>NC_142888.1:112736209-113040967 GCF_051225735.1 Oryctolagus cuniculus
GTTTGCACGGGTGCTTTTGTTAAATGTCACTCAACTCAGGGAGGGGCATGAGCCCTGAGAAACAAAAGAAGACATTACCCCTAGGGATGCCTACAAACTACAGCCCTGAGATACAGTCCATCCTGCTGCCTGCTTGATTGTAAACAGTTTGGATTCGTGACTCATACAATTCCTAGTCCATCGTTCAGAGTTTACAGTGTGGTGTTCCCATAGGCATGGCACTACGTGTCGCCATAGTGTAAGGTCACCATACTTTTGTCCTTCCTGCAACAATGCAGTATCATTGGTTGTCACTCTGTCCCTGCTGCTGATATGGAGGTAAATTCCATCATGCACGGGTTGCATAGTAGTCAGTTAATACAGTCTCTGTGTTTTCACTCCACAGTGGTCATGTTATGTTGTTACCACAGAAACCATGCGACCTGAAATTATTGTGTCCTCGCCCAGGTCACCAAAGAGCATGGTGTCACCCACAGGAGTTCCCTGACATGCTGTTGTGCTGTGGGGTCAGGTAAAGAAATGGCAGCAATGGCCAGCAGGATTTAGGGCTTGGTATTCATCTGACTCCATTCTATCACAAGCTCCCTACTGGTCACAGGGCAGAGTTCCCCGGGCCCCCTGCAGGTCAGAGCTTAATTCAACACACACATTAGGTGCATGCCAGGACACATGCCCCAACGTAAGGTGGGGCTCCTTGAAGGTGGGGCCCCATGCCCTATAATCTATCCCTGAACAGATGGTGTGTGTTGAAACAGCTGACTGAGATGGACACAACCTACAGGAGAGGCTAGGCAGGGTTCCAACATGGGACACAGAGCAGCACAACTGGAACAGGACCAGTGCATGATCATGTGAAGAAGGCAGGGGTGGGCAAAGGAAGAGCCATCCCATGCGGGTTTGGACATCCAGATGATCTGCTCACTGCTCCCATTGTCATGGTAGCCTAAGGAGGCAGAGTGACTTAGGTCTCCAGTAACCAAAGTGAGCCACTCACCTCCTGCTCAGTGCCATAGGATCTTCACCACCCTGCACAGTTCACCAACACAGACGATCCACACTTCTACCTCTGCCACTAACTCCCAGGGACAGAATTCTGATTAATTGGATCTCCTTTCAAATCACAACAACATAATCCCCAGGACTGAGAGGCAATACTGACCTTTCTTATTCACAGGAATCAAGTGTCAAGTGTTTGTTCTGTGCCAGCTACAACAAAGTCTAGGTGGTCTATCAATCAAAACACATTTTTCTCCTTCTGTGTGTAACTTCTGCTTTCTTGTTCATTAACATCGTTTTTTTCAACTGGGCTCTTCTCATTGTTCGTAATTTATTCCAAGAGTAGAGCAACCCCTAGGAAGAGAGCCTGCTTTTCCTTGAAGGTAGTTGTAACTCTCTGGATTAAAAGGTTAAACACCGAGAAGTGTACACAAGGCAGCGATTTTTTTTTGTAGCTAAATTTTCTCATACTTGTTTAATGAACTTCATTTCAGTTTATACAGAATTTTTGAAATAAAACGTTTCATGAGCTACAGACTCATTGCTTCCTACAGCAAACTCTAATGAGCTGGTCTGAAAAATTGGATCTTTTGCCTGCTGTTTTTTAAAGATTCATTTTATTTATCTGAAAGGTAGAGGTATATTTAGAGAGGGACACACAAAATCTCTCTCTCTCTCTCTCTCTCTCTCTCTCTCTTTCTCTTTCTCTCTCTCAGAGAGAGAGATTCTCCATCTGCTGATTCACCCCCTAAAAGGCTGCAATGCCCTGGGCTGGGCTAGACCAAAGCAAGCAGCCAGGAGATTCTTCTGGATCTCCAAAATGGGTGTAGGGGCCCAAGTACTTGGTTTATCTTCTGCTTATTTAACAGGCCCATGAGCAGGGAGCTGCATTAGAAGTGGAGCAGCTGGGACTTGAACTGGTGCCCATATTGGATGTCTGCATTACAGGTGGTGGCTTTACCCGCTATATCACAATGTCAGTCTACTACCTGCAAACTCACACACACACACACACACACACACACACACACACAATGTTTCATTCACTGGTTCACCCCTTGTATGCCTGTAATTGCCAGGGATGGGCCATCATGAAGCCAGGAGCCAGGAACTCCATCAAGGTCTCTCATTCCAGTGGCAGAATTCCAATTCTTTACATAAACAACTGTGTGTCCCAGGACTTCGTTAGCAAGACACTGGATTCAGGAGCCTGAAGTGGACATTGTACCCAAGCTCTCCAATCAAGGGTTCAGGGGTCTTTATCGCGGTTTTATACGCTACCACAAGCACACATCCTACCATTTACCATAGGACCGCACTGAAGCCCTCACTTGAATTATTGGTTCCAGATGGTGCCAGGTGAATACTTCATGCACACGACCATGCCACACATGTTTAATGCGAGTGCGACCTCTGCTCCTGTACATTCTAGAGCATCACTGTGCAATGGAAATAAACTTAATTTTTCAATAGCCACATCAAACTATCAAAAATAGGTGAAGTTGATTTTTGTTGCAAATTATGTGGATTGGCTTTCTATTGGTATTATCATGTAATCTGGGCCTTTATCTGAATGACAGTTGTCCAATATGGATTGACTGATTGCCTTATTTTTATCCATCCTGTGTCTTTGAGAGAAATTTTACTTTTTCTTGTTATAGGCTTAATTGTGTTTCTAACCACAACTCCTGTTTTGAAGCCCTAATACCTATTATCTCAGAATGAAACTGCATTTTGGAGATTTGTGTTTAGGTCTTTAAAGATGTACTTTTTGGGGGTTGTAAGAAATCTTGCAAATTGTAAAAGTTCAGAGTGTGATCTTGGCACATCTGTCAAGCTTCCACCTGGGATGCTAACATTCCGTATTGGAGAGTCTGAATTCAAGTTGTAGCTCAGTCTTCTAAATCCAGTTCTTGTTAATGCACACTCTGGAAGACAGTAGTGTAGGCTAAAATGATTGGGTTCTTTGCACTCACATTGGAGACTTCTGTTGAGTTAACAGATGTCAGATTCAGCTCAGCCCATTAACAGCCAGTGTGGACATGTGAACAAAGGTGATGGAGGTGTGTTTCTCTCTCTCTCCTCGCCTCTCCCTCTCTCCCCTTCTCTCCCATACACACCTTCTCTGTGTCTTTCCATGCTTCCCAAATACAAAACATTTTAAAGAGTTCAACAGGAAATTAAATGGTCATATATTCTATCTTGTAATGACCCAAAGTTGGAAGCAACCAAATGTCATGTTGTGAGTTGCTGCTTCCACGCACCATGGCACGTCTATGCCCTGGCACACTGTTCTGCCATAAAAGGAATGAGCATTGTTTCTCAGAAAAATGGGTACAAATCTCACCAGGAGGATACCAGGTGAAAAAAAAGGAAATTCCAAATGTTGCATACAGTATATGATTCCCTTTATGCAGGCATGTAGCCTTGGATTCCTAGAAACAGTGGCCCAAGTCAATGTGTAGCTATTCTGTAGATTTCTAATCCAAAGTTGAGACCTGTCAGGAAGAGTGCTCACAGGAGCCTGCCTATAGTTTCCTGTAGTGTCGAATGTCAGCTTTGTCTGTGTCTGCTGGGTCACAAAGCCGGCTCTCACCAGTGAAATGTGAAAATTGAGAATTGATTTTGACATCCACAGGGAGGCAGTGTCACTCCAACAGTTAGTGCCCGGTCTGCAGTCACATGAAAGGCCTTCAAATTCTGGTTCTACTGTGTACTAGCTTGTGCGACTTTGGACAATGACTATGGGGCTCTGTGCCCCACTTTCTCTGTAGTTATAATGCCATACTGGTACCCTTTGCAGGACTCTGCAGATAGCAACATGTGCATTTCAGTATCACTTTTCAAAAATTATTTATTTTTAATGTATTTATTTTAATGTCAGAGTTACAGAAAATGGAGATACGGAGGGAAAGCGAGCTCTTCAATTCACTGATTCACTCCCCATGTGACTGCAATGGAAAGGGCAGTGCCAGGCCGAAGCTGGGAACCAGGAGCTTCATCCAGGTCTTCCACATGGGTGGCAAGGTCCCAAATACTTGGGCCACCTTCCACTGATTTTTCAGGCTATTAGCTGGGGCTGGATAAGCAGTAAAGCAGTAAGGACAAGAACCAGCACCCAGATGGAATGTTAGCATTACAGGCGGTAGCTTTAACATCTAGGACACATGAGGGCCTAGGGCCACTCTTTTTAAGAGCTCAAAGCTACAAGAATAAACTCTCATGGTGTGTGCACCAAATTTGAAGGTTGCCAAAGACTGCACCATTTGTTCCAGCCCACACCAGAGGGCAGTCTGTGACCTGCCTTCCTCTGGGCGCTGACTAAAGGGCTCCCTGTCCCAAGGCCTCCTTGTTCCTCAGAGAGCATAAGCGGCCCCACAACTCAGGGGCATCTTTCACCAGGACCTGGAAGCCAGTCCCTGCAGACGCAGCCATCAGGAAGCAGGGGCCTCTCCTCAGTCTCCAGAGGCTTCCAGAGTGCTGACTCTGTAACTGCCCACCAGCAGATACTGCCCCTCCCACATGCACTGAGCACCCTGGGGACTTTCCCCCTTCTCTGCCCCTACTGAGCCCCCTCTCTACCCCCTCTAATTCCTTCACCTCTCACAGCCCAGGCCCTCTAGGAATGCAGGGGAGTTCACTGCACACTGGGCCAGGTCCCAATGGCAGCAGGATGTAGGGACCTCCTCCCTGACCACTGCTCAAGGCCTGTACCCTCAGCACCAGCGTCTGATGTTAAACCACCTTTACATGTTCAGGAATGTGTCCCCTGCCATTGCCTAGGGCCCTCTTGTTCCACATGGCTTTTTTCAAGGGCCTTTGAAAATTTGGGGAGAAATCATCAGCCTAGTGGTGAAGTTTCACTGGGAAGGAGACATGGGGGTCCTTGCTTAGTGGCTTGGGAGAAGGTTTTGAATCAGTCCAAGGTAGGCTGGCCACTGGGAGGCTGAGCAGGATGAATGGCTGGATCCACAGCTACAACCAGCAGTTCCTGGGTGCCCTGCATGGATGGATAGGAGCCTGAGCCTGGAACAATGGAAGCTTCCTAGGAAGGAGTCCAGAACAATGAGGAACCTGAGCTGAGCACTTCCTGTGTACAGGTGTGTGGTTCCTCACTTTCCATGCAGGAGCATCTGGGAAGGACAGCTTAGGACTTGGGCTTGATGACCTCTGTGACCTCAGGGGTTGCACTAAGAGCTCTCTTCTGTGTTTAGCCATTTGGGGAGCAGGAGACTGGCCTATCTCCCCTAGTCAGCACTTCCCTATGGCCTGGACCATGTGAATCTGCAACAGTTATTCACTCCTCCTAAGCCTTAAAAGTCAGTTCCTCTTGTATATTCAGGGGATGACACTAGTGCCCAGCTAGTTACCCTGGGTGAGGGTTAACTGAACTAAGCTATACCAGATGTTTAGAACAGTACCTGGTTCATTGCAGGAACTCCAAATTGAATTTCATTAGGATTGCACAGCAAATTCCTCATGGCCTGGCCCCTCACTGTGAACTGTGTCATGTGACAAGCTGTGGCAGGAGGGGGAGTAGGCTAAGAACATGAGGATATGAGTGGGACTTCACAGGCTGCTCAGGAGAGCCAGGGGGGTTGATGGTATTCAAAGTGTGACTCTAGTTGAGACCCTGTGGTGGGAGGATGATTCAAACTTAGCTGGCCTTTCAGAGTTATTCAATGGTATTTTGGGGATTCTTCCTCTATTTCTTTTTCTCCCTCCCTATATTCAGAACCATATGACCACATATTCCTTTGACTGTGAAGCAGTTCACAGGTCACCATACCTGTAGGAGGTTTTCCTTAAGGGCAGAGGCCTTAGTCTAGCCTCTGTGGAATTTGAGATCAGAAAGGACCAGCCCAGTGCAGCTTTCTGAAGTGGTGACTGTGGGGTGCTTGATTTGGGCAGGAGCAGGGTATTTATTTCATGAACTTCCACATGCATGGCCACATGGGGTTACTGGCAACGAGACACAGCCAAATTGTTGTAGAGGGCATTTGCATGGGTGAGGAAATCTTGCAAACCTTTAGGAACTGGACACAGGACTGGATGTGAATGGGTGATTCTCTGGGGAGTAATCCATGACTTTCATCAAGTTTTCCAAAAGGAAGGGCTCAGGGTGCCCTCTTGTTAGCCCTACTGTGTCTACTCTGCCATTTTCCTGTCCTGAGTTGCAGGTGGCTCCCTCGATGATTTCAGAGGGAAGACAATTGTGCTTAGAACTAACTCAGGCCTGGATCAAATATAAACTAGAGGGGCTGGCATTGTTGCATAGCAGGTAAAGCCACCACCCGCAATGACGGCATTCCATTTGGGTACTGGTTCATGTGCTGACTCCCTACTAATGTGCCTGGGAAAGTAGTAGAAGGTGATTCAAGTTCTTGGGCCCCTGAACTCATGTGGGTGACCTGGAAGAAACTCCAGGCTCTTGGCTTCAGCCATCTGAAGAGTGAACCAGTGGATGGAAGATTTTCTCTCTCTCTCTCTCTAACTCTGCCTTTCAAATAAATCAAATAAATCTTTTGAAAAATGTAAACTGCAGGAAGGGGTGATGTCTGTGACTTTGGGTTGCAATCCAGGGTCCTTGAATCAGGGCTCTGAGCTTCAAGACTATGACCCTGACTGTGAAGTCTTCTGACAGCTTTCCAGGGAGTTCCAGTACAACAAAGCAGCTGGACTTCCTGATACTTTCAACAAACTCTAGCAGCTTCACTGTCAATGGCTGAAGCCAAACATTCATTCCAAACAGCACATCCTAGAGCTGCTTGTGTTCAGTATCTCCTAACTATTTTACACATAGGGATAGAAGCCAGGGTGAGGGGACACTGCCTGAGAACAGCAACAGGGCCGTGTCACCATCAGAAGACTTAGCAGAGAGCTTGAGACACAAGAGATACAGGTGAGAAAGAGTGAGTGATCTCGGCTTCTAGTCCAAAAGAAGTGGTTGAGGCAGCTGGGACTAGACCTGACCTTTTTGTCTCTGTGTCCTTCTACAACCCCAAACTTTCTCCACACCATTTTCCTTTATGTCTAATGCTAGGGTCCAGAAGTGACTCAGTGCTTCAAACCTCTATGAGGCCCTACAGCCTTCTAGAACACATGCTGAGTCATGTGCCCTCAACTATCTTGAAATGAAATCTGATGGTGTAAACCACCTGTCTCCAGTAACCAAATGCAACAGGATATTGCTCTATATCGACAATTGAAATCTGGCCACAACCTGTGTTTATGCAGCCTGTGCCTTTACCTTTGTAAAGAGTGGTTTCAAAAAAGTAGGACAGAGAATGTAGCCCCATATCCAAACCTGTTTATTATTTGGCTTTTTTTGAACTTTTATTTAATACATATAAATTTCCAAAGTATAACTTTCGGATTATAGCGGCTCCCCCCCCCCCATAACCTCCCTCCCACCCACAACCATCCCATCTCCCACTCCCTCTCCCATCCCATTCTTCATCTGGATTCATTTTCAATTATCTGTATATAGAAGATCAACTTAGTATATACTAAGTAAAGATTTCAACAGACTGCACCCACACAGACACACAAAGTATAAAGTACTATTTGAGCAGTAGTTTTACTGTCAATTCGCATAGTAGAACACATTAAGGATAGAGATCCTACATGGAGAGTAGGTGCACAGTGACTCCCGTTGTTGATTCAACAATTGACACTTTTATTTATGATACCAGTAATCACCCGAGACTCTTGTCATGAGCTGCCAAGGCTATGAAAGCCTCTTGCATTCACTAACTCCAATCTTATTAGACAAGGCTATAATCAAAATGGAAGTTCTCTCCTCCCTTCAGAGAAAGGTACCTCCTTCCTTGATAGCCTGTTACAGAGTGAGTGTGCTAACCTTAAGTATAGACTGAAGATGATATAACAAAGAAGGAATGGACTATAATTGAGTCTTTTCTCACATACAATTCATCAGTCAGGTGTTGAGGCTGCACTGCACCGGCAGACAGCATGAAGTCATTCATTGCCTCCATCTGGGCACAGACTCCCCCGGTGTGAATGTTACAACCAGGAATGCAGACTGTTCCAGGGATGAAGAGAACGGTCTGCAGGAGGACAGCCACCAGCTGCAGGTAGCTCCTGAGTGCTGCAGCTGGTGGCTGGGGTGACTGTGGAGCCATCACTCAGTGCAACTTAATCATAAAGAATATTGTTCAATTTCATTTTATGTGAGTTACATTTAAAAGGCCACATGTGGCTAGTGGATGAAACACCGCACAGCCCAGAGCTAGAGGAGAGGGTAGAAGAGCAGGACCCATTTTGATCCTCTCCTGTGGCAGCGATAGGGCTCCAGAGCCCCACGGTGTGACAGCATGGTGTCTGCATTCCCTTCTTCAAACCCCTCTCTAGTAAGAAAGAAGGAGGACAGAGTCCCCAAGCACATTTTGTTAACTGAGGGGAGCTGGGGCAAGGGCCATCAGGGTCAGAGGTTTTCGACCAGTGCAAATCATACCCTAGTGGTCCCTAGACATCACCTTGAGGTTCTTCTGCAAGGAGTCATTGCCTTGGCTTGTGTCTACACATCGCACTGCCTGCCACTGCATGTGGACTGGGAGTTGGGGAGACACGGGCTTCACATCTTACACTCAGTTCACTGTTCCTCCTCTGCTTTGTGTGGCTCACCCTGGGAATTGTACACAAAGACACACCCAGTTTACGTGCTGAGGGCCTGCACACTGCCAAGGTGATGGGGAGCACTGAAGCCTGCAGTGGGTATAAGGAAGTGAGGTGCAGACAGTTATGCAATAAATAACACAGCCACACCACGGTCTCCAGGGAAATGTATGTTAGCTACCTTGAGATACTTCTTGGAGTACAGCACATCTGGATCTAGTGTGCTGTTATTCAATTAGTTTATTTTTTATTATTTTTTATTTTTTAACTTTTATTTAGTAAATATAAATTTCCAAAGTACAGCTTATGGAATACAATGGCTTACCCCCCCCATAACTTCCCTCCCACTCGCACCCCTCCCATCTCCCACCTCTCCCATTCCATTCACATCAAGATTCATTTTCAATTATCTTTATATACAGAAGATCAATTTAGTATATATTAAGTAAAGATTTCATCAGTTTGCACCCACACAGAAACACAAAGTGTAAAATACTGTTTCAGTACTAGTTATAGCATTACTTCACATTGGACAACACATTAAAGACAGATCCCACATGAGAAGTAAGTACACAATGACTCCTGTTGTTGACTTAACAATTGACACTCTTGTTTATGGCGTCAGTAATCTCCCTAGGCTCTAGTCATGAGTTGCCAAGGCTATGGAAGCCTTTTGAGTTCGCCGACTTCGATCTTATTCCAACAGAGTCATAGTCAAAGTGGAAGTTCTCTCCTCCCTTCAGAGAAAGGTACCTCCTTCTTTGATGGCTCCGTTCTTTCCACTGGGATCTCACTCGCAGAGATCTTTCACTTAGGTCTTCTTTTTTTTTTTTCCAGAGTGTCTTTGCTTTCCATGTCTAAAATACTCTCATGGACTCTTCAGCCAGGTCTGAATGCCTTAAGGGCTGATTCTGAGGCCAGAGTGCTATTTAGGACATCTGCCATTCTATGAGTCTGCTGTGTATCCTGCTTCCCATGTTGGATCGTTCTCTCCCTTTTTGATTCTATCAGGTAGTATTAGCAGACACTAGTCTTGTTTGTGTGATCCCTTTGACTCTTAGACCTATCAGTGTGATCAATTGTGAACTGAAATTGATCACTTGGACTAGTGAGATGGCATTGGTACATGCCACCTTGATGGGATTGTATTGGAATCCCCTGGCACATTTCTAACTCCACCATTTGGGGCAAGTCCGATTGAGCATGTCCCAAATTGTACATCTCCTCCCTCTCTTATTCCCAGTCTTACATTTAACAGGGACCACTTTTCAGTAAAAATTTAAACACCTAAGAATAATTGTGTGTTAATTGCAGAGTTATATTCAATTAGTTTAATTTGAGTTACTGTGATAAATTGCTCTTACCAGTATCTGCATGGTATCATTACCAGCCATAAGGATATTATTGAAAGAGGGGGACAATAATATACCAATGTGGTACTTGGGGTTCTGTCTTATCTGTAAAGCAGAACCCAAATGATGAATAAAGAGAGTTCACACAGTTGGCCCTCTGTCGTAAAAGACAACAGAAGAGACAGAAATAAACTAATGATAAAGAGTTACCCTCAACTTCTGCTAAACTTTGTTGCCAGGAACAAAGGGACAGGAAAAAGCAGGAAGCATCCATGCATTGAAACCACCAAGTCTGGGACAGATGGAAACTGAGCAAAAGGGAATGTTTTGAGGGGTCAGGAACGGAAAGGGAGAGGATTGAAGAGGGATACAGGGCAGGTTCAGGGTTCCAGATTAGCATGTCACAGGCTCTGCATCCAAGCTAGATTCTGGGTGTGAAACTTGCCTTCTGAACCCTGTAGCAATAAGAGGGGGCAGGAGAGGTCAGAAAAGAACAGGTGGCATTTGAGAAACAGAGGTCCTGGATCACTCTCCTCCTGTTCGCTGAGGATAATCACAAGCACAGATGTATTCTGGCTGCAGCCTCCAGATGGACTCTGTAGAGGCCCTGAGAGGCAGGCCAATAAGATGGGGCCTGGGACAGGCATGAGGGAGACCCAGCCTTTCTTGACTATGGACTCCGGTGTTGCACCCTCTTTTGCCTATTGTAAATGCCCTTGACAAATCTGAGAGATTGTGCTTTTCCATACGACTTTCTCAAAATCGAGTGTTAGCAGATTTAATTGTTATTTAAACACTGCCAAGAGTGAGGAAGCCCTTGTGAATGTTGCTTTTCATATTTCTGTGCAAACACAGTAGTGCCATTTACTTCTGGCATGAAGCTTTTCTTCAGTGCTGTGAGTGCAATGACTTCATCAGATGTGACTCATAGCTTTCATTTATGTTTACAAATCTCCCTCTGAAGACTTTAACCATCCTTCCCCACCATGGATGCTATTGATTCAGGCGATTTCCTTAGTCCCCATATTAAGTTTCCACAAGGAACCATATTTTCAGGAGGAATACCATTTCTCTGTCCTTATTCCTTGTACATGACAATCAACTCTAAGTGAAGGTGATGTTCAGGCTTGCAGGTCATCCTAAATGCTCTCTGTGGGTTACCTGATCAGGACATTGGCCCCTCTGTCAGCATCAGGAGTGAGCCTGGGCCTGGGAAGCATGACTTTGTGGCTAAAGCATGACGTGAACGGCTGTCAGGAGCCCTGTGCCCATACATGTGAGGTGTGATCTCCTGGCTAGGGTCATATTTGCATCACTCCCTCCGTGCTCACATGAGGAAGGGGCCACACTGCTCACTGAAGGATGAGATATGGCATAGAAAGGGCCCAGGACCTCTCCTCTGGGAGCTGGGACAGGCACTGCTGAGTTATCTTCACCTGGGACAACAACAATGGCTGCCTAGCAAACAGCCCAAGCATCTATTTGGATCAGTGCAGGAAACCACATCCTGCCTCTGGCAGGACCATACTCCTGGGTTTCCCATGGAACAATTCTATTGCTTAAGACCAAGCCCTATTCCTATCTGATGAATGCCTATGGTTGAAAGAAGGTGAATAGATGTCATAGAAGTAGAGAGATACAGATGGGAGGATGGGAGGGATGGGAGAGGAAGCCAGGGAGGACATCATGGCCAAACCTGTTGAACAAAACCAGCTGTGTCCAAGCCCTGTTTCCTGAGTTCCCTTCAGCCTTGGGGACATCCTAGATATTCTGTTCCCTCCTCTTACCTGAGTGTCCTTGCTGTGAACTTGAGCCTCACTCAAACAACTCATGTCATTCCTCCAAGACCAAAATTGGGTAATATAATCAGCTGAACCTAAAGGCTTGACAGTGAGGATGTGGACGTCTCCCCTGCCTGCCCTTCCTGGACTGAGAACTGCAATCACTAAAACCATGGAAAAAGGAGCACTGAAAGGTAGGACCCTTCTCCACCTTCTGCCTACTGCCTGGACCCTCGCGCCAGCTCTGGGATCACAGTGTAAGCTTTAAAAAATGGGATAGGCAGAAATGGGAGGGTACCCCTGAGTGTGTGGAGGGGCCTGTGCCTGTGGTTGATCAGAGATTTTTGCTTTCCTTGGTAATTAGGGAGCTGTCCCCTATACAATTTCTACTAACAGGGTTATTGTATTAATTGACACATATAGGCAACACAGTACCTTGCACTAGTTAGCTGCCATCACCATAGGTGCATGTGGAATAGTTCAGGTGGCGCTATTATTATACACCTTCCTCACCATCACAGCATGGTGAGCAGCTGCATCTCTAGGTGTTAATAGCATTACAGGTGCATATAGAGCCCTCCAGCTTCCTTTGTTATTATAATATACCTCATCCTCATCACAAAACACTGAGCAACAGCATCTACAGCTTCTTAGTATTTCCTCAAAACATGAAGAAATCTGGAGAGTACCCTGGCCCCAGAGCACAGCAAACTATTTTGTTGTTGTGCATAACCATGGCCCATAAGTGAAATTTTGGGAACTGATTCATTTAGTCTGCCTTCAAAAGTTATCCCATGGTGTCCAAAGGATATAGGACTTACCAGATATATGACTTACCAATTACTTCACAAACACACATGTCAGATGTGCTAACAAATTCACACACAATTGAGAGGATTCCACAACCAGAAAGGTAAAACAGCAAGAGACACATGGGGAACAACAGGCGTGCTGCAGCCCAGGGCCTTCTGAGTCATCCATTAATATTTTATTTAATTATTTTTAAGATTTACTTGTTTATTTCAAAGGCAGAGTTACAGAGAGGCAGAGGCAGAGAGAGAGAGGTAATCCATCCCCTGGTTGATTGCCCAGATGGCCGCAAGGGCCAGAGCTGCAGAGATCCAAAGCCAGGAGCTTCTTCCGGGTCTCCCACATGGGTGCAGGGCCCCAAGGATTTGGGCCATCTTCTACTGCTTTCCCAAGCCATAGCAGAGCTGGATCAGAAGAGGAGCAGCTGGGACTCGAACTGGCATCCATTTAGGATGCCGGCCCTGCAGGCGGCGGCTTTACCAGTCACACCACAGTGCAGGCCCCAACCCTTACCATTTTAGAGGAACAGGGAGTGGAGGCTCGCATGCAGGCCACTCTGGTTCTCAGGCATCCATTCATGTGGGACAACACAAGCGCATATGAACGTGTGTGTGCACATGCCCAGGATGGAACCTTGTCAGCAATCCATGAGTGCTTTTTCATCATGTGCATTTGTATCTCACCGAACGAAGAATGGCCATAAGTCAACAGCAGATATCAGGACCTCTGGCACCATCCTCTGCCTAACATAGAGGGATACAAAGACAGAGATGGAAATCTCCCATCTTCCCGAATGCCTGCAGCCCAATCTGGTATCCTGGAACTCAAGCTAGGTTTTCTGCATGTGCAGCATGAAACCCCATTATTGCCTCCTAGAGTTTTCATTAACAGGGAGCTGGAATCAGGAGCTGCAGCCAAGAATATCTCCTAGTTATAAAATTATGACCTGGAGACCATTTAACCAGTGACTTGACTGCTGGCTTAAACACCTGCCTCTGGAGATTACTGAGTTGTTCACAAACTGAACTATTTCCCACAAATGAGCGATCAATTAACCACAGCTAAACACCATTTCTGGTCAGATGGCTAGTTCATTTACTTTAATAACATTACAATATATCATAGTTTGCCAGGCAAAATTCTAAGTGGCCCTTGAAGGGCTAATCTAAACAAAGAAACAAAAACAGAGACATCCGCTAAGCAGATTTGCCTTTATGGAGTTACCTACTAGCATACAAAAGAAGGACCCAGGTCAACAATGGAAATAAAACATTGTGGTAGTGATAGGGGATGAAAGGTGCTACGGAGAAAATCAAAGTGAACACACAGAACACAGGGGACTCAAAATTGAAGGCCAACTGCAACTCTCACTCATGCCCATGAACATACTTCCCAGCTGCTTCTTGAAGGTAAATTCAGGGCCTTAGCTGGCCTCTACTTTCACCCAATCCACTCCTGGTCATGGAAAGCCAGAAATTCAAACTCAGCTGCAGGGGCTTTCCAACAACTCTTGTTACTGTAACTAGCCAGCCTTTGCTTTGCTGCTAAATCGATGCCCTGCCTACAGTGGATTCATGGTCCTGTGCAAATGAGCCAGTATCTGAATTGAATATAACATAAACACTGTAAGAAGATATTCTTTTTTTGTGTGTGACAGGCAGTTAGATAGTGAGAGAGAGAGACAGAGAGAAAGGTCTTCCTTCCGTTGGTTCACCCCCCCAAATGGCCGCTATAGCTGGCGCGCTGCGCTGATCCGAAGCCAGGAGCCAGGTACTTCTCCTGGTCTCCCATGCGGGTGCAGGGCCCAAGCACTTGGGCCATCCTCCACTGACTTCCAGGGCCACAGCAGAGAGCTGGACTGGAAGAGAAGCAACCGGGACAGAATCTGGCACCCCGACTGCAACTAGAACCCGGTGTGCCGGCATTGCAGGTGGGGGATTAGCCTATTGATCTGTGGCGCTGGCCGAAAATATTCTTTTTGATTACTAAATTGAGTTTGTTCAGCTGAACTGGGCCCTTTACTGTTTTTAGAAGAAAAGACAAACTGGGAATAAAAAGGTATTGTTATTACTCGACCATTTGCCCTGGGGGGAGAGAAACTGCTCTCCAAATATAGCACCACTGGTTACTCTCCAAGGTGTCTACATTGCCAACATTTTGGGTTTTAGGCACATATCCCTCAGGAGGTCACAGAGAATCCAAGGTGAAAAAGAACTTATTAACTATCACCCCATTTCTTCCATGTATACTGCAAATCCAGACCTGTACAATGAATGGAAGTAAATGATTAAAATCATAACACACTACAACCTTGTCTCCACCTCCTCGCTCTGGTTCTGTTCTACAAGGCTGTTCATCACCATGGGGATTCCCAACCTGACTGGCACCATCTCAACATCACGGATGCTCTGTAAACACACCTACAGGAAGACACACAGTTGTTAACTACCAATTCAGAATACCTGGGAGAGAACCCTGGTCTGCAGAGAGAGACTGTGTTATCATTATCATGCACTGTGTGCATTAACGACCATCATGGATTTCCAACTTACGTTCCAACACCACTACCCAAATCATTCTGAGCTGTCAGGAACAAGAGCAAATGCTACCATGCACTACATTCACCTTTTCACAACAATAGTCTTGCATGCTAATCATATTTCATAGTGGTGTCCTTACAGCATTGCAATAGCATTCCAATATTCTATGGACTACACTAGGTAGATTATTAAATGCATACAAGATATATATTATTCTCTCTTTTGGTTTTGCAATTTCTTAATTTACAAATGGAACATAAGCTCCTCTTTGACAAGGAATACCATTTATAGAGATCTCAGATCATGCAGTGGAATGCTGGAACCATATTATCACCAAAGGAAAGACTGACAGATAGGATAGCCAAGTCCACATGCAAACAAATGGCCTGTTTGACATATATACAGCTCACAGGCTTCGCTGAGTGTGCCTTGATGTTTGAGGTGCCTGTTTGAATGGAACTTAACTTTTTTTTTTTTTTTTTTTTTTTTTTTTTTTTTTTTGACAGGCAGAGTGGACAGTGAGAGAGAGAGACAGAGAGAAAGGTCTTCCTTTTGCCGTTGGTTCACCCTCCAATGGCTGCCGCGGCCGGCGCACTGCGGCCGGCGCACCGCGCTGATCCGATGGCAGGAGCCAGGAGCCAGGTGCTTTTTCCTGGTCTCCCATGGGGTGCAGGGCCCAAGCACCTGGGCCATCCTCCACTGCACTCCCTGGCCACAGCAGAGAGCTGGCCTGGAAGAGGGGCAACCGGGACAGAATCCGGCGCCCCGACCGGGACTAGAACCCGGTGTGCCGGCGCCGCAAGGCGGAGGATCTGCCTAGTGAGCCGCGGTGCCGGCCTGGAACTTAACTTCTAACCAGTCTCCCTTATAAGGCACAAAACACACAAGACCCAGGAAGAAACTTGAGTTACATTATCTCTTCTCTGAGATCTTGTGAAAGTAACAAATTCAGTCAGTGCCATAATATTGCCAAGAAGCATGTGTGCTATGTAAATATCATTTTGCACAGATTTGAATAAACACCTTGTACACCTTTCATTCAGACAGGAAGTCATGAGGCCTTAGACACTGATTTTCATCAAAGCCAGATGGGGAAAAGTGTCAAGAACTGAACATCACATAGAACCTATTAATGCAGAGCAACCTCAGATTCATTAAACAAGTGTTCACATTTACACCTCTTTCAGGAGAGGCAGTCAAGCACAAAGCTGAGATCACAAGCTTGGAACTGACTTCCTGTACTCAGACTATGCCACTTCACTTGCTCAGCTCACAGCCACAGTCAAGGTGCTTAATCTATCTCAGGCTCACTGTGTATAAATGAGAAGTGTACAAATAGTCTTAATTACATTCAGTTAATGTGACTGCAATTTTACCTGTGAAGTGCAGAAATTATGCTACCACCAGCAAAAAGACGTTGACTGTCGGGAGGGGTGGCAGTGGCATCAGGAAACATTGCCACTGTAGGAGTGAATAAATACCCCCAGTGTCTAGGTCTGCTTGTGAATTTACTTTTAAAGCTTTATTTTACTTATTCAAAAGGAAGAGTCACAGATAGAGAAAAGTGAGGAATAGAACAAGAGGCATTCCGTCTGATGGTTCATTCTCTAAATGGCCGCAACAGGCTGGGCTGGGCCAGGATAAAGCCACAGGCCTGGAACACCAACTGCGTCTGTCACATGGGTGGCAGATGCCAAACTACTTAGACCATCTTCAGCTACTTTCCCAGGTGCATTAGCAGAGGGCTGTCTGAGACGTAGAGCAGCTAGTATTTGAAATGTCATTAAAATGGGACACTAATAGAGTCGCAGGTGGAGGCTTAACCCACAGTACCACAATACCAGAACCAGTCAGGGATTTTTAAATGTTTCTTGCATTGTACAGTTATAAACTTATAGTTTTAAATGGACTTTTACTAGGAGACAGACGTTAGTGTTAGAATGACAAAGCCATCTACCCCCACCAATCTCCTCATTGTCCCTGACCAAGCTCCCCTCCATGAAGAGCTGTGTTGGAGAATTCTGTCCTTATCTCTTGCTGGAGAAGGAGTTGAGGTAGCAGAGGTGGATGCACTGCTGTCTCACTGTGAGGTTCTGGACTCCTCTCGCCACCACAATGAAAGGAAAAAAATGGATCTCACTCTTCTAACCCTTTCCTTAGACCTGCACTGTGCAGTTTCACCCACTAGCTGCATGTGGTCTTTCACATGTAACTCACTTAAAACTAAGTTGAACAAAATTCGTTATGATTAAGTGGCATGGTGTGGTGGCTCCTTAGTTGTCCCAGCCACAACTGCGGTGCTCAGGAGCTACTGAGGCTGTCATCTTGGAGACCAAGATCTTCATCCCTGTAACAGTCTGTGTCTCTTGTAACACTGACCCAGAAGGAGTCTGTGCCCAGATGGGGGCAACTAATAGCTTTATGCAGTCTGCAGGTGCAGTGCAGCCTCAACATGTGCTTGCTGAAATATGTAAGAGACGATACTCAATTACAATTCACTTGCTTTCTGTTTTATCCTCTTCAGACTACACTCAACTCAAGGTGGCTCACTTACTCTGTAAAGACCTACATAGTAAACATGTTGGGCTTTTGGGGGCCATATTCCCTGTCAGCTCTCCTACTTTGTTTAAACCACCCTTTGCACAAGTAAAAGCCATTACCAGTCCTGGCTAGATTTGGCTTGCAGACCAGGGGTTGGTGGAGGTAGGTGGGTTATGCCATTTTATTTCACCATAGTAGAGGAGACATTACTCAGAATGCATTCTAGAAGGATCTGGGGCATGATAGAGGTTTGATCCACTGAGTCTTATGCTGACTCTAGCACCTCAGAAAAAGGAAAAAGACTGTGGAGGAACCTTGCGGCTGGGGAAGGACTCAGAGACCAAAGGTCAGGTCTACTCCCAGCTGCTTCAAATAGATCCACTCATTCTTTTCTCCCCTGTGGGCCTCGCATCTCAAGGTGTTCCTTAAATCTGCTATCACTGACACAGCCCTGTCTCTGTTCTTGGGCAGTGTTCCCTCCCCAAAGACTCCATTGCTGTGGGTGAAATAGTTAGGAGATGCTGAACACAAGCAGCTCCAGTATGTGTTCCTTGAATGTTTGTCTTCAGCCATTAATAGCAAACCTCGGGGCAGGTGCTGTGGCATAAGCAGGTAAAGCCACCATCTGCAGTACGGGCATCCTATATGGGAACTGGTTCAAGTTCCAGCTACTCCACATCCAATCCAGCTCACTGCTATGGCCTGGGAAAGCAGTAGAAGATGGTACAGGTGCTTGGGCCCCTGCACCCAAGTGGGAGACCCAGAAGAAGCTCCTGGCTCCTGGCTTTGGATCAGCCCAGTTCTGGCTATTGTGACCATTTGGGGAGTGAACCAGTGGCTGGAAGATCTCTCTCTCTCCCTCTCCCTCTGCCTCTGCCTCTAAATTCTTAAAAAAAAAAAAAAAAAAAAAGCAAAGCTCCCAGAATTTGTTGAATGTGCCTCGAGGCCCAGCTGCTTTGCTGGACTGGAACTGTCTGGAAGGCCACTGGAAGACTTCATAGTCAGTGTCATATCCAAAAACCTGAGTCCTGATTCCAGGGCCCCTCGAGCGCACAGTCCAAAGTCATAGCCATTGCACTCCTCCAGCAGTTTATAGTTGTTCTGGGCCCGAGGTTTCAGAGTCCAGCATTTTCTCTTGAAAATCATTGCGGGAGCCACCTGCATCTGAGGATGAGAAAATGTCAACGAGGACAGAACAGGGTTTTACAAAAGGGCATACTGATCCTTTGTAGTTTCAGAATCTGATGAAAGCAGTAGCAGAACTCCCCAGAGAATCCCACATGCATATCTACATCTGTTTCTCATTTCCTAAAGGGTTGCATATTTCCAAGTCCATTCAGCATCCCTCCACAGCCATGCTACACAGTAGGCCACCACTAGCCTCAAATGGTCATGCACACAGAAATTCATG
Organism: Oryctolagus cuniculus; assembly: GCF_051225735.1. NCBI lineage: Eukaryota > Metazoa > Chordata > Mammalia > Lagomorpha > Leporidae > Oryctolagus > Oryctolagus cuniculus. The sequence continues at coordinate 112,755,279 of NC_142888.1, forward strand.
AAAATTAACTATTTGACTAATTGACATATTTCAAATTCTCCATAGCCATGTTTCAGACACCTGCAGAGGACTGATCCTCTCTGTTCTAGCATGCCACAGAAGGCCACCTTCCCTTAAGGAAAACCTCCTACAGTTGTGCTCGCCTGAGACCCCATTCCCAGTCCAACATGCTCCAATTATAGGGAGGACACAAAAGAAATACTGGAGGAACCTTTACAATTTCATTCAGTTACCACGGAAGTCTGCCCACCTTTGAGTCATCCTTCCACCAAAGGGGTCTCAACTAGAGCCACGCTTTTCCTATCATCACTGCCCTCTTCTTCTCCATGAGCCCCATGCTGAGTCCCACTTACGTCTTCATGCACTCAGCCTACTGGCCCACTTGCCACTACATTTCATATGGCTCTCCTATGATCCGAGTCATAGCAAGGAGCAAGGCCAAGAGAAATCTGCTGTGCATTCTTAATGAAAGACAGTTTTACAATGCCTAAAATGAGGCAGATTCTGTTCTAAGCAACCTGCATGTCTTAGGCCAAGATGACACTTAGCTGGGTACTAGTGTCGTCTCCTGAATGCACAAGAGAGACCAAGTTTTGAGGTTTAAGGGAATTGAATAAAGGATGCAAGGTAACATGACCCATGCCACAGGGGAGTGATGATTAAGTGAAAATTTGAAGTCTCCTTTCCTGCTATCCGAATGTGTAAATACATAGAAACCCTCTTGGTGCAATCTCTGAGGTCACACAGGAAGTCAAATCCAAGGCTGCACATATCTGCACACCTGCACCTGGTGGAGTGCCGTGCGTCCTCTCTCTGCACTTCCTAAGGCAGCTCAGTTTTCTGGCCTCTTACGTAAAAGGAATCAAGACGAAGACAGGCTCTTGACTCTCTTCTCCACTTCACTAGCTTCCTATTTTTTTAAAGATTTATTTATTTGCTTGAAAGTCAGAGTTACACACAGAAAGAAGGAGGAGCAGAGAGAGAGAGAGAGAGAGAGAGAGAGAGAGGTCTTCCATCTGCTGGGTCACTCTCCAATTGGCCACAATGGCCAGAGCTGCGCCAGGAGCTTCGTCCAGGTCTCCCATGCAGGTGTAGGGGCCCAGTGGCCTGGAATAGAACTGGCACCCATATGAAATGCCGGCACTGCAGGTGGAGGCTTTACCCACTGTGCCACAGCACTCGCTCCTAGCTTTCCATGAAAATGCATACTGTGTCTCCACATGGCCTTTTACCATGTGTGACAAGCAGGCCCTTGGCAATGACCAATGACCAGGGGCCACATCCCTGAACATGTAAAGGTGGTTTGACATCAGACGCTAGTGCTGAGGGTACAGGCCTTGAGCAGTGGTCAGGGAGGAGGTCCCCTCATCCTGCTGCCATTGGGACCTGGTCCTGCATTCCTAGAGGGCCTGGGATGTGAGGGGTGAAGGAATTAGAGGGGGCAGAGAGGAGGCTCAGCAGGAGCAGAGAAGGGGGAAAGTCCCCAGAGTGCTCAGTGCATGTGGGAGGGGCAGTATCTGCTGGTGGGCAGTTACAGAGTCAGGATTCTGGAAGCCCCTGGAGACTGAGGAGAGGCTCCTGCTTCCTGATGGCTGCATATGCAGGGACTGGTTTTAGGCTACCAGCAAAAGACACTTCTGAGTTGTGGGGGATCCTTATGCTCTCTGAAGGACAAGGAGATTACAGGTAGGAACACTTTGACTCAACATTGATTGGGAGGCAGATCTGGGCCTGACCTCTAGTGTGGGCTGGAACAAATGGTGCAGTCTTTGGCAGCCTTCACGTTTCTCAGGTGCACACTCCACGGCAGGTTATGGTCATTCTAGCTCTGTATCCTTGAACTCATAAACAGTGACCCAATACATTTGTGTAGAGACTCTGTAGATTTATAGTCCAACGTTCAGACCCATCAGAAAGATGGCTCAGAGGAACCTGCCTACAGTTTCCTCCAGGGGCGAATGCCACCTTGATCTGTTCCTGGGGTCACAAAGACAGATTGCCCCATTGCAGACAGAAGAGTGTGGAATTGCTTTTGGTGTCCATGGGGAGGCAGTGTTGCCCCAACACTTAGTGTCAGCTCTGCAGCTAGATGAAAGGCCTTCAAATCCTGGCTTTGCTACCTACAAGCTGTGGGTGACATTGGACAAGTGACTATGGCTCTCTGGGTCCTGCTTTACCCATGGGAAAAACACTCTTCTGGGAACCTTTGCAAGACTGACTGGAGAGCAGCATGTGCATGCCAATCTGACTGCTGGCAGATACAGAGTTTACACTTGAAAGTGTTAGTCTCCATTACATCAGGGTCAACAGTCCGTCACTCCTGCAGAGCTCAACCTCAGGTACCTGTGCACTTGGAAATCCAGTTTCCACTGTGGTTTGATGTCACTACCCCCAAAGGTACTAAGTTACCTTAGCAGGTAGTGAGGACCAGGTTTGGCCATTCGTTAAGGTGTGAAGGTTTGACATCAGAAGATTTGTGGGGCAAGAGTGTGATGAAACAGCCTCTACCCACACAGTCAGGTCCACACATTGTAAGTCATGGATATAGCATCTCAAAGACCTCACTTTTAAGTCATCTGTTTACCCGGTTGGCTATAAAGGAAACAAGTATGGTTTTTCTGCCGAACTTTGCCCTCAGATGCCTGTACTGCCAGCAGTTCCTTGGCCCTGCTGTGATGCAATGTGTGATACCGTGGTTCCCAGATCACACACCAGGACCTTGGATCGCCTGAGTTTGGAAAAGCATTTTCCTTGGCAAAAAGCATGATAGAGCCCACACTTTCAACCTTTTACAGCAGATATTTAGAGGTCCTGGCCTAGGCTGCACTAGCTGCTGGACATCAGCTCACAAAGAGACAATGTAGACGGCAAGCAGATGGACAAGGATCAGCCAGCTGGGAGCATGGAAGAGAAGGGGCATTCAGTGATCTGAGTGACCCCTATAGGACAGGGAAGAGCTGTTAAAAGGACTGAATTTCCAGGCCAAATTTCTCAGTTGAAGGTGAAAGCTTTCAGTATGCTGGGTTGCATTGTTCTGGGGTAATAGGAATCTTTGTATAGAAGCCAGATACAGTTTAAATGTATAAATGTGATGTTGGTGTAGAATGACACAGTAGAAACAGAGTTGTTACTTTAACCTTGGTCTCATTTCCCTTGTTGGCAACACCTTGGAAACTATAGAAGAACATTACACCCAGGATATTGGCCTTGACACAGTGTAGAGTCAAAGCAATTCATCCCAGTGAGGACCACACCCCTCATGTTTTGCAGCTTCACCCAGCTCCCTCCCTTACAGTTCTGCTACCTTTGTCCACATCCGTCGCCCCAGACCACCACTCGCTTGGCCTCCATTTCCGTAACATTGTAATGTCAATTATTTTATAAGTTATCATATACTTTATGCATGATTTTGTATTTTCCATTGTTTCACTTGGGATGCTCCAGGGGAGATTTGTCCCTGCTCTTCTGAGAAACAATGCTGATTCCTTTTACTGCAGAACAGTGTACCAGGGCAAAGATGTGCCACAGTGTACTAAAAGAGTCACCAAAGCAGGACATCTGGTTGCTTCCAACTTTAAGCCATTACCAGATACTGGATATGAACATTTAATTTCCTATTGAACTCTTTTAGATTATATATTTATTTGGGGAGCATGGAGACAGAGACATGGAGAGAGAGAAAAGGAGTGTAGGAGAGAGAGAAAATGAATGTAGGAAAGATAGAGAGAGAGGGAGAGAGAGAGGGAGAGAGCTTCCATCACCTTAGTTCACATGTCCACACTGGCTGTTAATGGGCTGAGCTGAATCTGAGCTCTGGGAACTCAGCCGTGGTTTCCAATGTGGGTGCAAAGAACCCAATCATTTGAGCCTACACTACTGCCTCGCAGGGTGTACATTAACAAGAACTGGATTTAGAAGACTGAGCTACAACTTGAATTCAGACTCTCCAATATGGAATGTTAGCATCCCAGGTGGAAGCTTGACAGATGTGCCAAGATCACACCCCCAAATTTTACAATTTACAAGATTTATTACAAACCCCCAAAGTACATCTTTTTTTTTAAGGGAAAGGATTTATTGGGGAACACCCTACAGACCGGAGTGAAGGGGCGATGAAGGAAAAAGAGAGAAAGAAAATATAAGAGAGAAACAGAGAGGAGAGTAGCTAGCAAGGAGAGAAGATAGAGCAGAGAAGAGGAGAGAGGAGAGCAGAGCCAAGAGACCAGAGGAGGAGGCTAGAGCGAGGAACCGAGAGAGAGCAGGAGAGAAGGGCCAAGAGAACACGTGGTCAGGAATAGGCCCTTTTAAAACTTTGCCTGAGGGCAGGCAGGGAAGCAGGAGCAGCGAATCCCATTAGGATGGGGTGGAGCCTGGCTCAGGTGCCAGTTTCCTAACATTCCCCCCTTTTGTTTTTTATAAAGCAGGATTTGTACGGGATTACATTAGTCCCAAAAGTCCAAGAGGGGTAGAGGGACGATGATCTGTCTTTAGAGCTACTTCCTGCTGACCTGGGGGCGATGATGTACTCTTCGCTGGCACGGGGCGATGTCTCAGGCCGCTGTCTCCTGTGTGGGGAGCCGAGTATATCCCTGTAGCAGCATTTGGTTGACTGCCTGGTTGCTGGTCCATTATCACCTGCTGTAAACACTTAGACACTGTAGTATAGAAGACAGGGTGAGAATAGTAACCAATGATCCTAAGAGTAGCATCAACCAGGTAATAAGGGGATTTTATAGAGAGGAAATGGAGGGGGTCTCTGGACCCTTGTGGGGAAAGTTTGATGGATGTAGCTTAAAGCTGATTCCAGCCAAGACGTGGAGAAAGGCCACTAACTTTTGCAGGTAGTGGGGTTTGTCTGTAGAGAAATTCTGAACAATCATACAACATTAAGTGGGGAAGAGGACCATCAGTACACACAGGTTGGGAGTAGAGCCATTGGTGGTAGAGTAGAGGTTATGATTACAAAGGAATGAGGCCCAAGTGGGCTAGACAGGGTTTAGAACAAAGGAGAGAATCATTAGAGGAGTTACGAAAGGTGCTGTCTAAGCTACAAATAAGTTTTCTGACTGAGAGGCAAAAAGAACCTGATGGAAGGGGCTTGATAATAATCAGGTGGGCTTTAGGCCTTGTACATTATGGGGCTCAGACTCATCTATCTCTTCATATAGCCTACATCCTAAGGGAGGTGTGAACCTCCTTGGGGAAGGCACCCTGTTGACTTCCATTACCTATATGGCCTGGGAGGAGAGCTGGCCAGGTAAAGGCAGGTGACAACTCTAACAGGAAATTTACAGCTCTGCCTGCAGTGTTGCTGACCCTACTTAGCCGTCCCCTCAGCTGCAGTGGTCACTTTGGAAGCTGGGCTGAGTGAAGGGCTTTTCAGCTTAGAGCCAATAAGATCTGTGACTCTGACCTGGGTGTCCTTCGACTCCAGGGCAGGTCCATTTCCAGTGATCCAACTCTTGGCAGAGCTGCCAGGGCTCTTCACAAGCTGACTTCTGCTGAAGCCCAGGCTTACCACATTGAAAGCCACTGCAGTGGACTGGCCTGTTGGGTCTCCTTGAGGGCAGAGCAGCCATTAACAGGCCTGCCACCCATTGCTTCTGATGCCTAGCTTTCTTTTCCTCCTGGGTTTTGTTAAAGCAGACCAGAGGATGCAAGTCAAGGGGTGCTCAAGTCCCATCTCTAATCTTCAGTGGCCTAAACTAGAAGTCTGTAGTCACAGGCATGTTCTGTAGTAGTTTATGTTGAGACAGACAATGCTCATGAGGAAAACTATATTCTCACTTTAAAACTTTCTTTCCCTTTGTTCTGAAAGGGAGGCTTTCCTGTTTACTGTTTACCTCGCTGATGGCAAAGTAAATCTAGCTAAGAAATTATAATTTAAGCTCTTATTTTGGCTATGCTGTTACAGAAATGTGTTAGCCATCTCTTTTATAAGATCTAAAATCAAATTTTGCATCTTGGAGATTCCTTCATAATAGAATTAGTTTCCTACCTCAAAGAGAACAGAGAAATGAAAGAACAAGTTGGGCTTATACTAGAGAAATAGGGGTGCCAGTCCCAGATTGCTTACTGACAATCTTTAAAGACCTAAACACAAATCTCCAAAATGCAGTTGCATTCTGAGATACCAGGTATCAGGGATTCAAAATAAGAGTTGTGGTGAGAAACAAAATTAAGCCTATAACAAGAAAATGTGAAATTTCACTGAATGACACATGATGGCTAAAAATATGGTAATCACTCAATCCATATTGGACAACTATCATTCAGATACAGGCCAAAATTATGTGATGATCCTACTAGAAAGCCATTTCACATAATGCAGCACACTTCCACGACAAAGTCACAAAGTAAACTGAAATTAGAAGAGAACTTCCTCAACCTAATAAAGAGTACTGAGGAATGCAAATAGCTAGCATAATACTTAGTGGTGAAAGACAGAATATATACCCCTGAAGATCAAGAACAGGACAAAGGTACTTGTTTTTGTCACACGTATCCATCATTGTAGCAGAGGTTCTAGGAAGAGCAGTTAGGCAAGGAAAGGAAGCACAATGTATCTGGTTTGGGAAGGAAGAATTAAGACAATATTTTCACATGACCTCATCTTGTATACAGAAAATAATAAGAAATATGTTAAAAAACAATTAGAACCAATACATGAATGCAACAAGGTTGCAAGATTTTAGATCAACAAAATCAATTATGTGGCTATAGGTTAGATATTAACAACATGAAAGGGAGGTTACAAAAACAATATAATTTCAAAGGGCATTAATTGGAAGAAAATACTAAGGAATAAATTAAGAAAAAAGTGCAAAACATAGATTCTGAACACTAAAACACTGACAGAACTTAAGGACAACCTATATAAATGAAAATATGTCCCCTGTTTATACATCAGGAAACTTACTATTAACATGACAATCTTTCCCAAACTGAACTTCAGTTTCTACACAAGTTTTGTTAAAATTCCATAATTCCATTCATAGAAATCAAGGTGCTCATTCTAAAAATCATATGGAAGTACTACGCACCCAGCTTGGATTCATGAAAAGGAACAAACTTTAAGAACTCACATTTGGTAACTTAATATTTAACATCAGGCAATGGAAACAAAATTTTGGTACTAGCAAAAGCGTAGAAGTATAGATCACTGGATTAGAATTGAGAATCCAGAAACACAACACTATGTCTCACTAACTGACTCCAAGGAGAGAAAAAAAAAACAGTCTTTGCAAAAGATGGTGCTGGGACCCTGGGCATCCACAGGCAAAAGAACAAAGTTGACACTTTGACATGATATGATTTTGAACAGTCCTTGTATCAAATGTTGAAGAACAGTGATTTTTTTATACTATTTTTTAAAGAATTACTTATTTATCTGAAATGCACAGTTACAGAGAGGCAGAGGCAGAGAGAGAGAGGTCTTACACCCACTGATTCATTCGCCAAATGGCTGCAATGGCCAGAGCTGCGCTGATCTGAAGCCAGGAGCCAGGAGCTTCTTCTGGGTCTCCCACATGGGTGCAGGGGCCCAAGGAATTGGGCCATCCTCTACTGCTTTCTCAGGACATAGCAGAGAGCTGAATCAGAACAGGAGCAACTGGGACTCGAACTGGTGTCCATATGGGATGCCAGAACTACAGGCATTGACTTCACTCACTAAGCCAGAGCATTGCCCCCTCATACTATTTTTTGAACACTTTACTTAGTGTAGGGTTAACCTTATGAGCTGAAAGTTAACTGAAAAGAGATCTTTGTAAAAAATAATAATAGGAATAGGAGTTGGAGGAGAAAAAACAATGGGAGTATGAGTGGAAGGGAGGGTAGGGTGGGAAGAATCATTATGTTCCTAAATTTGTACATATGAAATGCATGAAGCTTGTATACCTTAAATAAAAGGTTTCTAGGTAAAAAAGAAAAAAAAAATAAAGTTTACCTCTGCCACATGTCAAACACAACATTAAATTAAAATTGATCAAAGATTGATAATTATAAAATTCATAGGGAACACAAGAGTAACACTTAGTGACCTTGGATTAGGCAGTGATTTCATAGAGATAATACCAAAAACACGAGTCACAAAAGACACAGGCAAACATAGCTAGTGGAATTGTATTGGACATGGAGCAAGAGGACTTTTAAGGGATCAGGTGGCTGATGAGGCTTATAGGTTCCCTGGAATCCAGGGCCAATGAAATTTCTGAGTGATGGATCTGACAGGCCAAGGGCCAGTGGGTGGTGAGAGTGATCCAAATGCGTAATACTGAAGATGAAACTCTGCCAACCACAGGCCAGGAGAACTGAGAAGCTGGAGTATCCTGAGGTTGGGAAAACACCCAGGACAGAGTGGTATGGGTGGCACAAGAGAGAGACAGGGTGTAGAGAAAGCACTTCAGAATGTGGGATCCCAGGGGGTTAAACACACCCAGCCCCCCTTACCTTAGGGCACCTCCAAATTTCCAGACTGCTTGGCCCAAGTATACTTTCTGTAGAGAGGTTTTAGGGTGTGGCACATGTGAGGGCAAGGCAGGGCACTGTGTGTAGGGACTCTCAGTTGGATAGGAATTTCCGTACCTTATGGCTGGTGCTGTGGCCTAGCAGGTGAATCTGCTGCCTGCAGCAGCCCTGGACCTAGCCAGCTGTCTGGAATGGAAGGCAGATGTTGGTGAGAAAAGGGGACAAGGTGCTGATTTCAGGGCTTGGTCTCACTACCAAGGGAGCCCTGACTACCTAAGGTCACAGTAGACTATCAATATACACTTATTGATGGGTTTTGAGAAGTAGATAACCTATCAGTAAGTGTTTCACAGCTTGGGGTACACTGGACTCCCTTGTGTATGCATTCATAAAATAAAGCTCTCTAAGGAGACAGGGGTGCATCCATCCCAGTGCCCTGCATGGCACTGCACACTTCATCTGACCCTGCTGTTCAATTAGCCATCCTCATTCCCAGATCAATCTGATGAGCCCTACTTACAAGTGAGTCTCTGGAACACAACAGGTTCCTTGCTCTTAAGAAACAGTCAACCCAAGCTCCCAAGAAGAACTGAGCCCAGCCTGTGTGAGGACACCCAAGTGGATGTGACAATTAGGCTTTCCCACGGTATCTGTTAGTACTGAACAGATATCCCTCATTGAGAGTGTGGACAGCACTATGGGGATGGGGCAGCGTGGTAGGGCACCCAGAGACAAAGGAGGAGAAAATGATTTTGATGTAGTGAAGAGTGGGCAATGGGCATCTGAGTTACTGTATCTGAGGTTAATTTGAGCTGCAGGTGTATACATGTTGGAGCATTCAGCCTGTGACTAGCATATAAATACTACAAAATAAATAAGTATAGAAAAATAAATGCAGAGCAAGAGGCAAGAGATCTGGTGCATGTTTTGGGTCACTCTAAAATTATCTGTAATGGAACTAAGGAGGAACAAGGAAAGGACTAGGAAAGAACTAGGAAATGCTGGGTCATAGTGTACAGAAATGTTGAGCTTTAGTAGCTATTGCTGGCTACCACAAGGGATTGTGTACTGATTTACACTTCTAGGAGCAGTGTTTGAGAATTACGTTGGCTCTAAATCCCCCCTGGAACCTTAATATCTGTGACTCCCATTTACCTTAATGTAAACTAACTGTAAATATTCATTTAGAACAATAAAATATAAGATATATAACATACATCCATTGTCCAAGACACCTGAGGAATACATATTATATCTTTCCAGCCTCTTTGTAATCCAAGCTGGCATTCCAGAATAAAGATATAATGGATGACAGATGTCTACTTGTAATGCCCAAACCAAGAACACAAGCTGTGCAATTGCCAGTCTATGCAACAGACTAAGATTGTAATTCTTTTTAGATTAAACATAAGTAAACACAAGTTTTAATATTCCCACTTCCCAGCCGGCGCCTCTGCTCAGTAGGCTAATCCTTTGCCTTGCGGTGCTGGCACACCGGGTTCTAGTCCCGGTCAGGGCGCCGCATTCTGTCCCGGTTGCCCCTCTTCCAGGCCAGCTCTCTGCTGTGGCCAAGGAGTGCAGTGGAGGATGGCCCAAGTCCTTGGGCCCTGCACCCCATGGGAGACCAGGAGAAGCACCTGGCTCCTGCCATTGGATCAACGCGGTGCGCCGGCCGCAGCGCGCCGGCCATGGTGGCCATTGGAGGGTGAACCAACGGCAAAGGAAGACCTTTCTGTCTGTCTCTCTCTCTCACTGTCCACTCTGCCTGCAAAAAAAAATTCCCACTTCCCACTCTATTATTATTGACAATGCGTTCCTTAAGTTGTTGTGCCATGTTTCTGAACACTCCAGATTTGTTAGTAAAAAGGAAGCACTGTTTCCCCCAGAAATACGCACGTTCCCCATTTTTCTGCTAGTAAGGGGTCTAATGCCCTTCTGTTTTGAAGGACTACATCAGCCAGGGAGTCAATCTGGTCTTGCAGTTTTATAATGGAGGCTGCAACATTTTGTAGCTCCGTATTTAAGGTGTTTTCCGGTTGCTGTGTCTGGGTAGTACCATACGCCAGGCTAGCTACTCCTGTCCCCACTCCCGTTAGAACACCTAGTGCCACTAGAAAGAGAAGGATAATTATGTCCCTTTTAGCATGGGTGTTTTGCAGCACCAGTATCAGGAAAGACTGGTTTTGGGGCACCACAGAGACCTCTGGGAGGACAATTACAGGAATACAGATATCAGTTGCATTAGGTGGTAGACAGCGGAATAGGGAGCTCCCGCACTGGAGGAAGTGAATGGAACATGGACACGCACAATACCCTCAGCCCCAGCCACCTCTCAAAGTGGGAGGAGGTGTCGGGGCTTCTGGTCATGTGACTGCGTGCACGTGCTTATGGGAGATGGCAATATCACCTGGGTGCCAGTCATAGGTAATGGGGAAAGGGGTTCATCGCAGGTTATGGTGAAAGTGGGGTTAGATGAAGGACTGGTTTCAGGGGGTGAAACAGGACATGGCAGTGGCGGGGAGGCAGGGGACAGAACAGAACATGGTGGCAGGGCGGCAGGGGGCAGAACAGAACATGGTGGCAGGGTGGAAGAATGCATGTATGGGAGTGGGAGGTTCCTGGATAGCTGCAGGGTCCCCAGGAACTCAGGAGGGTCCAAAAAGGTGGAGGGTGAAGAGTTTGGAAGTAACACAGAAGAGGCGTCCTGAGGAGGTGAGGCCATGGTCCTGGCCAGTAAGACCTGGGCCTTGGAACAGGCAGAGAGGAGAGTAGGGGAGAAGAGAGTAGAAAGCCTGGACATATGGGAACTCTGGCCATTTTCTCTCCTTGCAGCAGAAGTTGTATCCTTTTTTGAGTATGTAATTTGGCCATTTGAGTAGAAAACTAGGCATTTACGCTGTAGGTCCTAGGCCAGTCCCAGTTTGTTTAATTTTTAGGAGGCAGGCCAGGGGGCATTTTGAGTCCCACCCTTGAGATTGGCCAGATGCCATGGTCTCCCCGGCAGCCCAGGATCTACTGGAATTTGGGCAAGGCTGCACCTGTCCCAGACTTCAGTAGATGGATAAGAGGTCAGTCCTCTACAGGGCCAAGCCAGCGGCAGGATGTCTCCACAGCTGCTGGGAGGCTAAATGGGGAACGGGGCTGGCATGTGCATGACTCGGAAAAACGGGTCCCCATCCGGATGGTTAGGCTAGCTGGAGATCGCAGAGACTGGGCCAACCCAGAGAAGGGAGGGAGAGCAGGGGAGGAGTTACTGACAGTCAGTCGAGCATGGTCCATAGTCAGCCTGGGGCACCAAACAGGTTCAGGGAGCGAGGGGATCTCGAACCCAGAGAGGGGAGGCGCGCACCCTCAGCTCCTGGGTTTCAGCACCATCTGGAAGGTGTCCAGCACGTAACAAATCTTCCCAGCCAGATGGGCTTTTATTGGGATTCCGCTCCTGGGCAAGGTTCCCCAGTCCCAACAGGGCAGGGGCCAGAGAAGTCACATGTCAGAGGTTGGGAGGGCTCCTTTTATAGATACAGGATGTGGGGGTTAAAGGTCGAGGCAGGTCTGACCTTCACTGGTTGGCCTTTAGGCACCTGCAGGGACCTTGACAGGGACTTTTGGTTCCTGGAATTGTGGGTAAGGACTCTCCATTCCCTGAAGTGTGGCCTTCTCTCCTTGTGGATCCCAAAGCTACCACCAAGTGCATGAGTACCTGAAGTCCAGCTCTGTAGAGGTGACAGACTGCTGACCCTGATGGAACAGTGACTAACAGTTTCAGGTGCAAACTATGTGGTTGCCAGCAGTGGGACTGCAATGCACATGCCACTCTCTGTTCCATATTGAAGAGGGCCCAAAAGGGGCATTTTAACCACAGGGAAAATGGAGCCATAGTAAATTGCTGAAAGTCACACACAGCTAGTAGGTAGCAGAGCCAGGATTTGAAGGACATTCATCAAACTTAAGATCTGACAGTAAGTCTTAGGGTAACCCTGCCTAAGCAATTCTGTGGTGTTCCCTGTGTACTGGGGAAAGGAAAGCTGGCTTTTTGACAGAGGGAACACAGATCAAGATGACATTCACCCCTTGAGGAAACTGTAGCCATGCTTCTCTGAGCCCGCATACTGACTTTGCTCAACCTTGGACTATACATCTACAGTCTCTCTACATAAATTATCTGGGCCACTGTTTCTAAGAGTTCAAAGCTGCACAGCTAGGATGATCCTAAACTCCCATGACTGTGCACCTGAAATAGGTGAAGGCTGCCAAAAACTACACCATTTATTCTAGCCTACACCAGAGACCAGGCCCTGAATTGCCTTCCTCAGGGCACTGAATTAAATGGCTCCCTGTTCTGAGGACTGCTTGTCCTTTGGAAAGCATAAGCAGCCGCCACAACTCAGCAGCGTCTTTTACCAGGACCTGGAAGTCAGTCCCTGCAAATGCAGTTATCAGGAAACAGGAACCTCTTTTCAGTCTTCTGTGGAGGCCAGAATCCTGATTCTGTAACTGCCTATGAGCAGATACCACCTCCTCACATATGCACTGACCCACCTTGGGTACTTTCCCCTTTTTCTGCCCCTACTGATCCCTCTCTATCTGCTCCCTTTTCCTCCTGTTGCCTTTAATATTCCATGGCCTCTAGAAATGAAGGGGTGTTCACTTCACACTGGGCCTTCGTCCCTGTAGCAGCAGGATGTGGGGACCTCTTCCTTGACTTCTACTCAAGGCTTGTACCCTCAACACTAGCATCTCAAATTAAACCACCTCTAGATGTACAGTGATACGGCCCCTGGGGGTTGATGATGTGCAAAGCATGAGTCTAATTGAGACCCCTGTGGTGGGAGGATGACTCAAAGCTATGTGGAGTTTCAGGGTTGTTCAGCAGTAGTGTAAGTATGCCTTCTCTATTTTTTGTGCCCTCCTTACATTCAGAACCACAAGACCACATTTGTTTGACTTAGAATGGGGTCACAGCTCAGCAAATATTTACAAGGTTTTCCTTAAAGGCAGGGGCCTTACCCTGGCATCTGGAATCTGTGATTAGAGAAGACAAATCCTATGCAGGTCTCTATGGGGAAAAAATTTGAGTAGGAGCCAAATATTTAATTTTAGTGAATTTCCATCTGATGTTCATAAGAGGAAAGTGGCAGCCAAACATGGTAGGAGGCATTTGAATAGGCATCCAATCTTTGTAAGCACTTAGGGCACTGGAAGCAGAATTTGATGTGAATATATAATTTTCCTGGAGATGAGTTCACAGCTTTCAACTAGTCCTCAAACAAAAAGAGGGTGGTATGATCTCAGGTAAGCCCTAATATGCTCCCCCCTCACAGCCATTTTCCTGTCTTCAGCTGCAGGTGGCTCCCCCAGTGATTTCAAAGGGAAAATGACTATCTCGGGCCTGAATCAACTGTAAACTGCATTACTTTCTTCTTTGCTCCTCTGTATGATTCGAGAGTGAGACCTATTAATTTTTGATCATATCCATATATTAAAATGTCCTGGGTGACCTTAGTTTTCCACTCACCAACTACTCTTGTAGCTAGTATATCCAGTCCAAGGCTATAATCTGAAACTCCACCTTCCTTGTCAAAGCTGTATGCTTCCCCAGCTAAGGCATGGGCCAGGATGGATGGAGTCCACAATAGGGCAGGGAGTGAAGTATGTGTTCATCTGGCATTTGACCCCTCCATTTCTGTAACCATTTGGCCTCCACACTGTAGTAAACATGGAGAGGGAGGAGACATCAAAGTCTGGATAAGACTCCATTGGTGTTTACATCTGAATTTTTCTCCAGTGGGGGCACATTCCAAGATACTTTAGAGGCTTAATATAAGGGCCTCAAACCCCATCGAATCCATGACCTCTGACCTCCATGCAGTTTGGGTGAACAGCAAAGAGACCATGTGAACAAAAACCACAGCAAGCCTGCAGAAGAGAGATCACAGCTTCAAGTTACATGGTTGTATCAGGGGAAGGATGTGCTGATTCACAGCCTTTCCTAAGCTTGTCCTGCTCCCCAGGAAGCAGAAGTAGGGAAACTTTAGGTTATATGGACAAAGACCTGATCTGCCCCGATGCTGCCTGTGCATGCGTGCACAGTGACAGATGTGCCACTTCTGTGCCAACCTAGCTGTCTTCCAAATAAGATACTCACTGCATTGGGTGCCAGGCGGGGCATTAAGGACAGCTCCATGTCCCTTCTAACAAGTCACTGTGTTTGCAGGGACTAACCCGGGAGTGGCCTTTATGCATGATTTATTGTATCCAAGATGCCCTCAGGAAGACAGGATGATCAAGAGCACCTGTCAGAGTGCCTGGAATCCAAAATGACCTACATAACAAACAGCATATGGTCCAGGAACCCCATTATATCTTTACATCTTCCTCTCTCTCTCTGCTTCTCCAACTTTCTCTCTCTCTGCCCCCTGTCATGTAAGTCTGTTATGAGGCCACATTAGAATACAAATGCCAAGGGTTGGATTCCCTTGTGCACTTGAATATACTCCTAGAATCTCTGTTTAGGTGCCTTGACATATGCATCAAGTGGTGTTTCAATCACTCATCCCACACAGGGAGTCTCACATACAGTGTAACAAGTACACTTTCAATAATAACCCTTCACATTAGCTTTTTTTTATTTGACAGATGAGTTAGAAAATGGAAATGAGAGACAGAGAGAAACGTTTTCCTTCCATTGGTTCACCCCCCAAATGGCTGCCACAGCCGGAGCTACACTGATCCAAAGCCAGGAACCAGGTGCCTCCCCCTGGTCTCCCATGCAGGTGCAGGGACCCAAGCACTTGGGCCATCCTCCACTGCCCTCCCAGGCCACAGCAGAGAGCGGGACTGGAAGAGGAGCAACCAGGACTAGAACCCGGCGCCCATATGGGATGCCAGCACCATGGCTCCAGCCCCCCACATTAGCCTTTAAAGACAATTTTAAGTGTGGTCTTCCAGTACCACATAACTCATACCTTATTGTGTTTTGCTGTCAGGTTACAATAAATTCAAATCTTCATGGAGAGAAGCATTGAAAGAATTTCAAAAATCAGTCTGATTTTCTCAGAAAAATGACATTTTCTTTTTTTAAAGATTTATTTTATTTGAAAGTCAGAGTTAGAAAGAGAGAGGAGAGGCAGAGAGAGAGAGAGAGAGGTCTTCAGTCCGATGGTTCACTCCCTAGATGGCCGCAACGGCCAGAGATGCACCGATCCAAAGCCAGGAGCTTCTTCTGGGTCTCCCACGTGGGTGCAGGGGCCGAAGGACTTGGGCCATCTTCTGTTGCTTTCCCAGGCCATAGCAGAGAGCTGGGTTGGAAGAGGAGCAGCTGGGACACTAGAACCGGCGCCCATATGGGATGCTGGTACTTCAGGCCAGGGTGTTAACCCTCTGTGCCACAGCACCGGGCCTGACAAATGACATTTTCAATAATTTCAGTGTCCAACAGGAAGTGGCTTTTTAAAGTTTCATGTGTACTTTCTGTTATTATTGCTCATCACATGAGTAGGTGCTTTATAAGTTGTGTGACCAATGAGAATCAGGTATTTTAAATCTGCTATGATCCATAAATATTAGAATCATATGCACATTTTTCTGCAATTAACCTATATCAGCCAGTCTGGCTAGGCCTGTTTCCTAGATGAGGGCCTCTGTTTTGTGAGGAAGAGAATCCCTTGAGATGGAAAAGACAATTTGTATCTTCTTTTTGTTAATGAAATAAGCTACACTGACCTTCCCTTCCTGTATTGTTTGGTTTTACAAGGACCCTGAAAGTCAGAGTTATACAAAGAGAGAAGGAGAGGCAAAGAGAGAGAAAGAGAGAGAGAGAGAGAGAGGTCTTCTATCTGCTGGCTCACTCCCAAATTAGCCACAATGGCCAGAGCTTTGCCAATCCGAAGCCAGGAGCCAGGAGCTTCTTCCAGGTCTCCCACGTGGGTGCAGGGGTCCAAGGACTTGGGCCATCTTCCACTGCCTTCCCAGGCCATAGCAGAGAGCTGTAATGGTACTGGAGCAGCCGGCATTTGAACCAGCGCCCACATGGAATGACAGTACTGCAGGCGGCAGCTTTTACTGGCTATGCAACAGCACTGGCCCAACACACAGAAGGTTAATGGAGCACTGTGCATGAGCCTGGAAGTGCCACTGAGGCCAACATACTGAGTTGTGTGCAGTGAAGACATGTGCAGATGGTGCACAGACATGGCCCTGGTCTGCTCCCTCTCACACTATTCCCCTTGACCCTACCCAAGGCTGATCCATGTGATGTCACAGGGTGGGGAAAGGGTCGTGGTATTTGGATCATGAACATGAGGGTGTTCCCAAGGTTCTGAGGATCATTATTAATCAAGATCACTGCTTTTCTGCCTCAGTAGTCATTTTCTGGGACTCAGAAAAAGAGAGTGGGGACAGATACTTGGAACTTAACCTCTGACATCTTGCCCTATCCTGGAGATTCTTCCACCAAAGAAAGCCATAGTCTGTAAACCATCCTGAGAGAACCAGATTATACAGCATCTTTTTGTACCATCACCAAACCAATCTACCTGAAGAAAGCCAACAATATTTTATAATGAGGAGATGGTGGGGACAATCATTTGCTCACATTCTCACAGAGAACTTTTTTTCAAGATTTATTTATTTGAGAGGTACAGTTACAGAGAGAGGGAAAGACAGAGAGAAAAGTCTTCTATCTGCTGGTTCTCTCCCCAGATGCCCACAATAGCTGGAGCTGGGCTGATCCAAAGCCAGGAGCTAGGAACTTCTGCATCTCCCACACAGGTGCAGGGGCCCAAGCACTTGGACCATCTTCCATTGCTTTCCCAGGCCATAGCAGAGAGCTGGATTAGAAGTGGAGCAGCTGGAACATGAACCAGCGCCCACATGGGATGCCAGCACCACAGGCAGCAGCTTAGCGTATTACATCATAGTGCTGGCACCCAAGAGACTTTTTTAAATAAATATTTATTTATTTATTTATTTGAGAGGCAAAGAGAGAGAGAGAGACAGAGAGAGGAAGGTCTTCTATCTGATGATTCACTCCCCAAATGACCACATTGGCCAGGACTGGGCTGATCCAAAGCCAGTAGCCAGGTGTTTCTTCCAGATCTCTCACATGGATGTAGGAGCCCAAGCATTTGGGCCGTTGTCCAGTGCTTTTCCAGGTCATTAATGGTGAGCTGGATAGGAAGTGGAACAGCCAAAACTTGAACCAGTGCCCATATTGGATGCCAGTGTTGCAGGTGGAGGCTTAACCTACTACACGACAGCACCAGCCCCCTCGCAGAGACACTTTTTATACAATGGGGTTGAAGCACACATGTTACATACAAGTGCTCTCATTTACATTCTCAGCTCTGGGAACAGTCAGATGAGCCTTGCAATCTCTACTGTGAGCTCAAAATGGAGAAGACAATGGACATCAGCCCAGGGCCTTGACACTGTGTCATATATAAGTAAATACCATTCCAGACCTTTGTAAATGAGTCCTGGGTATACATGCAAGGGAAATCCAACGCACCACTGAGATGACGCGCTCAGGAGGAAACCCTGTAGCATGGGCACTGGATACGGACAGTGAAGTGTCAGGTTTGAAATACCGGGTTAGCTTAAGTAAACTCCCTAATGCATACAGGTGCTGTTTGCTGATTTCTCTTTATCTGACCACCAGACCCCACCCTGTGAGTGCAGGTTGGGGGACTTTCTGGGAATTATCAAGCTTTGACACTTCTGGTTGATTTACCATGTCCTGTTTTTTGTTTGTTTGTTTGTTTGTTTTTTGAAAAACACAGTCTTTCTGCCCATTTTTACGCCCAGAGGCTGCAATTTTTTTCAAAGATTTATTTATTTTACTGCAAAGTCAGAGTTATACAGAGAGAGAAGGCGAGGCAGAGAGAGGTCCTCCATCTGCTGTTTCAATCCCCAGATGGCCACAACAGTCAGAGCTGCGCCGATCCAAAGCCAGGAGCCAGGAGCTTCTTCCAGGTCTCACATGGGTGCAGGGGCCCAAGGGCTTGGGCCATCTTCTACTGCTTTCCCAGGCCATAGCAGAGAGCAGGATTGGAAATGGAGCAGCTGAGACCTGAGCCAGCACCCATATGGGATGCTGGCACTGCAGGCAGCGGCCTCACCCGCTACACCACAGTGTTGGCCCCAACCATGTCCTGTTTAACAGCACAGTCTACACCTGTAAATCAACTTGTAAAAATCATAGCAGTGAAATGTTACCCCCCCCTTTCCTTGGTCCCAGTTGTCCCTTTCCCAAATGTGATTGTGGTTTTCAGCTTTAAATGGCCGACCCTTGCCTCTGCTCCTGGTTGAGAGATTTGAAGGTATTAGCCTGCTCTCGGCTGCCGGCTGAACAAAGGAGTCATTCCAAATTCTCAGTGTGTGGCGCTTCCCTGTGACACACCTTGAGTATAACATTTGAAGGCCCTGGCAATATTTTTGCCACTGGGAGTCCAGCCTCACTTCAGGTCTCCCTGGCTTGTTGAATTGTTACAGAGGAGGTGCCCCCGGAGACATTCCAGGGCCCCGTAACATCACCAGTGCCTAAGAGACAGGGAGTGACTGCTGTCTTCTACACTAACCTGGACGCTTCGAGTCTTTCTAGTCTTCCTACGAGCTTGAAACTGGTTTTCATGTCTGTTCCGACTCTGGGTAAAGAAAGTAATATTCCTGATGAGGATTCTTCTCTCAGTCTTCCCAGAATGACCGGGACACTGGTCGAGAAGATTCTGTTTGGTTCCTGTACCTGTTTCGTGGCCACTTTCTGATGCATTGTCACCCTTTGTTACTGTCTTCATTCATAATCCTTGCTGTAATCCTTGCTGTAGGCTTAACAACGGCCACCCCAACTGGCTGGACCTCTGTTGACAAACTACTCGAAGACTCCTCTTTCTCTTCTGGGTAGGGTGCCTCTTTACAGCCTGCTGTTTCTAATCTGGGACTAAATACCCCTCCTCCATTTTGCCTGTGTTCTGGTGACCACCGCCTCCTTTACTTCACGTATTATACGGGTTCTAATCAGTCAGCCGACCCTCTCTAGTGTGTATGATCAAAATGTTCTCATTTGGATTCTCAGAGGATTATGGAGTCGGCCTCACTCCAGGTAAGCTCCAAACTCTGTGAGATTGATTAGCCTGCCTTAAATATTGCCTGGCCATCTGAGGGGTTGCTCAGTTGTTTGAGAGGTGTGGTTAAAGGTCACGTGATCTTCAAGCCACTCAGACCAATTTCCTTATATGGATCAGTAGCTCTCTCTGACTCAAAACCCACTGCCATGGCTAAAGACCTACATCCTTCATGCCCACCACAAAATTCTAATTTGAACCAGTTGTCCCCGCCAACCTCTCCCCAATCGGGGCACCTGCTCCCAACCCCCTGAAATTCCTACTCCTGTCCTGCAGACAAACAAGGAAGATGCTCTCCTGCCACCCCCTATAACCCTCTCCCAATCTCATCACCTTCTATCTCCTGGACCACTCCCCCTCCCTGTCTTCTCCCCTGAGTAGCAGCAGCCGCCAACCACACTGTGAACCAGATCAGCTCCCAGCTGCTCTGACTCCTCTTCTTACCTACTGGGGCAGACAGAGGGGATCACCCATTTTCAGTGTATGTCCCTTTACCACCTCTGACCTGTATAATTGGAAAACTCAAAACCTTCTGTTCTCTGAAAAACCTCAGGTTTTAACCAGCCTCATAGCGTTGATTTTTTGAACTCATCACGCACCACCTGGGATGATTGCCAGCAGTTGCTTTTAACCCTTTTCACCGCGGAGGAATGAGAATGTATTAGAACAGAAGCAAAAAAGTCCTTCCTGGCTATGGCTGATGGCTCAGAGGGAGAAAATGGGTCACTCCTAGGTGAAACCATTCCCATCATCTGCCTTAACTGGGACCCTAGTAACTTCTGGGGGCTTATGGGCTCTGGACACTTATCAGTGGACACTCCTAGCAGGAATTAGGGGGCAGCTCGACCATGGGCTTTTCTTGGATGCCTCCAAGAAGCCTGCCAAACTTATACTCCCTTTGACCCCCAGGCTCCTGAAAATGCTAAGAGCAATTAATTTGGCTTTTGTTGCTCAATCAGCAACTGACATTCACAAAAAGTTACAAACACTAGAGAATTTGCAGTCATGAATGTCTCTTAACTTCTGTAAATAGCCTGAAAAGTTTTTGACAATCGAGATGCTGACAGACAGACGAAATGCTGACAGACAGATGAGCAGCTGAATTGGCTGCTCGGGCTACACTGAGACAGGCTAAAATCCCGATAGCAGCTCTCCAGCCTGGGACCCAAAAGGTAAAAGAGCCTTTAAAAAAAGGGATAGAGAAACACACGCACAACCCTAGAAAAAGATCAATGTGCCTACTGCAAAAAGAATTGACATTGGAAAAATGAATGTCCAAATCATTCTGAAAGGATCATGACTCTCCCCACCACTGGAAACTAGGGTAATGATTCTGAGTGAAGGAGCCAGCACTCCAATCTCTTGGGTCCCCAGGAGCCCTTGGTCACAGCAACTGTAGGGGCCACCCAGTTCAATTTCTTTTAGATACTGGGATAGAACTTTCTGTTTTGAAGACCCCTCTGGGTTCAGTCTTGTAGAAAAATAATCCCAATCCAGGTGGCCACAGTACAAGTTAAAAACTTCCTGCTCACATGTACAATGAACTTTGTTACTCATTCCCTTTCTGGTAGTCCCGGATTGCCCTTTCCCTCTCTAGGACCGTGACCTCCTTCACAAACCGGGCAGTACCATCTCCTTCTCTCTTCATGAGACTTCACATTCTCACTCACCAGCCTGTCAGCTACATTTTACTACTCCACTTTCTTTTTGTCCTTCTCAGGTCCCTTGGCCCACTGGAAGATCTACAATGTTTATTTCCTCAAGCATGAGAATGATACTATCCTGCTTATTAATACTTTTCAATATTAATAAGTCTGTGGGTTCTTGTTGTGTATTTGGAGAAGAATTCTAAATACTGGCTCAAATAGACCAGACAACATGGCAAGTTTTTAAGGATTTTGTTCAGTGAGAGAGATGTACAGGAGAGTGAAGGCTTTATTTAGGGGAGAAAGAGAGGTCTAGAAACTAAGTTGGGACCATACCAAGCACAGAGCAGGCAAGGAGCAAGCTAAGTGCAGCAAGCATGCAGGCAGGAAAGCAGGGAGCCGGCAGCCCAACAGCCCTGCTTGTAAAAGTGCTTCATAGATGGAGCTGGCATTGTTTTTTCTCTCTCTCTTTCTGCCTCTCTCTTCCTCTCTCTGTCTGTAACTCCGCTTCTCAAACAAATAAATAAATCTATAATCACAGTGTTGCATAGCTTTGGGGGCACACTAGTGCTACTTGGGTCTGCATTTCTGAAACTAAAGCCCTCAAGGATACAATAGTGGTGCCATTCAAATGCCCTGCATGTCCCTCCATAATCTGACCCTGCTGTTCACCTAGCCATCCTCATCATGCCCTCAACAACTTGATGACCCATACTTCAAAATGTGCTTTGCTCTAAAGCCACATTCGGCCCCAGCTTCCGAGAAGAGCTAAGCCCAGACTGTGCTAGGAGACCCACGTGGATACGAAAGTTTGTCTTTCCCACTGTGTCCATGGCTCGAGTTAATAATCAACAGGAATCACCGGCCAAAATGTATGGTTCTATGGGAATGAGGGAGGGTGGCAAGGCGCTCAGAGACGAGAAAATGACCTGGAAGCACTCAGTGGTGGAGAATGGACTCCAAGCTTCAGAGCCTGGGGACTCGCCTCCATTCTCAGCTGAATTCACCTCCACCCACCAATTCTTTCCCCGCAGATTTCCAAGGGAACAGGGTAAACTTCCACCAGACACTCGGACCTACCACGCCCTGACCTGCCCCACCCCGCCACGTGCAACAGCGATTTCTGGTTGGCTAGTCAGAATTCCGCTAAGCCTTGGTGGGAGGAGCCACGAAGTCCGCCCCACAGTCCCCTGCGCATCCGGGGCCTGCTTTGAGCCCAGAGCCCGGGGCCTGCTTTGAGCCCAGAGCCCAGGGCCCAGGAAAGCCCTCAGGGGGCCGCTGCTTCCCCAGCCTGACCAGAGGCCTGGCCGGGCGGAGGAGGAGGAGTCAGGACTACAAGGAGCAGCTGTGAAGGCAGCGACTGAGGACGAGCAGGCATAGACTTCTGAAGCCGGCCTGCTCCTTAACGTGGTGAGCGGGTTCCTAGGCTCCGAGACAGAACCATGTTCCGGATGGTGTCCAAGGTTCGTGCCTTCTTCAGGAGGAGAGCAGACTCGGAGGTCGAGAAGGAGCTGTCAGTGAGCCTGCTGGAAGGTACCTAACCTGTCCGCTCCCCGCAAGGGACTTGCCCGTGGGGCCCCAGCCCTGTCCTGACTGTGGTTCTCAGGAGTTCTAGGGAGCTCTAGGAGCCAGAACAGGCGCCATCTTGGGGTGGGGCAGGTAAGGACGCCTGCCCCCAGTTCCCTGAGTGCCCTTGTCGGCAACTTGCATGTGCTGCTGTCCTGAACTCTTCTGTGCAAAGCGACAATGGTGTAGGCACAGAGGGTCCCGGGGAGAGTTTTCCCCACTTGACCTTCCCCACAAACCGTGAAGCTTACCTTGCATGGATGCTATGTGACTGTAAGAGTCCCCTTTATGTGTTCGTAGTCGTGGGTCCTCCTTTCTGATGGCTGATATCAGTATTTTCAAAAAGGGTGGTTTACTTGTATATTTATGTGAAAATTCAAGTGACATAGAGAAACGGGCAGAGACAGAAATCTTCCATCCGTTGGTTCACTCTGTCTGAGTTTCTCAGTTGGGTGGGTGGCAGGAACCCAAGTACTGGAGTCATATTCTGCTATATCCCAGGCACATAAACACAGTGTATTGGAAACTGAATTGACACTCTGATGTGGGCTGATGGTGTCCCAAGCAGTACCAAAATGCTGGCCCCTTGAAATGCAGTTCTTTCCTGAATGGGCATGTTTGAAGCCTCGTGGATGAGTAATACACTCAGATATATGACTTCAAAATTTTGTACAAAAATAGGCATCTTTAATATATTTTTCCATGAACATTTTGGTGTACTCCCCATATCTGTTGCTGATAATAAGGGACGGACTACATTTAATGTGTTCCCTTTTGCATCCTAAAAATCTACCCCAGAGTCTGGCATTGAATGCATGCCTAGTGGATACATTAGAAGGCATACATTTTGGGCCGGCGCCGCGGCTCACTAGGCTAATCCTCCGCCTAGCGGCGCCGGCACACCGGGTTCTAGTCCCGGTCGGGGCGCCGGATTCTGTCCCGGTTGCCCCTCTTCCAGGCCAGCCCTCTGCTGTGGCCCGGGAGTGCAGTGGAGGATGGCCCAGGTGCTTGGGCCCTGCACCCCATGGGAGACCAGGAAAAGCACCTGGCTCCTGGCTCCTGCCATCGGATCAGCACGGTGCGCCGGTCGCATCGCGCTGGCCGCGGCGGCCATTGGAGGGTGAACCAATGGCAAAGGAAGACCTTTCTCTCTGTCTCTCTCTCTCTCACTGTCCACTCTGCCTGTCAAAAAAAAAAAAAAAAAAAAAAAAAAAAGAAGGCATACATTTTGTTGAGGTGATTTCAGTTAGATGTGAGAAGGTGTACTGGGATGGATTGCATGCTTGCTCTGAACTGCGTTAAATCTCTGGTTCAAGTGCTTGGATGTGCCCCACACTGCGCAAAGGCACTCAGGGCAACGAGACCATTAATGTAAATATTACCAATGATGGAAGTCCTAGGATTTCCATTCGTGTTTACAGCAAGTCATGGTGACACACCCAGGGAATAGGGTGCACACAGCTAGCCTGTGGCCCAGCAGATTCACGCCCACATTTGGATTCCTCAGCCCTTTAGCACCCTCAGGCTTCTACCTGTGAAGGTACTGCCATACACAAGAGAAAATTCCCATGCCTTCAGGAAGGCAGTGTGGAGGAGACTTTCCTTTGGTCAGAAGTATTCATTTGGCATGGACCTGCCTTCCTGGTGCTGGTGTGTCCCTGCTGCTCTCTGCCAACAGAGATGGAACTCCAGCAGAGGTGGTTTATTCTTATCAAAGTTTATCACAGGGCTGTTTCTTAGCTGTTCCCTGAAATCTCAGTGCAGTGTCCCTTCTTAGTCTTGATTTTGCCAATAGGAACACACAAAAATATTGTTTTGACTTCTGACACGTTTTCATGCGCCTGAGTGGCAATTGTCAAGTCTGTCCTTTTGCATTCTTGTAATTCGTGATTTCAGGTAACAATCAATCTTTGTTTCAATTTTTAAGAATTGTCTTGGGTTTCTTCTTCCAAAATCTATTATAATTAACATTTCTTCCAGCTGTTCTGCTAGTTTCCCTGTCTTTGTCAAGGTAACTAATGCACTGTGGTTCACAATGTAGACTTTGCATGCTGAACACTCTGGTTTCAGATCCCAAACTATGGCTTACCATCTTTTTTGTTCAAGACACCAAAATAAACCTGAGTGAGGCTGATGCACATTTGGGTGAGACTTAACTCCATAAATTTCTTTGTGCTTTATCTGTTGAGGTATTTAATCATTTGTACATGCTACTGATGCTGTTAATGATGAAACTATATAGCAATAATCAATGCTTAAAGACTCTTCCGATATAGATAAAACTAACATTTACACTCTAATCTGGGGGAGATGTTCATAGTTCTAAGCAGTTGAGATTTCTGGTCATTAATATTAATAACCCTAATATGCAAACAGCATTAATATCCCCATTTTACAAGTGAAAACAAGGTCAGAGAAATGAACAAGTGTGCCCGGAGTATCACACTTGACAGCCGTGTTTCAAAGCCATGTAGTCTGACTCTAGAGCCAGTGCTCTTTTTTTAAAGATTTATTTATTCATTTATTTGAAAGTTAGAGTTACATGGAGAGAGAAGGAGAGGCAGAGGTAAAGAGGTCTTCCATTCTCTGGTTCACTCCCCCAGATGACTGCAATGGCTGGAGCTGCCTGATCTGAAGCCAGGAACCAGGAGTTTCTTCTGGCTCTCCTGCGCAGATGCAGGCGCCCAAGGAGTTGGGCCATCTTCTGTTGCTATCCTGGCCATGGCAGCGAGCTAGATCTGAAGTGGAGCAGCCAGGACTCAAACCAGTGCCCATATGGGATACAGACACTGCAGGCCTTGGCTTTACCCGCTACACCACAGTGCTGGCCCTGAGCCAGTGCTGTTAGCCATACAACTACACTGGCTTAGGCATTGACCTCTATGCTCCTCAGAGAAATGGTGAAACTAGTATTTCAACCTTTGCTCTGTGCTTTCAGAATCCCACATGCTAACCAGCTGTGCTCCACTGTCTCAAATCTAACCTGCTTTATTTCTGCTCTTATATAATTGCCTCTCACAGCTTCTTCTATGGGGTTTATATGGAATGTGTATTTGCTTTTGAAACTAACTCCTGACAACTTTTGCTTGCCTATCTCATTAGATGACACCGATTTCAAAACTACACAAGGAGCAGTGGCAAGTGCCAGTGGTGATTATGGCTTGACTGATGAGTGTATCAAGTACGGTACTGAAATAACTGATACTGTGCTTCTGAGCTCTGAGCAAAATGTTACTCCTGTTGTGGAAGAAGATGAAACATCTCAGGAATTGAAAGCCACTAACGTAAGAGTTGTATTTGGAGATCATCTTTATTCCTGGGATACTTTCAAACTACCTTCTCTGAGATGCCCCTGGTATATTATTGGTAGAGTGGAATCGGAAGTCTAATTTGCCAAACTTTGTGAAATATTTGTTCTTATCTTTGCAGTCATTTCTGTTTTCCAAAGTATACATCTGGTTAACAATTAGAATTATGTGTGATAGCCTTCCTCACTCACAAAAAGAATTTCTACATGTATTGAAGTGTAATTACAGTAAAGAAACATGCATGCTAATACTTTTAAAAAAACTTTATTGAGGTATAAATAATCTTCCATAAAATTCTCTAGTTGTAAAATAAGTATAAATCAATGGCATTTTTAAGTCATTTTACAGAGTTATGAGACCATCATCTCAGTTTGTATATTTGGCTTTAATTAAATGATGGTTCAACTATATTGTGCTAATCGACAATGTCAGCAGCAGGTTGAGAGAATGCCTGATTGGCACATTGGCATTCGTTCTTTGACCTCTTTGTCAGTCTGAAGAATATAAAGGAGTATCATAATTATATTTGCATTTTTCAAAGTATCAATGAGAATGGAATAGCTTTCCTTGCTAGAGCTCCTTATTTATTAGGAACATTAGACATATTTTTATATTAGGGAAATTAGAGGTCTATTAGGAAATTTATAGCATGAACATTTTTGCTAATATTCTTTCCAAGACAGCATTTTACCTTTATTTCATGGAGTTTGATATTTTAAATACTATAAATATGTCCATCTTATCCATATGATATCGGTTTTGAGTTCAATAAGAATCCTTATGCAGGCGCATTGTACTTCATAATTCATAGAAATATCACTTGTGTTTTCCTCTCAAATTATTTATTTGTTTACATCTAAATAGTCTTCCTGGAATTGATTTAGGTATAGTAACTGAGAAAAGAATGCAGATTTTATTTTGCTAATTTTTATATTGTTGTCCCCATACTTTTAATCCAATAATCCACTGTACTAGCTGAAATGCCCCTTATATTGTATATCACATTGCAATAGGCTTGGAAACTGTGGGACATCCTGTTATACTCACTGGATTGTGTTATCTTATGCTGAACGTGTAATCAAATATTCACATCACTGAATCATTATAACATTTATTTCAATGTTTGGGATCCTGGTTTTCAGGTCAAATGTCTTTGGAACTTTCCTGGCCATTTCCACCTCTTAATTTTTCTGTATCCTTTTTTTAAAAAAAACACAAAAGAACTTTATTTATGGAGGGTAAAAGCATGAAAACAATATAAAAATCAAAAGTTTATCTGTCAGTTAATTGACTTTTCTTTCTCTGTCAAGTAGAAGTTGGTTTTCATTTGGAAATTTTCTAAGGGTTCTGCTCTGCTCATGAAATCCTTATACAAGGGGTAGCTGTGCGGCAGATTCCTTAAATGACCCTTTGGGAGGTCTCTTCTCAGGGCAGGGGTAATTGCTGCAGACTTCTTTTGCCTACTTCTTTCCCTTCTGCTCTGTATGTACTACAAAATAGTCATTGCATGCAATGGTGAGGCCTGCAATTAGGGAGAAGAAGCTTTGGAATCTTTCTTTCCCATTTTGCACTGGTTTTGTTAGGAAACTAGCACAGTTTTATCTATGGCGCGTTACATCCTAAGCTCTAGCCCCTGCCACCATTGCTGGAAACCAGGTGGCCACATGGCTCAACCTCTGTGGTCAAGCTCCACCCCCATCCTAATGAGATTCGCTGCTCCTGCTTCCCTGCCCGCTATAAGCCAAAGTTTTAAAAAGTTTTAAAAAGTTTTAAAAAGTTTTAAAAAGGCCTGTTCCTCCTCTCCTGCTTTCTTGGCTCTCTCTCTGCTCTATCTTCTCTCCTCACTAACTCCTCTCCTCTGTCTCTCTCTCTCTTATACTCTCTTTCTCTCTCTCTTTTTCCTTCACTGCCCCACCCCTTCGATCTGTTGGGTGTTCCCCGATAAACCTTTTCCCTTACTCTGGCGTTCGGTGTGTTTTGTGACGGCTAACAGGTCTAGGTCCTTCATTGTTTTATCTACAGCCAAGGAGTCTTTTTGATTTTCCAAAAATTCAGAGAACTTCTTTTCCATGCCTTTAAGTCCAGCAAATTTGAGAAATGTAAACTTCACGGTTTCCATGGCATGTTCTATTTGAGACAGCATTTTGGTGAGGTCTGTTGAGACCTTGGTGGGAGCCAATGCCGCAGGGATACTGGATGAGCTTCCATGTGAGCCATGAGAGGAGCCCCAGGCTGTGTGCCTTTGTTCCTGGGCCAGGCGCCCAGAAGGCGGAGGTTGGGCCCTGGTGGGAGTGGGAGGAGCTGTTCTGTATTATCTTAAAAAGCTCTGCATTGTAAAAAGCGACAATATCTATGTTTTAAATTGGGATAGCTTTGGTTTTACACATAATTTAGGGAGAAATAGCATCATAATAACTCTCTTTTCCTCCAGCAGGCACATTCCTCCTGTATTTTTTTCAATGGTTTTGTACTTTTCTCCTACTAGGTTCTGTATATTCGTAAGTGTATTTCCCAGGCTGTTAATATTTGTGTTCCATTATAATTTTATTGAAATTATTTATTTAGCTTTTTAAAATGTACTATTTTTAGGATAAGTTAAAATAATTGTCTCTATATATTTTGTTTTAAATTAATTTTGTCTCCCTGCATACTACAGTATCAGTTTTTTTTTTTTTTTATAATCAGGTAGGTCTTACTGAGTCTTTTTCAAATGATTGAGATATACTTTATTACTATTATTTAGATGTCAGGTGTGAATTGATTATTTAGGTATCAAGTGTGAATTGAACTCTTGAAATCAACGTTATTTAAATGTGAATAGCTTTATATACACATAAAATTTTAGGTTAATAATTTAAGGTCTAGAGCAACATAAAATAAAAGTAAAATCATCCTTTATGCCTTCCTGAGTAACTATTACTCCTCAGACATGGTACTTTTTTGTGCTTCATATTTTCAGAATAGAATCCCTCTTCTTGGAGGCATTGAAAATTGAGCATAATATTCTCTAACAATCTTACACATTTTTTTTTGACTTGACAATATTGGTCAGTATATATTTCCTTGACATAATTAAAAATGTGGAATTTGATTAAAAGGAATTGTGTATTTCTTTGCTCCTTTTGATCAGTATTCCATTAATTTATACAAATAGGAATGTGCACATTGGTTCTTTTATCAATCACCAGTATAGCCATACAATCAACAGACAATTTTTAGATGTTTAATGAAAGATAATGTGATCTTGAGATCTGAAAGAATAATCATAACACCTGGAAAATACAGTATTGATGGCTATTCAACAGTGGTTGACCCTTTGAATTGTTGTTTATTGATAATGATATAGAGAAAATATAGCTCATGTTCCTAGTATCAGACCCTTCTTTTACGGGAATGATCCGTATTTGGCTATGATGTGTGATTCTTATAATGTCCTGCTGGATTTTCTGGGTTACTTTTTATTTGGATTTTTTCATTTGCATAAATCAAATTGATTTATACTTGCCCCTTATTATGATATTTTTATCAGCTTTTGGAATCTCCGGTATATTCTCTCTATTTAAACAAAGAATTGAGAAGCTTCTCTTCATGCTGTTTTCTAAGATTTATTTATTTATTTGAGAGGCAGAGTTACAGAGAGAGGGAGAGACGGAGAGGAAAAGTCTTCCATCCGCTGGTTCACTCCCCAGATGGCTGCAATGGCCAGAGATGCTCTGATCCGAAGCCAGGAGTCAGGAGCTTCTTCCTGGTCTCCCACACTGGTGTAGGGGCCCAGGGACTTGGGCCATCTTCCATTGTTTTCCCAGGCCATAGCAGAGAGCTGGATAGGAAGTGGAGCAGCTGGGACTAGAACTGGCACTCGTAGACGAGGCCAGTGCCACAAGCAGAGGCTTAGCCCACTACCACCACAGTGCTGGCCCCTTTCTTCATTCTTTATACATTTGCACAATTTCTCATGAGAATTAAATATTCCATGAAGTTCATAAAGGAAACAACTCTCAAGCCACTGCTTGAGACAGGGACAGATTTGGGTGACTCTGCAATCTCTTCCTTTCATTAATGTTCATTTCATCCAGAGCTAAGTGTTTTTGAGGTCTCAGATGTTGGTGTTTATTTTAACAACAAAATTTGCAGCCGGCGCCGTGGCTCAACAGGCTAATCCTCCGCCTTGTGGCGCCAGCACACCAGGTTCTTGTCCCGGTCGGGGCACCGGATTCTGTCCCGGTTGCCCCTCTTCCAGGCCAGCTCTCTGCTGTGGCCCGGGAGTGCAGTGGAGGATGGGCCCCAGGTTAAGTACCTGGCTCCTGCCTTCAGATCAGCGCGGTGCGCCGGCCCTGGCGGCCATTGGAGGGTGAACCAACGGCAAAGGAAGACCTTTCTCTCTGTCTCTCTCTCACTGTCCACTCTGCCTGTCAAAAAAAAAAAAAAAATTGCAAATCTTCCTGCATTTTCACCTATCCTCTCCTCCTTTTGTCCTGTTAGAATGGAAAAGTATCTCTTTTCTTATGACTGATTCTCTGTACTTGCAATTTGGATGTGCTTTCCTTTGCTTTCTCCACAAGTTTTTCCTGCACTATCGAGTGCCTCTTCTTGCCCTATCTTTCTCATCCTATCTGCTATCAGTGTACAAGATAGAACAGCATTTAAATACGGCCAAATCTTCACTCACAAAATACAAGTCCCACCCTTCAAGTTTACCTTTTATTTTGGCTCCCCCTTTTCCTTTGCAGGCAGGCAACTTGGTAGAGTTTCTGTCTCCATTGCCTTCACTTCCTGTCAGCATCATGCTGCTGGAATCTGACTTCTTTATCCACCTGCCTGCCAGTTAATCAAAATTTTTTAAGCTGAAGTAGCAACATGAACTTAGCAGGAAATATAAACCTGATTTCCCTTTTCCTATTTTAATGGACAAGTCTCAATATCTTTTGCTGAGAGGAGGAGCAAAGAACTGACACTGAAGGGAAGACAAGGTCCAGAGAGTTACTTATTTTCAAGTCAGGAGAATCTAAAGTATGTTTGGACATTTAAGCATTAGAATGGGAAAAGTTGAAAATAGCAATAAGTGTAGGATCAAAGTCCTCATGGAGGACAGAGTGCTGGGTTGAATTTTTCCCTTGGGCAAGGGCTTGAATGTCACTGTATTTTTATAGGAGGGAAAGAAGAGGAAGCAGAAAAGCTGTCAGGAGGTTCATACAGGAGCTCCTTTCCCATGGCATTTGTTTTCTCCTAGAAATAGGAGACAAGGCCTGATTATGTTTTGTTTATCAGTTTTGAGTAATGAGCATAAAAAGATTTTGTAATTAAAAATTGTGATGCAATAATGTTGAGGGACAGACAGTCTGAGACTTTGGAAAGGCACATTTGCTGGTGATATAGAGTAAGACTATTATATAGTCTTGATTGTCCAAGTGCCATTTTTGTCTCCTATTGCAAGTGTGTCTAGACAACTGAATTTGATATCTCTGTTTTTACAGCAGTTTATATTTCAGAGTAAAGGAGGAGAATGGCTGGACTGTTGACCTTCCTGGGCTTGAAATTTGGCCAGCTGAGAATGACAGAGTGAATGCATTCATGAGTTGTTGATGTTTCAAGGAGAAATAAACTCAAGCAGGCAGAGTGGGAGTTTGACAGGAGACTTGGGGCAGGTTCAGTCTGCAGGATAGGTGTGAACGTGTGTGTGGACTTAGGGAACAGTGAGATCAGATGATGGTAGGGATCATCGACTTGGTTTCTGAGAGTAGTGATGGTGCATGGACAGAAGTGAGCTGAATGCTTTCTCCTTCCCTGAGAATGAAAGGACATATCACTGTGAGATTTCTGTTGACAGCTGAAGAGAGACAAAGGGATATACAAATAGACCATCAAATAGGCTTTTTACAAAGTAACATGGAAATAAATATACACCTCCATGAATAAAATTTCCATTCTAAACTTTGGAATAAGAAATTCCACTCCCAAGAGTTCATTCTACAGAATTGGGAAGTAGGTAGTCTTTTAGGATAAAAGCTAAAATTTTCCTTTAAAATAGTGCATAAATATTTATGCAGAGTGAAATCTTCTGGAATAGGCTAAGTACCAGAATGTTGTCAATGGCTATCTGTATATAAATGATGAATTTATGGGTTGTGGGTAATTGTTTTTGCTTGATTTTTTGTGAATTTTTATATTTTATATAGTGAACATGTGTTATTTATGTAATTTGAACAGCAAAATATCAAATAAATGCCATTATATTTCCAGTTAATGAAATTATGGGGTGTCTTGTTATTGTTGATAAGTTAAAATCCAAATCTGACTAGTGTTTGTTTTTTTTTGTTGAAATCTTTCCATTATCTAAAATGTTTTTCCAAGTTCATCTCAGGCTTTTCCCCACAGCTGTGCGAATCTGGAGTATTAAAGTTTTCTTCTCTGTTCCCCTAACTTGATTTATGTTTCCTTTTCCTTGATGTCTCCTAATGCAAACGGGAAACTCATGTTTGTTAGGCAAACTAGTTTTCTTTCACAACCCAAGTCAAAATACTTCCTCCTAGAAAATCCTGTATTCTCCATATAAACTTTTTTTCTCTGGGGAATTTCCAGAAACTGAGTTTTGTACTACCTTTTGTCATTTATCAAAACTTGCCTTGAGTTAGTATTTTTTGTCCTTTACTCTTTGTGAATTAATGGAGAACAGGAATAGCCTGTCTTTTATCTTTAAATCTAATACCATTAGTACTTTAAATCGGGGGGGGGGGTGTAAAAATATCATGCATAAATATTATTTTTAAATATTTGTACAGCACAATGCATGAGGCTAATGAAAACTATGTACTTTATTATGTACTGATACTGCTCCATCATTTGTCATCAGTGTACCCAATCAAGGCATGCTGCTAATATAGGGGAAAGTAAAGGTGCAGGTGACAGAATCTATGGGAACTCTACTCTCTGTTCAGTTTTTATAAGCTGCTATAATAAAGTAAAAATGAGAAGATGGTGGAGCTTAGGCACATTTTATGAATTTGTGTCTATGATGTGTTTGTCAGTTGAAATTCACTCATCAATGTATATTATGTTTCAGGTATTTCCTGAACAACAGTATCTTCAGTATATGCTTCCTTTACATGTTGGTTGCATGTGAGTAACTGTTTCTTTGCTTTCCAGGTGGATGATTTCTGCGATAACCTCCACAGTGAACAATCAGAACCCCATAGCAGAGATTCATTTGGCTGTCTTAACTCTCTAATGGGTGGTGCTGACTCCATTAATTCCACAGGTTACTTCTCTGTACACATTGATTGCAAAGGTACAAATAATATTCTGTTAAATTTCAAATTACTTTGACCTATTTTAAATTTTTTATGAATTGGATGTGTGGATGATTAAAAATATTTCCTGACTGGCGCCGCAGCTCAACAGGCCTCCGCCTAGCAGCGCTGGCACACCGGGTTCTAGTTCCGGTCGGGGCGCCGGATTCTGTCCCAGTTGCTCCTCTTCCAGGCCAGCTCTCTGCTGTGGCCAGGGAAGGCAGTGGAGGATGGCCCAAGTGCTTGGGCCCTGCACCCTATGGGAGACCAGGATAAGCACCTGGCTCCTGCCTTTGGATCAGCGCGGTGCGCTGGCCGTGGCGGCCATTGGAGGGTGAACCAACATCAAAGGAAGACCTTTCTCTCTGTCTCTCTCTCTCACTATCCACTCTGCCTGTCAAAAAAAAAAAAAAAAAAAAAAAAAAAAAAGAGAGAGAGAGAGAAAGAAAATATTTCCTGTGTCAAATTTAAATTTAGATGTCTACATTGTATTTTTTAAAAAGATTTATTTATTTATTTGAAAGTTAAAGTTACACAGAGAGAGGAGAGGCAGAGAGAGAGAGAGGTCTTCCATCCGCTGGTTCACTCCCCAATTGGCCGCAACAGCCGAGCTGCACCAATCCAAAGCCAGAAGCCAGGAGCTTCTTT
Source organism: Oryctolagus cuniculus (assembly GCF_051225735.1). Classification (NCBI taxonomy): domain Eukaryota; kingdom Metazoa; phylum Chordata; class Mammalia; order Lagomorpha; family Leporidae; genus Oryctolagus; species Oryctolagus cuniculus. The sequence continues at coordinate 112,789,322 of NC_142888.1, forward strand.
CAGGTCCCCTTTTTGGGTGCAGGGGCCCAAGGACTTGGGCCATCTTCTACTGCTTTCCCAGGCCATAGCAGAGAGCTGGACTGAAAGTAGAGCAGTCAGGATTCGAACCAGTACCCAGATGGGATACATGCAGTGGCTTTACACACTATGCCACAGTGCCGGCCCCCTGCATTTTACTTTACGAGTTCAAAAATATATGCCACAAGGAAGAGATTCATAATAATTTTGAAAATTTGTGCTATCATTTGTTACATTTTATTTATTGGATGCAGTTAATAATGTTGCAATTTTTATTCATGTAGGTACTGGAATTTCTTTGTAAATACATTTTCTTTTATGTGTGAAAATTGAAAACCAAACTATGATTTGTTTATGTAACTATGGAGAAGATGTGATGCTATTTTTCCTTTTCTCTTGTTAAAAGAACCTAGAAGCAAGAGCTGATTTGGCTAACAGCATATAAGCATACTGATAGGACTACATTTAGTACAGGATAAACAACTTTCATGAAAATAAATTTTATTAATTTTAAATATTTTACTAATGCATAAATGCTGTTAAAAGTGAGCAACTTTGGGGCCGGCACTGTGGCATAGTGGGTGGGGCTGCTGCCTGCAGTACTGGCATCTCATATGGGTGCTGGTTCGAGTCCCGGCTGTTCCACTTCCAATCCAGCCCTCTGCTATGGTCTGAGAAAGCAGTAGAAGATGGCCCAAGTCGTTGGGCCCCTGCACCCGCATGAGAGACTGGGAGGAGGCTCCTAGCTCCTGGCTTCAGATGGGCGCAGTTCCGACCATTGTGGTTATTTGGGGAATGAACCAGCGGATTGAATACCTCTGTCTCTCTCTCTCTCTCTCTCTCTCTGCCTCTCCTGCTCTCTCTGTGTAACTCTGACTTTCAGATAAATAAATAAATCTTTAAAAAAAGTAAGCAACTTCATCTTGCAAATTTTTTAAAAAAATTATTTATTTTAAAGTGTTACAGAGAGAGGTAGAGATAAAGAGAGAGGTCTTCCATCTGCTTGTTCACTCCCCAATTGGTCGCAACAGCTGGAGCTGTGCCGATCCGAAGCCAGGAGCCAGGAGCTTCTTCTGGGCCTCCCATGTGGGTGCAGGGGCCCAAGGACTTAGGCCATCTTCTACTGCTTTCCCAGCCATAACAGAGAGCTGGATCGGAAGTGGAGCAGCCAGGTCTTGAACAGGTGCCCATATGGGATGCCAGCGCTTCAGGCCAGGGCGTTTACCCGCTGTATCACAGTGCCTGCCCCATCTTACAATCTTATACATGTGAATTTCTACTATAGGTCACAAAATTACAGGTACAGAGATACTCTTTTTAACACTTCAGATTCTTTAAAATAACAGTTTGATATAGCCTCATACCTTTCTGCATTTGTGTGTGTGTCTATCTGTTCACTGTTGAATTGTGTTTGTAATTGTAAGATAGAAAATTTTGCTGTATTATGCTTAAAGAGACAATTTGTTCATTTTTATGATAGAAGAATGAATATTGGCAAAATGACTGTAAAGAAAATATTATTACACCCTGCCTGTATCTTTACACTGTATCTCACAGTGTAACTGGAGGAGACAGCCATGTGAATACAGTGAAATAATGTGAACAGTGTTACTGATCCAAGCAATTAGAATGACTGACTGTGATGGGATGATATGGGGAAGGCTAACTTGGCAAGGTGCTGTCTGAGCAGGAGTCCACATTCCTGCATCTCCGTTTCTTGGCTGGATTTTGAGATGAATAGAAGTAAAAATTTTGTACATGCTTTAAGTGCAATCTGCTGCCTTTTTACTTCTGCACAATGAGGACAGTAAGCACAGTCATAGCAGGCATGTTTCTATTTTACTTTTATTTGATGTAAAGCCAGAACTTGATCTTTATTGCTACTAATGTCCCAGAAATGATTATCTGGGTGTAGCTAGAATTTTTCATGACTTACTCAGCCAGAAATCTTCAATTATGAGAGAAAAGGTCCCTGTGAGTGCAGAATTCAACAGATAATTTCTAGGTACCAGTAACTCTGCCAGTCACCACCAAAGGTGGCCTTCCTAGGACAATAATTTTTGTGATGGGAAATGCTTGAACACGATTATAAAGTCTAAATGGTATATTAAGTCCTGAAATATTATCCTGGTGTCACAAATAAGGTACTTATTTTTCAGAGTAATGTGACTTGCATATATACTAGAGAGGTTTAAAGGAAGTTCCAGGAAGTCAGATCCCTTCTTGGACTTGCCCCTGGATGAATTGCCCAGCAATCAAATATGTTACTCAGTCCAGGATTGCCTCCCCTGTTTCAATATGCCTGCTTAGTGACTGGTGAAGTCAGAGAAGGACCATATTTTTCAACTGCTAGCACTTTTGTGGTTGGGCTTGGCCCATGGGATACACGAGCAGGATAATGGAATGAGTAGGGAGATGTTGGGATCATTGTTTATTTAGCTCTCATTGCCAGGCTGTTGATAATGTCTTTATTCTTTGTCCCATAGCCATGGCTTTTGTTGCATAAACTAAACTACAGCCCAAGCTATACCTGAGACATCCACATCCACTATGATGGGACTTCAAAAACTTTGTGAAAAATGGGCATTATCATTCAGTTCCTTTTTAAATGAACTTATTGAAACTTATTCCTTTTCTCCAACCTGAGACTTTTTTTTAAAAAAAGGAGGATGTTAACAGTTGATAAGAATTAAATATGATTTTGAAGTATTTGTACACTGGCTGACCTATTTTTTTTTAAGATTTGTTTTACTATTTATTTGAAAGGAAAGGTGACATAGGGGCAGAGGCAGAGATATTCCATCTGCTGGTTCACTCCCCAAGTGGCTGCAACAGCCAGAACTGAGCCAGTCCAAAGTCAGGAGCCAGGAGCTTCTTCTGGGTCTCCCACACGGGTGCAGGATCCCAAGGACTTGGGCCATCTTCTACTGCTTTCCCAGGCCATAGCAGAAAGCTAGATCAGAAGTGGAGCCGGGGACTGGCGCTGTGGAGTAGTGGGTAAAGCTGCCTCCTGCAGTGTTGGCATCCCATATGGGTGCTGGTTTGTGTCCTGGCTGCTCCACTTCTGATCCAGCTCTCTGCTATGGCCTGGGAAAGCAGTAGAAGATGGCCCAAACCCTTGGGCCCCTGCACTTGCATAGGAGAACCAGAAGAAGCTCCTGGTTCCTGGCTCCTGGCTTCAGATAGGTGCAGCTCCGTCTGTTGCAGCCATCTGGGGAGTGAACCAGTGGATGGAAGACCTCTCTCTGCCTCTCCTCTCTGTATGTAACTCTGACTTTCAAAAAAATAAATCTTAAAAAATAAGAAGTGGAGCAGTCCGGACTCGAACTGGCACCCATATGAGATCCTGGCACTGCAGGTGTCTGCTTTACCCACTACACCACAGCGCTAGCTGCTGACCTATTGGTTTCATGATTGGACCTCTAAAATAGTATCATTCCCCATTTTTTTAAAAAATATTTATTTATTTACTTGAAAGAGTTAGAGAAGGAGAGGGAGAGAGAGAGAGAGAGAGAGGAGAGAGAGAGGGAGGGAGGTCTTCCATTCACTGGTTCACTCCCCAGATGACTGCAATGGCCGGAGCTGCACCGATCTGAAGCCAGGAGCCAGGAGCTTCCTCTGGGTCTTCCCACATGGGTGCAGGGGCCCAAGTTCTTGAGCCATCCTCTGCTGCTTTGCCAGGCAATAGAAAAGAACTGGATTGGAAGTGGAGCAGCCAGGACTTGAATCGGCACCCATATGGGATGCTGGCACTGCAGGCGGCAGCTTTACCCTCTGCACAACAGGGCCGCCACCGCCCCCCCCCCCCATTTTTTCAAAAACAAAATTATCGGGGTGAATATTTGTCCTATTAGTTCAGAAGCACACATCCCATTTCAGAGTGCCTGGGTTCTATACCCAACTCTGGCTCCTGTCTGCAGCTTCCTGCTAATGTGCACTCTGGAACACTGTCAGTGATGGCTCCAGTAAATGGGTTCCTGCTTACACATAGGAGTCCTGGATGGAGTTTCATATTTCTGTCTTGGCCCTGGACGATCCCCAAGTCTGGTGGACATTTGGGGCATGAAGTAGCAGGTGGGAATTCTTGCTCTCTCTGTCTCTCTCTTTCTTCTCTCCATCTTAAAGAAATAAGTAATATTTTTAAAATGATTAATTTTTTAAAAAATATAATTAATATACCTTAATTTCACTTTAATCAACCTTTTGAGTGTTTCATCATACTGAGATCTAGGATCAAATTCCCAAGTCACCTTCGTTTCTTTTCATTCTGTTAAAGTATATCAAGTTCTCCAACAAAATGTATTATATTAAAAGATTCTCGGCACATGTTGAGATTTTCCCAGGTACAACCATTCAGATTTGAATTTTAATACCATCATGAGCTCTGAGGTTTCATTTTGTTCACTTCTTTCAGTTTTAAGAGAAAAATTTCAACATGTTAAACTTTGCAAATTTCATATTGGCATTTGTAATGTGCTGGAAGTTTCAAAACAAATTTTGATGCTTTGTTTATTGAAGTATTTGATGAGGGATTTCCGGCTGACTTTACTGATTACCAGCTGTGACAAAAATGTAAATGACTTAGTTCCCCAAAATTCACTCTTGGCTTCAGACATTGGGCTGATTTATACAGTAGACCTTCAAAGGCTCAAGCATGCCTAAAATCTGATGACTGGGGCAGCAAAAATAGGAAACTGTTGTGACCATGCCAAGACAATTATCTTCATGTTCAGTATTGAGTTTTCTCCCAGAAGTTTTGTACTTACTTACTTTGAATAAAGACACACACAGAAACATAGACACACCCACACACCCACACACACACACACACACACCCCTTGTACAGTTGCATTACTATAGCTTCAGTTTCAGTTGGTGCAATATCATAGAAGATTTATATGTTGTTATGGATAGTATTTGCACCACAATCAATTTCTAGCAGATTTGTGCTCCATTAATTTCTTAATTTCTAAAAACCTCATATTTACTCAAAAGCATTGTTCGACAATAGTTTTTGTATTGGCACTGCAAAAAAGTTTTATCTCAAGTGTTGGACTTTTAAACTGAATTTACAGTATCATTCACACAATGTCAGTTATGTGACCTCTACCAGAAAAAAAAAGTTTCCCAACTTTTGTGAAGGCTTCTCAGTCCCATATAAACTTAGGGTTATTACGTGTTCTGTGAGGGAGAACGCGCACTACAGTGACACAGTGCCGGGTCTCCTTAACAAGTTGTGCGAAATAAGTTAGTGTAGGACTTGAGACTGAATTGAGAAGATTGCAGTAAGGACTGCAGAATCAGAGGTTAGCTCTCAATTCAATGCTGTCAGAAAGTGGAGGCAATTCTATGGTTGGTTATTTAGTGCGTGTCACACTGGCCATGGTTTTGTCTGTGCTTAGGCAAATTATGTTTAGTCAATTGTTACTCAAAAGTTAGAATAATTTTTTCTGGGGTTGTATTCTGTGAGATGGTTTATGTCCAACAGGAAAACAAAATGACCTCACTCTGGGTGTCAGAGCAGCTATTTATAGTATTGAGGTCTAGCTGTGAACTTCAGAGAAGTTTTGGACATCAAGGCCCAGTTTTTTTTTTTTTTTTTCTTTTCAGCTTCAATTCCATGACTTGGACAGAAATATAGAAATTTACTTAATCCTTTTTTGTTTTTAAATCCTTTGACATCATTTATCTGTGTGTGAAGTTTTTTTTTCTAATGGCTAACATATTAGTAGTAGTTGCTTCACTTTTCCAGTGTACTTAAGAAAACTTGAAATAAAAAATTTTGAAAATAGAGCACACAACAGAAAAGTTACACATTATGGAACTATATATAGAAATACTTGCTATAGCTTCTCAAATGAACTTGAGGTCTGTGTGTTTTCTTCCAATATGTATGAAAGTATAAAATGAATGGTTTTATTTGATATTTATATTTAATTTTACTTTAATTTGGTTCCTGTAGTCTTCTTGTGCTTCAGTGATACCAGAGTGGCCCTCTGTGTGGCCAGTACATGTTGTCTTAAACTGCTTAGATTGCAATAAAATACCACAGACACGGCTTAAACAATGGACATGCATTTTCTCCATGTTCTGAAGGCTAGAATTCCAAGATCAAACTTCCCGTTATTCAGTTTCTGATTATGGTTTTCGTCCCTGTTTGCCGACAGTCACTTTATTACTGTGTCCTCATAAGACTTTCCTTAGTATGTAGGGTGGAGAAGGGGGTAAGGGTGGGAGGGAGGGAGGGAGAGCCAAGAGCGGGAGCAAGAGCGCAGGCACGAGAGAGTGAGAGTGAGAGTGAAATCTCTCTAGTGTCTCCTCCTTAAGCACACTAGTCCCTTTGCATGAAGGCCCCACCTATGATCACATTTAACCTGAGTCACTTCCTTAGAGGCCTCTTCTCCAAAAAAAAAAAAAAAAAAAACACTGCGTTCTCAGGTATTTAACATAATATTTTAGGGGAGGATACAAACATTCATTCCATTACACAGAGGTATTGCACAAGTCAAGAACATCAATGTTCTTCAAAAACCAAAACCAATTCATTACTTATCTTCCCTCAGTATATACTGATTGCTGCAAAACAGGTTTATTGCAATGAAAAAAAGTTACTAAATGATCAAATATATATGAATTTATCGATTTACACCATATCATGGGCAAGAGAAGAGCAGAGCAAGAGCATCAGTATGAATGTCTACCATTTATGACAGGGCAGCCTGGCTTAGCATTTTGCCTTTTGTTGAGGTGTTACTTTGCACAAATCCTTCATGAAAACCTATTATACAGTATCACAAATTTTCCAGTGATCCTGTTGGCCTGATGGCTCAGCATAATCTTACCTTTTTGAGGCTGTGCCATAGCCCATGGAAGTGACAACTGGTTTACAAAGTGGTTGGCTGGGCCATTAATACCTAATATCTCTCCCAACACCATCTGAGACCTGTGGATACAGCTGTTCTTTGTCCAAGCACAGTTGCTTATTCATCAGCCACTATCTGTGTAGTCATGGGAAGGGGGCGTTAGTTTCTTTGTTTCTTGAACAACATGGAAGATAGATGGAATAGTGCTGATTCTATTTCATTCAGATTTTTTTTCTTTTTTTTTAACTTTTATTTAATGAATATAAATTTCCAAAGTGCAGCTTATGGATGACAATGGCTTCCACCCCATAACGTCCCTCCCACCCGCAACAATCCCCTTTACCTCTCCCTCTCCCCTTCCATTCACATCAAGATTCATTTTCGATTCTCTTTATATACAGAAGATCAGTTTAGCATACATTAAGTAAAGATTTCAACAGTTTGCTCCCACACAGAAACATAAAGTGAAAAATACTGTTTGAGTACTAGTTATAGCATTAAATCTCAATGTACAGCACATTAAGGACAGAGATCCTACATGAGGAGTAAGTGCACAGTGACTCCTGTTGTTGACTTAACAAATTGACACTCTTGTTTATGGCCTCAGTAATCACCCTAGGCTCTAGTCATGAGCTGCCAAGGCTATGGAAGCCCCCTGAGTTCACTGACTCTGATCATATTTAGACAAGGCCATGGTCAAAGTGGAAGTTCTCTCCTCCCTTCAGAGAAAGGTACCTCCTTCTTTGATGACCCATTCTTTCCACTGGGATCTCACTCGTGGAGATCTTTCATTTAGGTTTTTTTTTTCCCCAGAGTATCTTGGCTTTCCATGCCTGAAATACTCTCATGGGCTTTTCAGCCGGATCCGCATGCCTTAAGGGCTGATTCTGAGGCCAGAGTGCTGTTTAGGACATCTGCCATTCTATGGGTCTGCTGTGTATCTCGCATCCCATGTTGGATCGTTCTCTCCCTTTTTTATTCTATCAGCTAGTATTTGCAGACACTAGTCTTGTTTATGTGATCTCTTTGGTTCTTAGTCCTATCATTATGATCAATTGTGAACAGAAATTGATCACTGGGACTAGTGAGATGGGACTGGTACATGCCACCTTGATGGGATTGAATTGGAACCCCCTGGTATGTTTCTAACTCTACTGTTTGAGGTAAGTCAGCTTGAGCATGTCCCGAATTGCACATCTCTTCCCTCTCTTATTCCCACTCTTATATTTAACAGTGATCACTTTTCAGTTAAATTTCAGCACTTAAGAAGAATTGTGTATTGATTACAGTATTCAGCCAAAAGTATTAAGTAGAATTCTGTGAACTGCAACAGGAATTATGATGTGGAAGTTACATCCTAACAAATTTTTTCATTTTACAAAGAAAGTTTTCATGTATATGGAAAATTTGAAATAATTTTACAATGAACAACAACATAACCATCATCTGACTATACCTTTCACATTTCATTGCATTTGTTGTGTCACATATCCATCCATAGATTCATTGCTTTATCCATCCACTAGTGTTTTTTTTAAAAAGATTTCTTTCTTTATTTGAAAGGCAGAGTTACAGAGAGGTAGAGGGGAGAGAGAGAGAGAGAGAGAGAGAGAGAGAGAGAGAGAGAGAGAGAGATCATATATCCACTGGTTCACTCCCCAGATGGATGCAATGGTAGGAGCGGGGCCAATCCAAAGCCAGGAGCCAGGAGCTTCTTCTGGGTCTCCCATGTGAGTGCAGGGGCCCAAAACTTGGGCCATCATCTACTGCTTTCCCAGGCCGTACCAGAGAGCCAGATTGGAAGAGCAGCAGCTGGGATATGAACCAGTGCCCATATGGGATGTCGGCACTGCAGGTGGTGTCTTTTCCCACTATGCCGCAACGCTGGCCCCCTACCCATTAGTGTTATTCTTTATTTTTCCATATACTTAAAAATATAGTGTAGTTTATTCCTGCTTACTCCAAGGTATGTATTAGCATCTCAGGTAGACCATTTGTTTAGAATTTTTAATAGGTGTCTTTGGTTTTTCACTGCTGTGTGTAAACTAATCACGTCTTTCATACCTCCACCTAATAAATGCTTGGCTGCATCCCCCCAGCAAACAGTGTTCTGTTTTTTTTTTTTCCACTACACATTTAATTTGCCTATTTGAGAATGTTATGTAATGTAGGCAGACATACGTAATCTTTAATTTGACTTTTTTCCTCCTGAAAACCCTATTTTTGGACTTGTATATGTGGTTGTACGTGTGGTTGTCCAATATATAGAATATATCATGTTTTCTCCATGCTCCCAGTGAAGGTCCTGTTGGCTGGTAGCAGCAATTGTCTAATACGAATTAATCTGCTGAAGAACATTTGAGTATAAGTTTTTTTGTGAACCTGTAGTTTTGATTGTCATTGGTAGTATTCTGAGGACTAGGATTCATAGTTTAAGAAAAAAAGTCAGTCTAAGGACTCATGGATTAAAATTTCAGATAGAATATGCAGGAAGGCTTTACTGAAAAGGCTTCAAAAAGTTATTGTAAGGAATTAGCTTTTGGGTGAATTTAAACAGTATTGGTGTTGAAAGTTCTTTGAGACTAGTTAAATTAACCAAAGGTTATTCAAACAGAAAAATGGCCCAGAATGGGAGCATTCACAACCAAAATTATTTGAAATTCACCTCTATGCCCTGATGCTATGTTATGAGCTGCCTTTATAACCAGAAAATAAAGTATAAAGTAGATATTTCCTGGTTGATGTGTTCTGATTTTGCTTTATTTGGCAGCCTTCATCTTAGCATTGGCTGTGCCTCAGTTGCTTGTCTACTTGAGTATAGATTTTGGTAGATTACAAGTTCCTTGTACATCTGGCTAGATTGCAGTTCACTATGTATAGAGGAGGCTTTGGGAGACACTTTTTCACTGAAATACAGAAGTTCATTTAGGGCAACTTTAATTCAGCACCAACATATGAGTTGAATTGTGTTTTAAGATGCTCCCTCTTGGGCTGGTGCTGTGGTTAAGTGGGTAAAGCTGCTGCCTGTGGTGCCGGTATCACATATGGGTGCCAGTGCAAGTTCCTGCTGCTCCATTTCTGATTCAGCTTCATGCTAATGACCCTGGGAGAGCAGTGATAGATGGCCCAAGGACTTAGGCCCCTGTTCCCATGTGGGAGACCCAGCAGAGGTTCCTGGTTCCCGCCATTTGTGGAATGAACTAACAGATGGAAGATCTCTTTCTCTCTCTCTCTCTCTCTCTCTCTCTGTAACGCTGCCTTTCGAATAAATAAGTAAACCATTAAAAATTTGCTGTCAAACATAAGAAACTGGCCCATATGACAGTGTATAAATTAAAATATCCCAATAAATATTAAAAATAAAGATGCTGCTCACGTTTGTGTTTATTGAAATAAGCCAGACACAGAAAGACAAATACTGCATGTTCTCCCTTAATGTGGGAACTAAAATTTTTTTTAAAAAGAAAAAAAAAGAAATGTCTGTGTATGTCAGTATTGCTGCAAATATAGTTTTGTAAAGCTGTGTCAAACCAATGGCTAAGAATGTTATACTAATGTAGTTTTGATGACCTGTGATTACTTCAAAATTTACTGTATATGGGTGAAATGATCATTTTCCGTTCAATTATTGTTTAAAGCCATTGGTATATATTCACACTAAAGTCTTTTGGTTTTTACTTGTTAAACTTCTTATTTGATGAAGTATTAAGCCTTTTTTCCTGTAATATAAATTTAAAATATACTTTCTCCAAAACAAAACAAAACAAAAAAACAGAAGAAAGGAGGGGGAGGGAGGGAGGGAGGATGGGTGGAAGGGAATATTATTGTGTTTGTAGAATTGTATCTACAAATCACACTGATTCAAGAGATGTGCAATTCGGGATATACTCAAGCTGACTTACCTCAAACAGTAGAGTTAGAAACATACCAGGGGATTCCAATTCAATCCCATCAAGGTGGCATGTACCAGTCCCATCTCACTAGTCCCAGTGATCAATTTCTGTTCACAATTGATCATAATGATAGGACTAAGAGCCAAAGAGATCACATAAACAAGACTAGTGTCTGCAAATACTAGCTGATAGAATAAAAAAGGGAGAGAACGATCCAACATGGGATGCGAGATACACAGCAGACCCATAGAATGGCAGATGTCCTAAACAGCACTCTGGCCTCAGAATCAGCCCTTAAGGCATGCGGATCCGGCTGAAAAGCCCATGAGAGTATTTCAGGCATGGAAAGCCAAGACACTGTGGCAAACAAACAAACAAACAAACACCTAAATGAAAAATCTCCGCAAGTGAGATCCCAGTGGAAAAAATAGGTCATCAAAGAAGGAGGTACCTTTCTCTGAAGGGAGGAGAGAACTTCCACTTTGACTACGACCTTTTCTAAATACGAACAGAGTCGCTGAACTCAGGGGGCTTCCATAGCCTTGGCAACTCATGGCTAGAGCCTAGGGAGATTACTGAGGCCATAAACAAGAGTGTCAATTTGTTAAGTCAACAACAGGAGTCACTGTGCACTTACTCCTCATGTAGGATCTCTGTTCTTAATGTGCTGTACATTGAGATTTAATGCTATAACTAGTACTCAAACAGTATTTTTCACTTTATGTTTGTGTGGGTGCAAACTGTTGAAATCTTTACTTAATATATGCTAAACTGATCTTCTGTATATAAAGATAATTGAAAATGAATCTTGATGAGAATGGAAGGGGAGAGGGAGAGGGAAAGGGGAGGGTTGCGGGTGGGAGGGACGTTATGGGGGTGGAAGCCATTGTCATCCATAAGCTGTACTTTGGAAATTTATATTCATTAAATAAAAGTTTAAAAAAACTAATTTAAGGTTAAAATAGATTAAGATAAAAATAATTCAACATGCAATGGAGTAAATTATTAACTATATAATTCATAAGTATTAAGGAAATGGAGGGGCTGGCACTATGGCATACATAGCACTTAAAGCCACCACCTGCAGTGCTGGCATCCCATGTGGGTGCTGCTTTGTGTCCCAGCTATTCCACTTCCAATCCAGCTCTCTGCTATGGCCTGGGAAAGCAGTAGAAGATGGCCCAAGGCCTTGGGCCCCTGCACCCATGTGGGAAACCCGGAAGAAGTTTCTGGCTCCTGGCTTCGAATTGGCGCAGCTCCGGCCGTTGCAGCCAATTGGAGCGTGAACCAGTGGATGGAAGGATTCTCTGTCTCTGCCTTTCCTTCTCCCTCTGTGTATCTCTGACCTCCAGATAATAAATAAGCCTTTAAAAAAAGGAAATGGAAATTCTGATTAGCCTGATTTAATCTTTACATATTATATGCATATAACGAAGTATCACACTGTACCCCACAAAACTTTACAGATGTGGAAATAGATAATGCACCAAAAAACAAGGAAAGTTAAATAAAGAAGGTGGATTTTTAAAAACAAATGAACCCATTGGAGTGTACTCTTCAGCAAAATAGAAGAATCATAGCAACATTAACAAAACAAAACAGCATGGATGGCAGCAGAGACATTCTGAGATCTGAGCAGTGGACTCAAGAACAGCATGGGCCCTGAATGCAGCAAGAGGATGTTTTAAAACAGTGGTCAACCTAGAATCATATATTCAGTGAAACACTTTTCCTTCTCAGAAAAACAAAGACTAAGACTGTTAACCACCGAAAGACTCTCAATGAACACACAGTAAAAGCTATTTCTGAGTTGGCAAATGATCACAGAAGACAGAAGAAAATTGGGGAAGGGGATTAAATAGGCAGACAGTAGGCTGGTAATCGTTAACACAGAGATTGCCTCCACAAATCAGTGATAATGAAGTGTAATTTGGGTGGAGGAAAAAGAATACGGTGCTAAAACGCTAAAAATAATGTATAAGACAAATGAAGAGGGCCCAGGTTTCTTGGATTTAGGAGGAAGAGAGTGGGGATATTTAATTATCTAGATTCTGTCAAGTAGACATTAAGTTTTAAGGGTTAAAGGGAAATGAATTCTCATACTGTCTTTGAAGTAGGAACTGCACTTAAGATTTCAACCAAAAGGAAAGCTTTTTCTTATCAAATAACTCCAGCTAATGCACATAGAAGAAATAATTAGAAAATACCATTCCATTACCTTTAATTTAAAAGAAGAGTTCAGCAAGAATTGCCAAAGGTTGCTAAAACCATTTTATGAAATCTTCATGGGGAACTGAATATTTGCAAAGTGTTACCCCACAGGTTACTTGTGAATCACAAGAAGAAAAACCAACCATTACAATGAAGGTGTCAGGCTTACCTCATCTAAACCCAGTGTAAATACCAGCATCACTATTATGAATGGACTGAGACAATTTGTGTATCCCTATGTGAAGCAATGTGAAACAAACAGCATTGTCTAGGATGTATTTTCACCTAAAGTGGGTAACCTGCATCCAATCAAGTATTTAGCTCTCCTTGTTTATAGGAAATTCAGTGTTTGGTAGAATAAATTAACAACAGAAGGAAACAATTAGGCAAATTAGAATTTGGGACTTTCAGGGGCCAGAGCCATAGCGCACTAGGTTAATCCTCCGTCTGCGGCGCCGGTTCTAGTCCCGGCTGCTCTTCTTCCAATCTCACTCTCTGCTGTGGCCTGGGAAAGCAGTAGGAGATGGCCCAAGTGCTTGGGCCCCTGCACCTGCAGGAGACCAGGAAGAAGCACCTGGCCCCTGGCTTCAGATTAGCACAGCTCCAGCTGTTGCAGCCATTTGGGGAGTGAACCAACAGAAGGAAGACCTTTGTCTCTGTCTCTCCCTCTCACTGTCTGTAACTCTACCTCTCAAATACAATAAATAAAATCTTTAAAAAAAGAATTTGGGACTTTCTGCAAGGCACTTGGCTTAGTCTCTACAGCTGGATAATGACATGAAAAGAAAGATGGAAGAGATATTCTAGATTCAGAGAGGCTTCAGAGACATAAAACATAATGACCAAAAACAACGCATAGATTAAGATTGGATCTTAGTTTACACAAAGCAACCATAAAATATAATTTGGAAACAACTGGAGGAATGTGACTTCTAATTGGGTACTAACTAATTTCCTTTTTGATTGTTGTCTTTTTTGAGAGGCAGAGAGGCACATGATAGAGAGGGACCAACAAACAGACACAGCCTCCAGCCACTGTTCCTCTTCCCAAAAGCCCACAATGGCCAGGTGTAGTAGAGACCAAAGCCAGGAGCCCAGAACTGAATCCAAGTCTCCTACATGGTGTCAAGGACTCAAGTACTTGATCATCACCTCTATCTCCCAGGATGTGCATTAATAGGAATCTAGAATTGGGAGCACAGCCAGGTTTTGAAGCTGAAATAAATATGGGTTTCCTATTGAGCATCTTAACAACCAGGTCCTCCACCCACCATGAAATTTTCTCATTTACAAGAGATTGTGTTAAACTATTTGGAGAAAAAATGATGACTTTCTGCAACTTAAAGCATATGTAAGGTCCAGCGCTGTGGCATAGCAGGTAAAGCCACCAACTGCAGTGCCGACATCCCACATGGGCACCGGTTCGAGTCCTGGCTGCTCCACTTCCAATCCAGCTCTCTGCTATGGCCTGGGAAAACAGTGGAAAAATGGCCCAAGTCCTTGGGCTCCTGCACCTGCGTGGGAGACCAGGAAGAAGATCCTGGCTCCTGGCTTCAGATCAGCGCAGCTCCAAACAGTGCAGCCAATTTGGGAGTGAACCAACGGATGGAAGACCTCTCCCTCTCTCTCTGCCTCTCCTTCCCTCTGTGTAACTCTGACTTTCAAAATAAATTAATAAATTTTAAAAAGTATATATATATAATAAAAACACACAAAGCAATTATGAAATGAAAAAGATGTTCAGTCTATCTGTGGCATGAGAATAGGCTATGTAGTGCAATGCTGCCTTCAGGAAGACAAGAATATAACACAGTAGTTCTGATGAGTGACAATGGAGACTTGGGCAAGATTAGTATAAGTGAAAGCTGTATAGTTTGGTTCGATTTTGAAAATACTTTGGAGGTAGAAGTAAACATATTGACTGAAGGAGTGAACATTTGGCATGACAGAAGATTTGAGGGTTTAAAGATTTTTGAGCAGGGGATATTTTCCATATTTAAGATTAGGGAAGACTGAAGGGCAAACTTGGGTGCATGGGAAGAATGCCATAAGCTCAGTTTTGGAAATAATAATCTGGGAAATCATTTGGATCTATGAACCTCAGGTTAATTGGAGTTGCAGGTGTATACATGTTAGAGCTTTCAGCCTGTAGCTATCATATAATGTAGCATAAAATGAATAGATATATAAGAATAAAAGAGCAAGAGGCAAGATATCTGGTGCATGTTCTGGGTCATTCTAAAGTTATTTGTAATGCAACTAAGGAGGGACAAGGAAAGGACTATGAAAAGATGAGGAAATGCTGGGTCGTGGTGTACAGAACTGTTGAGCTTTAGTAGATATTGCTAGCTACCTGAAGTGGTTGTGTACTGATTTACACTTCCAAGAGCAGTGTTTAAGAATGATGTTGGGCCGGCACTGTGGCACAGCGGGTAAATGCCCTGGCCTGAAGCACCAGCATCCCATATGGGCGCCAGTTCGAGACCCAGCTGCTCCACTTCTGATCCAGCTCTCTGCCATGGCCTGGGAAAGCATCAGAAGATGGCCCAAGTGCTTGGGCACCTGCACCCACGTGGGAGACCCAGAGGAACCTCCTAGCTCCTGGCTTCGGATCAGTGCAGCTGCAGATGTTGCGGCCAATTGGGGGAGTGAACCAATGGATGGAAGACCTCTCTCTCTCTCTCTAATTCTGACTTTCAAATAAAATAAATAAATCTTTAAAAAAAAGAATTATGTTGGCTCTGAATCTTCCCTGGTAGCTTAGCATATTGTGACTAACTTTTACCTTATTGTAAGCTATCTGTAAATATTCATTTAAAACTATAAAATATAAGATGCATAGAGGTCATTCTTTGTCCAAGACACCTGAGAAATTATTTTCAAATTTTGGGTGTCATTATGTCTTTTTGCTAATGTTATTGCTAATAACGATCAACATTTAGTTGGTGCTGATTGTGTGCCTGGCAGTAATGTGTGAGTTCTGAATGTATCAGTTAAGTGCCCTTGAACCTCTGTCTACTACTAGGCATCTCAATTTTCAGAGAAAAGCCAAGGCACAGAGAATGAACACCATCAGGGAGATTGCAAAGTAAGTTAGTGCTGAACCCATTGTAGTGTGTTTAAAAATTTACTCTTCTCTTTGTACTTGACTGCCTCTCATGGAAGAATGGTGGTTGTTTAATATATCCTGTGCTGCTCTAGAAAAGATCATTTATGTTTGATGTGTGGTTGTTGGCACCTTTCCTCATCTGACTGCTAATATCAGTAGAGGAGAATCAATGTCTACAGCACGATAAACTTCTGTTCTGACACTAAGATTAATAGGGTGGTTATTTTTTAATGTTTAAAATATAACTGAGATATAATAGGAACATTTTAGGGTATTACAACCTGAGAGCATTTGCAAAATCCAGCATTAGCAAAATTTAACAAGTTTCCACTTCATTTCTTCCCATGGCTGTTTTAGATTTTGAGCCGTATCCAGGTGACAATGTAGAAGTTGTGTTTTCTGTCCAGCAAGAGACGCAGAGAAGAAAGGTCCTTTCAGTGAGGCCTCGAAGACACAAGCATGTGCATGAGGTCAGTGGTTTCAGTGCTGCACTAGTCCTTTGTTTCTCTTTATCTTTCCTTCATTGTTAATTTCTGCCTATCGAGATTCTGTTATGTGGATTGTGAAACTATGGCAAAATATCTTAGTTTCCAAAAAGTAGCCTATTTCTTTATTTAAAAGGCTGTACTTCTGAAGGGAAATAGTGAGAGAATGATGTAGACAGTCATGCAATTAAGATGCGAAGTATGTAGTTTACTTGTTAGTTAACAAAATGTTCTAAAAACAAAAGTAGTAAACAAATCGTGCCTTATGGACTACTTGGGAACGTCAGAATGGAGTGAGTTGTTGTATTTGAGTTTTCTGGTAATATCTAGGTATGATTTGGTGGCTAGTGGAGCCTGAAAGTGTAAGGAAATTCAGTTGGAGTGATGGTGCAGATGAAATAATGATCTTAGAATGTGATAGAGGAAGCAGGGAAAAATGATAGTCTGTTCTTACCTCCACATCTCTTTCTCATTCAGTCCCTTTCACTCTCTCAACAGTAACATAAAGAGACTGTGGACCACTGTGAATAATATTAACCACAGGCTTTCACAGCAGAGACTCTGGCCCCCTTCCCAGAGACTGATTTCATTTGTGTTTTTTGTAGTCTGAGCATGGGCATGCTTACAAAGCACCCCAGGGCTTTACCATGTATCAAACAAGTTGAGAGTCAAAGTGACCCGTAGGTGAGAGTTGGAGGAGCAGGTGCAGAACAGGCTGTTGGGTGTGATGCTTTCACATAATCGTCTTCACCGTTGACCTCCACAGGTGTGCATTACTAGTGTACATGGAAGAAACGGGGTGATAGATGATGCCATCTTCTTCACCTTGGATTCTCTGATACTTCCTGATGGATACGTGCCTCAAATCCATGATGTCGTCAATGCTGTGGTAGTGGAGAGTGTTCATGCAGGCTATATTTGGAGAGCAGTCTCTATCACCCCTGTGGCAACAGAGTAAAAGCGGAATCTGTTTATTCTCTGTGCATCCTTTCTTCCATGGGTAGTACAGGTTCCAGAGCAAATGTGTTTTGAAAAAAAATAAATTAATAAATCTCAGTAATTATTTCTCAGACAGGTATTCAAATCCTCAGTGTGTTGGCTAAAAGAATTCTATGTTCTTAAGAATGTTCATAGTTTTTCATGATTAATTAAAGGCATTTCCCTACTACTCCTGTCTAATGATTTTCACTGTATCAGAGGCATTTGCATTTTAATTAATTTACATGGTTTTTTTCTTTCCTGGACCCCTATTTTTTTTGGTATAATTTTTTTTACTTTTATTTAATGAATATAAATTTCCAAAGTGCAGCTTATGGATGACAATGGCTTCCCCCCATAACGTCCCTCCCACCCGCAACCCTCCCCTTTCCCTCTCCCTCTCCCCTTCCATTCACATCAAGATTCATTTTCGATTCTCTTTAAATACAGAAGATCAGTTTAGCATACATTAAGTAAAGATTTCAACAGTTTGCTCCCACACAGAAACATAAAGTGAAAAATACTGTTTGAGTACTAGTTATAGCATTAAATCTCAATGTACAGCACATTAAGGACAGAGATCCTACATGAGGAGTAAGTGCACAGTGACTCCTGTTGTTGACTTAACAAATTGACACTCTTGTTTATGGCATCAGTAATCACCCTAGGCTCTAGTCATGAGCTGCCAAGGCTATGGAAGCCCCCTGAGTTCACTGACTCTGATCATATTTAGACAAGGCCATGGTCAAAGTGGAAGTTCTCTCCTCCCTTCAGAGAAAGGTACCTCCTTCTTTGATGACCCATTCTTTCCACTGGGATCTCACTCGTGGAGATCTTTCATTTAGGTTTTTTTTTCCCCAGAGTATCTTGGCTTTCCATGCCTGAAATACTCTCATGGGCTTTTCAGCCGGATCCGCATGCCTTAAGGGCTGATTCTGAGGCCAGAGTGCTGTTTAGGACATCTGCCATTCTATGGGTCTGCTGTGTATCTCGCATCCCATGTTGGATCGTTCTCTCCCTTTTTTATTCTATCAGCTAGTATTTGCAGACACTAGTCTTGTTTATGTGATCCCTTTGGTTCTTAGTCCTATCATTATGATCAATTGTGAACAGAAATTGATCACTGGGACTAGTGAGATGGGACTGGTACATGCCACCTTGATGGGATTGAATTGGAACCCCCTGGTATGTTTCTAACTCTACCGTTTGAGGTAAGTTTGACCCCTATTTTTTATACATATGTTGACAGAAATTTCTTTACCTGTTTGTTTTTTTTTTTTTTTTTTTTTTGACAGGCAGAGTGGACAGTGAGAGAGAGACAGAGAGAGAAAGGTCTTCCTTTTGCCGTTGGTTCACCCTCCAATGGCCGCCGCTGCAGCCGGCGCACCGCGCTGATCCTGGCAGGAGCCAGGAGCCAGGTGCTTTTCCTGGTCTCCCATGGGGTGCAGGGCCCAAGCACCTGGGCCATCCTCCACTGCACTCCCTGGCCATAGCAGAGAGCTGGCCTGGAAGAGGGGCGACCGGGACAGAATCCGGCGCCCCAACCGGGACTAGAACCCGGTGTGCCGGCGCCGCAAGGTGGAGGATTAGCCTATTGAGCCACGGCGCCGGCTCAATAAGGATCTTTACCTGTTTATTTTTTTATCATGAAATCTTTATGTGATTTTTATCATTTCATTTGTTTAGTGTGATATATATCATTATTGCATATGCCATACCAGTCTTTTATCCTAGATTTAAATCCTCCTTGGTCATGGTGTGTAAACTCCTTGATGTGTTCCATTAGATTTACTAGTAATTTATTGAGGACTTTTTTGTATGTAACATTGGTTTATAGTTTTCTTGCAGTATCTTTGTTTAGCTTTTGTGTCAGGGTAATGCTGGCCTCGTAAAATGAGTTTGGAAATATTTCTTCTAATACCTTTTTTTGTTAAAGATTTATTAATTTATTTGAAAGTCAGAGTTATGGAGAGAGAGACAGAGAGAGAGACCGATCGACTGATCCGAATCCAGGAACCAGGAGCCTCCTCTGGGTCTCCCCCACAGGTACAGGGTTCCAATGACTTGGGCCATCTTGTACTGCTTTCCCAGACCATAGCAGAGAGCTGGATCAGAAGTGGAGAGTCTGGACTTGAACTGGTGCCCATATGGGATGCTGGCAACTGCAGGCTGTGGCTTCACTTGGTAAGCCACAGCACCTGACCCTCCCTCTAATTCAAGTTTAAGGTGGCTTGTTATTAGTTCCTCTTTGGTAGAATTTATCTGTGAAACAGTCTGATTCTGGGCTCCTCTTTGTTGGAAGGATTTTGCTTGATTAATTTTCTTTATTTGTAATTAGTCTCTTCTGGCTACTTTTTCTTTAGACCCAATGTTGGTAGGTTGTTTGTAGGAATTTATTTCCTGTAGTTTTCCAGTTTGTTGGTAAATAATTATAATATGGCTTTATGACCATTTTTATTTCTGAGGCATCAGTTGAAAAGGTAATATATTCTCATTTCTGATTTTATTTATTTGAATCTTCTCTCAGTCTGGCTAAGGCTATGTCAATTTTGCTTTTTTCTAAGAAGACCTCTAAATTTTGTTTTTTTTTTTTTTCTATAGTTTGATTTATTTCTGCTCTGATCCCTATTTTCTTTTTTTAGCAATCACATAAGGAAGAATTTGAGGTTTAACATGAAATCACACAAATAAAATTTGTATAAACAGAAATCCATATTGAGTCATAACAGATAGCAAACAACAAAGTAAAAACAAAACTAATTGACACTTATGCACAGTTGGATACATTTGTGCCTTGTACACTAGAAAGTCTTTTACAAAATAATCATCTTAGAAGATCAATCTTCCGTTCCCTACTGCAATATGATTTTCTTTAGCATCTCCTGTTTTCTCCAGAGCCCTCCTTTAGTAAAGCTATTAATTGTTTTGGTGATTGCCACCCCCTCAATGCCTTGCCTGAAGTGCTCTGTTGACCACTGTAATCTGCATATTCCTATCCATAGTTCCATAATAGTTACTAAATCCTTGGTTCTAGTTTTGGCACTGACCTCTTCTACCAGCTGCAGCACCTCTTTCTCCTTTTTGTTGTTGCTGCCTATATACCTCTTTGGGTTGTGTCACTTTGATTTCACACTTCCCAGTACCAATTTAATTGTATCTGCTTTCCAACAATTTCTTTATTTGGGGAGTGAACCAGCATATGGAAAATCTCCCTAACCCTCCCTCTCCCCCTCTGTAACTCTCTTTCCCATATATAAATCTTAAATTAAAAAAAAGAGTACATGTAACAGAAGAGCAAAAAGAAATATGTGGTGTATATTGTGGTACAACAGGTTAACCCGTCCTGTTGTGACTCCTGCATATTCTAATGGAGTGCCTAAATTTGAGTCACAGCTACTCTGCTTGTGATCCACCTTCTTGACCCCTATTTTATACATATGTTGACAGAGATTTTACTATTCTCAGTTTGCTCTGTGGTCCAGTGTGCACTCCCAGCTACCCAGTGGTGAGTCCCCCACATCAGATGCTGAGTTGGAGTCTTTACCTCTAGACTCGTGTACTCTCTCATTGGTTTACCCCACAAGGAATCATTGTTTCCTGTGTGACAGCTGCAGAGGTTCCAGTCTTGAGTACAAGGACACAATGCTGGCCCTCATGAACAGCCTTCTGTGAAGGACTCTTGATTTCCTGTATCAGGTTGCAGTAGCTCCTGGGATACAGAGGGCAAGTGGGAGCAGTGGCAGCATACGTCCCTGTGGAAGTCAGCATTCCAAGCAGCCTCATGGCTGGGATGCCTACAGAGAAGGCCACAGTCAGACAGGAGGAGTGCGTGGACAGTGGATTCTACCTGCTGAGTTCTCCAATTTGCCTGATGTGGAAGGGGCTTCTCTGAGAGCAGGAAGCAGATTGTGCCAAGTGCAGTGAAGTGGGACTCAGTTATAGCCACTGTACCACTAGCATCTTCCCTGCACTGGGTGAGTCACTTCAGCACCTGGGCTGCAGCAGGTTAGGGGAAAATCAATTTCCTTTTTGCACTTGGCAAGTCCAGGATCCTTGTTCTTACAGGGCAGGCAAACCACAGTGCACATTGAACATATTGCCTCCAGGGTATGGCAGCTCCAAGGCTTTGATCATAATTTGGAAGACAGGATCCTGGATCATCTCACTCACACTGACATCTCAGTGGCAGAAAAACCCTGGGAGTTGGAAGTAGCAGTTTTTGATAGCAATGTATTATTTGCAGGTGGAGAGGAAAGGGCATGAAGGGAGCTGCCTACCAGAGATTCTAGATCTGCAGTGTTCTGAGCTGCAGTGTTCCCCTAGGCATGCAGTGCAGGTTGGTGCATTTGCTAACACAGGGAAGGACTCACACCCCGAGAAAGAAAAAAAGACACTGATCCTGAGCAGGACGCTTGGCCTACTGCCTGGATCCAGTCTTACCTGCTGCCTGTTTGATTGTAAACATGCAGTTCACCATTTAGAGTGTACAGTTTATTGATTTTAGTACATTCAGAGCCCTGTGTATCCAATATGATTTTAGACAGTTTTAATGTCCATATAAAACAATGGAATGTAAATAATATTTTATATCATCATTTTATTTTTTATTTTTTTTTATTTTTTTTTGACAGGCAGAGTGGACAGTGAGAGAGAGAGAGAGACAGAGAGAAAGGTCTTCCTTTGCCATTGGTTCACCCTCCAATGGCCGCCGCGGCCGGCGCGCTGCGGCCGGCGCACCGCGCTGATCCGATGGCAGGAGCCAGGAGCCAGGTGCTTTTCCTGGTCTCCCATGGGGTGCAGGGCCCAAGCACTTGGGCCATCCTCCACTGCACTCCTTGGCCACAGCAGAGGGCTGGCCTGGAAGAGGGGCAAGTGGGACAGAATGTGGCACCCCGACCAGGACTAGAACCCGGTGTGCCGGCGCCGCTAGGCGGAGGATTAGCCTAGTGAGCCGCGGCGCCGGCTATATCATCATTTTGATAGAGTCTGAAGTATTTAATCATTTTCTTGCATTTTAAAATTCAGCTCTGTAAGTGGTTGTGAAGCTCTGTAAACATTGACACTATACTCTGATGGTCACATACGTGGCATCAGCTTCCACTTGTGATCTGAATATCACATCTACGTTCCGCCTCACGCAAGCAACTGAAGTTAAATGCATAACCAAGTACAGTCTGTCTTGACTAAGACTCTACTGTTCTAAATCACACTGTCACCTTCTATCTTTGGAACCAGAAGTTTGGCTCACTGTATCCCATGCCATGGTGACTAGCACCCCTAGCCTCTTCATCCAAATTGCACAGTGACTGCTCTTGCAGGATGTTCCATACATCTAGTTGTGTTTTTCTCCTTGATGCAGTTAATTCTTTCCTAGAACATCATCTCTGTTGATTAAAACCTCAATTATTATCTATAAAAATTCCATCTCCTTCTTGCCAAAGGCAAATATGAATGTGAAACAGAAACTTAAACTAGAAACAGAAAATGCTACAGTGATGGTTCAAGGGAATAGGAGGTGATGCAAAGTATTGTAAGAAAAATAGTCATGCTGATGTTTTCTAATGGAGCTAATCTTATTTTCTTACGGTGGCTGGAAATTGATTTATATCCTTTTTATTACCTTCTGTTTTGTTAAAGAATGAATCTTCTGTTTAGCTCTGAGCCTCTCCCATCTAGCTACATTTGACTATTTCAAGAACTAGCAGAGTGTCCCCTGCAGTATGTATTCATCTGGCCCTCTAAGATGTTGTTTGTGGTGGTGGGAAGTTATAAGGGATTGAGTGTTATGTGAATAGATTACCACAGTTGCAATTCACCTTTTGGGTTTTTAAACTGACTACAGTCTAGCACTAATTCAGCCATTGGTGGCCACTGATGGCCCTTGCCAGGGCTGTGATGGCTGTGCAATAATAAATATTTGTCTACTGCAGATGAAGTTTACAATGACCCGATATAGTGGCCTTTTACCTTTGTAAGGTGCCTTTCCTCAGCCCAGATTTTTATAAAGTAGCTTGTGAGTTAAGATGGCTACAGACTCAGAAAACTGATGAATCTGTGAGTTTTCACCCTCCCCAGATATCTGATTACAGCCAGTTTCCTCTGAAACCTAACTCCATCAGAAAGATTTTTAGTGGCAGTGAGTGGTGACCATGGTGACCAGTCTGGACAGAAGGGCATGCCATGGAGAAAGTGACATTGCAGTGGGGACAAGATGGGTTAAGCAACCTCAAGTTGTAGGTATAACATAGAATCCACTATATTCACCCCCTATAATGGAGGATCCACTCAGAGGCTGCCATGTTTCAACCTTGTCTCCTGTTGTTCACACCGGCACGTAGTTCCCCATCTCCTGAGTAGGGAAAAGAACCTATACTTTCTTCTCACTAATAGAATATAGCAAGGGAAATATGATGCAGGTCTGTGACTCCATTGTTTTGTCTAAGAATCCTTCTAGTGGGCCAACTCCCAGTAGACGCTCTCCTGACTGAATGATGACTCAAGTGTCACGTTGGGAAAGTACATGTGGCTTGTAATTCAGATGGCCTCTGTAAACTTCAGCAACCCTTCAAAGAAGAGGGCAATATCCAGCCAATAGCCAGTAGGAAGCCAGGGCTCCAGGTCCTACAGGTTTAAGAATATGAACTTTTTCAACAATCTGAGTGAAGGACAAGCATTTTGGCACAGCAGGTTAAGCTACCTTGTGAGATGCCCACAGCCTATATGGAGTGACAATTGAAGTTCTGGCTACTCCACACTTTCCATGCTGCTTCCTGCTAATGTACTTGGGAAGGCAGAGGATGATGGCCCAAGTAATTGGGACCCTTCCACCCCTTTAGGAGTCCTAGATGGTGTTCTGTGCTCCTGGCTTTAGTCTGGCCCAGCCCCAGGTGTGGTGGTCATTTGGGAAGTAAACCAGGGAATGGATGGAAAAAAGCACGCCCCCTCCTTCCCTCCCTCCCTCCCTCCATCCCTGCCTCTTAAAAAAATACTCATGGTAACAAATATGAGTTCTTTTGCTGTTGAACCTTTAGAGAAGCACACCTTTATTAATTTTGGTCAAAATCTTGATTTTAATCGTATGAGATCCTGAGCAAAGGAGTCAGTGAAGCCATGCTAGAACTGCAGACTGCAGAAACTGCAAGGTGATAAATGGATGGTGGTGTAGGCCAGGATAAACAAAACTAGAACTTTTGCCAGTGCTGTGATCTGAACTATGATACTGAAACACGGGTTGGAGGGCAGTGAACAAGGAATAGAATGTTTTCTGACCTGTGAACTTCACATATTTAAATTCGTTATCTATGTGAAGGGAACAAATTTCATGTATTTCATATATGCCGTTGTAAGAACACAATACTTCCCACCCTATCCTCCCTCCCTTCCTCCCTTGATCCCACCCGCCTTCCTCCTTCCTTTCTTAGTTTTTTTTGAATTTTTTACAATGACATACTTTTCAATTTACTTTTTATTGATTTATTTTATTTATTTGAAAGAATATAGAGAGGTAGAGAGAGAGAAAGAGGTCCTCCATCCACTGGTTCACTCCCCAATTGGCTGCAATGGCTGTAGCTGAGCCGATCCAAAGCCAAAAGCCAGGAGCTTCTTCCAGGTCTCCAACGTGGGTGCAGGGGTCCAAAGACTTGGGCCATCCTCTGCTGCTTTTCCAGGCCATTAGCAGAGAGCTAGATCCAAAGTGGAGCAGCCTAGACTGGAACCAGCACCCACATGGGATGCCAGCACTGCAGACCAGGGCCTTAAGCCACTGCACCATAGTGCCAGCCCCCTCAATTTACTTATTAATCACGAGCTTAACCCTTCATTAAATAAAGAATTCAGCAAGTAGTAAGTAGAAAACTAAACATTTTAAAACCCAAATTTAATATGTGGCATTTCTCATACTAATAGTAAAATGACAGTATCTTTTATGTACACACTATTATAGCTACTAGGATTGTGTACATGTACGTAGTACGAGTAGCAACACCAGCAAAGAGGAGGTTGAATTTTCTTTTGCATAATGAGTGGGCTGCTCAGGGCTTCTACTGAGTGGTTCAGAGATACTGAAAGTACAGTCTTCTTTTTTCTTGTGTTTCACAGTTCTGAGTGTGTTAGCTTGTCTCCTGAGGGCTAAGAGCTACAGAGATAACAGGAAAGAAAAACATATCAACCATTTTTGTGAAATTAAATGATCTTAAACAACGCAGTGATTTCTGTTTTGATAATCAGATCTATGCCATATGACACACCTGAGTATAGAAGTACCAGCAAAGGTACAATTTCCCTGTTTTTGCAGAAGACATCAGAAGGGGAGAAGGTAGTTGAACTTTGTTAACCTTTGATAGCTATACAGAATTTACAAGTTCAAACGATATAGCCATTCTTGTTTACATGCAGTGTTCCCAGGTCCAGTTACATAGAATTGCATACTATGTCATATTGAAAGATTCCTGACTTGGGTATGGGACATGGCCACCCAATCAGTAGCTTAACAGTTTGTAAAAATGTCTGCCCCCAACTGTGTGTTTTCTAATGGATTTTCTTCAAGTGCACTGATTGTTTCTTTTTAAAAAAAAAAAAGATTTATTTATTTATTTGAAAGTCAGAGTTACACAGAGAGAGGAGAGGCAGAGAGAGAGAGAGAGAGGTCCTCCATCCACTGGTTCACTCCCCAATTGGCCACAACAGCTGGAATTGCGCTGATCTGAAGCCAGGAGCCAGGAGCTTCCTCTGGGTCTCCCACATGGGTGCAAGGGCCCAAGGACTTGGGCCATCTTCTACTGCTTTCCCAGGCCACAGCAGAGAGCTGGATCAGAAGTGGAGCAGCTAGATCTTGAATCGGCGCTGATATGGGATGCCGGCGCTTCAGGCCAGAGTGTTAACCCACTGCGCCACAGCGCCAGCCCTGCACTGATTTTTTTATGTCTGATCTATCTGCTGTTGATGCCTTCTATGAAATATCTAATTTCACTTGGTGTACTTTCATTTGAAAGATTTCTCTTTGAGTTATTTTAATCATGTTATTCCCTCTGTGAATTCTCTGTGGAAGCGTTAAGTCATTTCTCTGTGCTCTGTTGAAGTTCTTTGAGTGTCCTTAAAGCAGCTGTTTTGAAATCTTCATCTCTGCATTTGAAAATTTCAATTCCTGGTTTCCCGCACCTTATTTTATTCATTAGATGAGATGTCGGCTTCTGGGAGGTTCTTGATGCTTTGTTGGTAAGTGACATTGCCTGAATATTGATAGATTATTTCTAGTAATCTATCTTTATTTGTGGCTATCCTTCCCACAATTCTAAGCAGTCATTAATTATTCTGAGCCTGAGGATGCTTCTTGTACTTTAACAGCCAGTGATAGCCAAAGACGAGGTTTGCTTTCATCCACGGCTGTAACATTTGCATGGTCTCGGTCCTACTTTATTCCTGAAGCTCAGATTTCTTTTTCATGAAATCAAAGGCTGAAGTTTTATATTTTTTAGTGTTCTTTTTAAAAAGTTTTATTTAAATTATACAAGTTTCATGTATGTAAAATATACAGATTTAGGAACATAGTGCTACTCCCACCCCCAAATCTCCCTCCCACTCAAGCTCCAATCCTTCTTCCTCCTCGCTTCTACACTTACACTCTTAATTTTTACAAAGATCTGTTTTCAGTTTACTTAATGATCATATAGTTAACCCTACACTAAGTAAAAGAGTTCAACAAACAGTATGAAGAAAAAAAAAGAAAAGATTGTTCCTCATTTTGGGATTCAATGATTGTTTAGAGCCCTCAGATTTGTTCCAAATCTGCAATTGGTATGCCATTCAGAATGAGCTTGGAAAGTGCCTAAAACATGTTAATCCATCCCTACAAGCATCTTCCTGGGGTGAAGTATGCTCAAATGCCTAGTCCTGTGGCCACCAACACCATGATGCTACATCACACCTGGAGACCATAGCCACCATGATAATGCATAGGAATAAAGGCCACTCTGCTATGGTAAATCTGCTTTTGAGGTGGACTCACTGTGCATTGCCACTCCTGTCAGCCACTTGTAATTCTAGATAGGGAGTAAGACAGATCAGTAAGAGCCACATAATGCTACTTGGCACTAATAGATGTCCAGAGGCTCTATGTGCTGGCACTGGCCCGGGAACAGAGACAGTTAGTATCTACTCAGCATCGTCTTAGAACTTCCCAGCACTGAGTCCCAAAATAGTTCCATGGTTCCGCACTGCCTGCCCAAGGTTGAAGGAGGGGTAAGAGAAGGAATCCCTCAGTTGACCACTCAGGAACTATATGGGTTATATTCAGGTATCACTGTCATTAGGCTCTGTAATTTTGGGGATGCACAGCAGGCCCATGTCATCTGGACCACACAGACATTGGGGTCTTATTCCACCTCATGCCATATGTTGAAGGAGGAGTGGCAAATAAGGTCCTCTGGCCTCCTGGCTATGTGAAGTTCAAATAGTCAGCCTGTAAGTAAGGGCCTCAGTGCAGGTGCTATGGGGCACTTTCCAACCCTAACTTTTATCACAATGGGCCTTGCCTTGGATTCAACTCTGAACTGCACTTAATTCACTCTTCTTTCCCCAGCAGGAACATCTCTCATCATGCTACCCTACTCAGAGCTGGAGGGATGAGGATTTGTGCAACTCTTTCATTCTTCTTTTGTTAAATGCAACTTTCCTTGTTTACACTAAAACCAGGCACTCTAGTCTCTCCCTTGGCTTCCATAACTCTTGTGAAGGTGGCTTGGTGTGTGAATAGCTAGCTATTACAATGATGACTGCTGGGAGGGGATGCTCACAGGAGCATGTTCCTCAATGCCATTTTGCTCCAATTTCACTCATCATCTTCATTTTAAAATAAAACAATCTTTTCATATTTCAGTTATACGGATTCATGAAGATAGTGAATTTACTTTTTATATGACATGGGATTCCTTATCATCATCACTATTATCAACATTATCAAATATGGCAGGCATAATTGTATTCCTGAACCAAACGGTTCTGATCATCAAACATGCAGCTAAAGAAATACTGATGCTGGGGTGAGGGAAGAAAGTCAGCATTTCCTGAAAAGTGCAGAGCAAGGAATATGGGTTGCTAATGTTAATTCCCCATCTCCCTCAGGTTTAAGACGATGAAGTCTTGTAGATCGAGACCACCTAATGTGTGGGTCTGTGGTTGATCCATAGTGCTCAAGGCCTTTCTTTGGCCAGCAATGAGATGGCTGGCATGTTCTCTGCAATTCTGATAATTAAATGTTGAGTACCATTCTGTCTGGAGTCTATGAGCAGGCATTTTTTTTATTTCTTGATCAGCATATGTGGTTTAGGAAGTATATGATTTGTTATAGCAGTGCAGAAGTTCAACTTCTACAACAAAGGCACTTGGTATAGGGGCTAAGTTTCACTCTCCCCTATTTCTTGTAACTCCTCAATTCTAAGGCATATAAGGGGCAACAATTTCATTTCCTTCCTGCTTTCAAATGGAAGAGGACTATTTTTCAGGACTGAAAGCAAGTAGTACCAGGTTTACTTGAGGAGATTTTTTCTGGAACAGCAGTTTAATTTTTTTTTAATTTTTAAACTTTCAGTCCCAAGCCAGCAGAAAAAAACCATTGACTATTTCTCAGCTTGAATCAAGGGACTTGGATTCCCTCTGTGTTCACTTGCCTCTTATTTTCTTAAATTCCAACTTTCTTTTGGGTGCAAGCTCACAGCAGTACTGATCTGTGGAAAGTCCTTTCCCTTCCTCATTAACATGTGGTTGGGTCTGGTACCCACTTTGTGTGAGTGTAGTCGACTCTTAACAGAACACCACTGATTTAACAGATGAGTGAGTTATAGCAACACCTGATAACAATCTGGTAAGAACCTCAATATTGATGTTGGTCTTCACACTGAGTCTTTCCTCATTTTGTGGTGTACCCATTCTATGGGTTATAAATGATGGAGTGAGACATCTGTAGAATAAATCGCAGAGTTAGAAAAACATGAATGATTCTTCAGAGACTAATGCTAGATATTGTACAAATTGAACAATGTTTCATCTCTTTCATTCTAAATCAATTTGGTTGCCTGAATGCCAGGATCAGAGGAAAAGTCTCCCATAAAACATAACTCATATGATCTCAACTGGAGCCTGCTTGGAGGGGTGACTAAGTTCCTAAGCAGTAAAACTAAAACAACTTTACCCCGGGTGAAATTGGGTTCCTGGATAATTGTACCTATTATTTTCTACAGGGATGTGGGTTATTTTTCTCATCCATTTTGACTGGGATCTCTAGGATGCATTCAGAATTTCACAGTGAATTTCCAGTTGGTTGCGTACGTCTTGGGTCACTACCACGTATTTGAACTTTCTTTAGCCCATGACACTACATTGAAGTACATTTACCAATTTACTTTTTATTTTCCCCTCCCTAGCTTGAATTTCCAGCTGGAAAAGTTGCAGAGCTGTCTTTGGATTGTTTTCAGCATAAGTCACACGGTTTTGTGTGACTATATAGTTCTTGGCATATTTTGGCAAATTATGCATGTTTGAATCTCTTAGAGAGTTGCATGTTTACATAGTGGGTGTTTTGCTGTATGAGCTTAATTGTGTCCTTCAGCAGGTATATGAGAAACAAAATGATTTCTTGGCCACATACTTATTTTTTTCTCATTTTTTATTTTTTTTCTTTTTTTGTTTAAGAAATGTGAATTTACAAAGTGCAACTTTTGTATTGTTGTGGCTCCCCCCCCAACCTTCCTCCCTCCCGCAGCCCTCCCCTCTCCCACTCCCTCTCCCATTCTGCCCTTCATCGAGTTTCATTTTCAATTACCTTCATATACAGAAGATCAACTTAGTATATACTAAGCAAGGATTTCAACAGGCTGCCCTCACACAACCGCACGAGTTATAGGGTATCGTTCGACTAGTAGTGTTGTTTTTAAGTTTCATAGTAAAACACATTAAGGACAGAGATCCTACGTGGGGAGAATGTACCCAGTGACTCCCGTTGTTGGTTTAACTATTGGCACTCTTATTCATGACATCAGCAATCACCCGAGGCTCTTGCCATGAGCTATCTAGGCTATGGAAGCCCCTTGAATTCACCAACTCTGAACTTGTTTAGTCAAGGCCGTATCACAGTGGAGGTTCCTTCCTCCCTTCGGAGAAAGGCGCCTCCCTCCTTGATTGGCCATTTACTTATCAGCTGTCAAGATTCAAGTCTGTGCGATCCACACTGCATTCCTGGGATCATTCCAGGTATGTTGGGGCATAGTATTGTTTGAACTGAATCAAGCCTACATTGGAAATGAATGAAATTTGTAAAGAGCTTTTCTGCATGGTCACCTCTGTTATTTCCTCAGGAATGTATGCAGCCTGGTTGTCATGTCCAAGACAGTGCAGAATGGCTGCCTCACTTTTCCATGCATTACCTCTAGCAACTGCAGAATT
The DNA here is from genome assembly GCF_051225735.1 of Oryctolagus cuniculus. Taxonomy (NCBI): domain Eukaryota; kingdom Metazoa; phylum Chordata; class Mammalia; order Lagomorpha; family Leporidae; genus Oryctolagus; species Oryctolagus cuniculus. Next base: position 112,820,313 of record NC_142888.1, read on the forward strand.
TCCTGAGCATGCTTTCTTTCTTTCTTTCTGAAGTCAACCTTCCTCTTTCCTTCAAAATATCCCATAAGCATGCAATATAGAAAAAAATCATTCTTAACAATTTGACACTCTTGTTTATGGCATGGGAGAGGGAGTGGGAGATGGGAGGGGTGCGAGTGGGAGGGAAATTATGGGGGGGGGAAGCCATTGCAATCCATAAACTGTACTTTGGAAATTTATATTTACTAAATAAAAAGAAAAAGAAAAAATCATTTTTGGAATCGATGCAACTATTCACTCTCTTACATATTCCTAAGTTTAGGACACAGCTGAGTGGTATGAATTCAACCTTCTAAGCCAAGGCACATGGTTGCAATGCTTATGCTTTAAAATTCCGGAGAGTTATGCTGTATATATAGTCCTCCAATTTCCTTTCTCTATAAAGCTGCTTCCACCTATGCAGAGATCAAGATCTGGAGTCTCTTAGGGGACATTGATTATCTGTGGCCTGAGGAAATCCAATTGTTCAATAATCTGTAAGCAATCATGCATAAGTTCTTAAGAGGGCTGTGGGAGCAGAGTATCTGGATGTCTCAGTGTTCTCTCCCAAGAGATGAGAAGTTAGACAGTAATTTCCTTCTGTTCTAGAAGTGGCAGCTCACAGTAGGCTGCACGCATGGTGATGGGCTGCCCAATATTGAATTTCTCTGCTTTCCATACCATATCAGAACTGATTGCTACCACTACTCAGCAAGTTGTCCAAGGTTAGGGGAAAATGCCAGTAGTGTATGAGAGTATACTACTGGGCATTTGTCTTCCCCAGATTTTGAATCAACTCTCTGAGTGCTAGTCCTCTCTTCTCATGCTTGGAGAAGTCAAACGACCACCTCAGGTTTGTCAAATCCAGTGTGGATGTTATCAGTAACTGCTTCTTCATATTCTCAGAGGTCTACTGGGATTTTTCATTTCACACCAAATTTTCGATTCCAATTCCTTTCACGTTTCCATACAAAGGTTTTGTAATCAATCCAAAACTAAGCATTCAAGTGAGACAAAAGCCAGCCATCCCCAGGAACCTGCAAAGCTGTTTCTTAGTGGTGGGGACATCAACTCAGGCAAATTCGTTCTATCAGGAAGCAGATTTCTTTGCCCTTGGGTTACTTCAAAACACAGCACTTTATCAAGGCATTGGGAAATTTTGGATTTCCTCATCAAGGTTAGAGATTTAAAGCAGCCATTGTTGGTACTAGGTATCAAGAGGTCATCAATATATTGTTATTAGTTATGAAGAGATCATCAGCATATTTAAAGAGTGCTCTTTACACCTGGAATTCCCCTTTGTTTCTAACAAGCACATTCCAGAATAGGGTAGAGGAGTGTTTGATTCCTTGTGTCAACAATTTCCAAACAGTCAAGTTGCTAGTTCTTAGACTCTGAGTTTTCCCATTCAAACAAACAGATCTCTTGGGACTTGACAGTGAGCCAGTGAAATTCCTGTAGTAATGAGTACCTTGATTTTTTAATGTAGCTAAGTAGGCACACTCCAACAAGAGGACAGGACATGTATCAAAAGCTGTGCTTTAAATGGATAGCTCCAAATTAACAGTTTAGTCAAAGAATTCATCAATGACATTCCTGAGACTCCAGTAATGATCAAACGTTCTTTGGTTCATTTATTCAATGAACTGATGATGTGGCTCCAGTGTCTGTCAAGAAATCCAATTGCAATTTGGTTACTTCGGACTCCTAGGGGGAGATGGTGGTGGATCCCTTTGCCCTCAGGGGATTTACTGGACCCCCTTCATTCTGAATCACTCTTAGTCATCAGGCACAGCCACCACTTCTGAGCTGTGTAATGTGCTACCAGGTACCTGTGCCCAGTGCATATCCCAGTGGAATTCCTCCTGGATATATGTCATCTCAGTGGTTCTAAAATTGCCTTCCCTTCTGATATATGGCCAGGTCTCACTCACAAAGGCCTGGAGCTGAATTTTCTTTGAATATGACACAGTGCCAAGGCCTTGAGCTGCATTGTAGTTCTCCATTTTGGGTTCAAAAGAAAGAATACAGGACTTGCCTGAGCTTTTCCCAGAGATGGGATTGAGACTGACAAGGTCAGTATCTGAAACCTGTGCTCCTATTCACTTCCATAAAGAGCTTCTCGGTGAGAGTGTGAGCAAATGACTACCCCTTACCTTCTCACCATTACAAAATACGATGGCCTTCTTCAGGTAGATTGGTGTGGCAATGGCCCATAAATATGCTATATAACCTGGTAGTTCAGGATGTTTTATTTCTCAGATCATGTAAGTTTCCTTGGAGGAATGATCTTGGGGACAGGGCAGGGAATCAGAGGTCAAGGTCTTTGTCTCTGTGTATCACAATCATCCTCTGAGTCCCAAACATGCCTGCTGAAGTAGCAAATCAGCAGTCATGACTCCAATTGGCCCTCAGAACCTTTGAAACACACTCATGGAAATGACTCCAAAATCATAGCACCTACCACATACATTGGCATCCCATGGATTAGTGATGGATAGGGTGAGGGGAGGGCTTGAGAGGGAGCAATTTGGGCCATGCCTGTGTGCCACCTGCACATGTATTGACTGTGTGGGACACTCAGATCACTAGGCCTCAGAGGACCTCTCTGGATCATGCACAGCCCTCCATTAGCCTACAACAACAACATCTGTAAAATCTCACCAGCAGACAGAGCAACAATTTTGATCTTCAGTTCCAATCAGAAGTTAGCTCCAAGAATATCTGTACTCACTTCTTCAATTGCTAGGCAAAGACTGGTCAGTTATGACAGTGAACATTCACATAAATGAGATGTTTAGTTGCAGGCAGTGTGGCTGTGAGCTCTCATACTCCTCAGAACAAATGTGGAGCTTCACCGTAATGGTCAAGATTCCAAGCTCATCCCTGGGTCCATCACACCACGCCCGGCACAGGGCTACGGGACCACATGCTGCAGGGACCACATCTTCTGCACCCAGTTCTCATGCCTCTCCAGGTGTCCACCTAAAGGCAAGGACAATCTCCCACCTATTGCAGTTGCAAGAGGAGGAAAGTTTGGAAGGCATTCTGCAGGAGGACAGGAGTGGGCTGAGTCTAATAAACTGGGTGTGGTAGATTCTGAAACAGGAAATCATGAAAGTGAGGCTATGGTGTGTAGCAAGACCTCAGGGTTAGACTGGACACAGGGGGTGGGCAGGGTATGTTAAACAATAGCGGATATGAGCTGAAACCACTCACTTAGCCGACATTTGAAGTTTGGGTGAGAGACCACATGCAAGGCTGGAGAGAAGGGCCAGACTGCCTGACAGTCATTTCAGATCACCCAAAACCTTGCGTAAAGGTGGGTCCACACCCTGACTGTCAAAGGAACCTGCCACATGACCGGGCTGCTGAGCCGGGATGGACCAGCTCGGCTCCCGTAGCCGTTATCCAGGGTGACGCGGGAACATGGCGGCGCCTCTGTCCGGAGATCACGGAGGTGTAAGTATAATTACCTGTAACTCCTGCCTGGGGTTTCCTTGTGAAGCTGACTGCACCACGCACGTCGTGTGTCCTCACTTCCGTGAGGGATGCGTCCAGGACGTTGCTGCGATCCGGCCGGAGGGGTCCTTAGCCGCGTCGCGGGCAGCACTGTGCTTCGGGTCTCGACCCGACGGGTCTTAGGATCATTGTGTTTGTGCGGACGTTCGTTTTCCGTCTCCCAGCCGTGATGTTGATGTTTTGCCGAATGGGGAACTGACCGTGAGCCCAGGGATGCTGCAACGGCCGAGTCCCCCTGACCCAGAAGGGCACTGTGGCCGTTGGCCAAGGGGACCTGACGGCTCTTCTGTTCAGTGGGGCAGATGGGTGAAAGGAACGTGTGTGTGTGTCGGCCGATTTGTGAGCTTTCTTCCGAGACCCAAGAGCAAAGTCAGCACACAGAGTGTCGGGGCGGTGATCTTCTAAGTCATCAACAGCCTTTGGAAGAAGTTTGCGTTTCTGTGTCGGAATTCACTGTGCAGTCACCCAAGTTCCTTGGTTCAAGTTTGGGGGCAGCCTTCTTGCTCTCCGGAGCAGTGCAGTCTGATCATTTCAACGGGAACGTGCAGGGGAAGGGGGCTGGTGGGCTGTGGGCTCGTTCACCCCTCACCCTGAGCGGCCTTCCGTCACCACTGACAGATTTCCAGCCGTGCTCCATCTGTTTGTTTCATACTCACTGTGCTTCAGATGCATTTTCTACGTTTTACGTGAACTATTTGATGCTCATTGCCAGTACCCAATAATGAAACTAGTGGTGGGTGTGACCAGAGTTTGTTTTATGTCGCAGAAGGGAATTAAACATCCAGGAATCCTATTTTCAGATCGAGTCTGCAGTACAATAATGTGGAGTGTGTTAGTATTTCAGTCTTGTGAATTTGCTTAATTTATATATTGGCCATGTCCTGTAAATATCGGTGAATGGAAAAAATATTTTCCTTGTGTGACTTGGAAGTGAGTTCTCACTGATCTCTTCTTTCTTGTGGTTTGTCCCTTAGTTGCTGTTACCAGCCCAAACTGGCTGCAGTTGTGTAGTTAATATTACATGGTCATCATGATAACATTGAGATTATTCCCTCATGCTTTTGATAAAGTGACTTTAAAGTTTCAGTGGACTCCTCAAATGACCGTAACGATCAGAGCTGGGCCCATCTGAAGCCAGGAACCAAGAGCTGCTTCCTGGTCTCCCACGTGGATGCTGAGGTCCAAGGACTTGTGCAATCTGCTGCTGCTTTCTTGGTGCACAAGCGGAGAGCGGGATTTGAAGTGGAGCAGCTGGGTCTTGAACCAGCACCCATAAGGGATGTCAGAACTGCAGGCCAGGGCTTTAACCCATTGAGCCACAGTGTGGGCTCCTTTATATTCTCTTTAAGTGAAAATTCCATGGACTCTTACTCTTTTTTTTTTTTTTTTGCTGGAAACCCATATTTGTGCTTCTCACTTTATAAGTAATTATGCCAAATTAGTATTATGGGGCAGAAGATTAAGCTGCACTATGTAGTGCCAGCATCCCCTGTGAGCTCAGGTTGAGTCTTTGGTGCTCCACTTCCAATCTATCTTCCTCCCTCATAAGATCGTCCAAGTATTTGGGACACTGCCATCCATGTGGGAGAACAGAAAGAGTTCCAGGCACCTGACTTCAGCCAGATTCAGTATAGGATTTTGTGGTCATTTGGAGAATGAACCAAGAAATTGAAACACACACTCTCTTTCTCTTTCACTCTGACCTTCAAATGAATAAAATACTTTTTAAAAAAGATAATTAAAATAAATACTATAATGACTACATCCTTTTCAAATTTTGCTTTGTCTTTGAATTATTATCACATCACCTAGGTATATCATTAGTTAACCGGTTTATGCCAAACCAGGTGTAACTTAGTTTATTGGTAGGCACTATCATTGTGATCTCATTGAGTAACTCCTTTCTGTCAATTGCTATAGCAACTTTATTTTACATAGCTCCTTAAAACCATGTACAAGCAGGATCATTACTTTATATAGGCACATATTAATTTTACATTTCCTTTGTTTTATGTTATTCAACTTTAATCATTGCCTTGAAATCTATTATTTAGATTAACATGTTGTATCATCTTTTACATTATTCTAGTAACAACCATAATATTTTTTCATTTAGTTCCTCGCCATTACCATTCTTCTGTGTGCTATATACAGAAGGCATATTCTTTGAAAAGATGCACATATAATTCTGTGTGTTTATTAATATTCATACCATATTAATCATTTTTACCTATGGTAATCAAACTGCAATGGGAGGGGCTGGCACCGTGGCTCACTTGGTTAATCTTCCACCTGCGGCACCGGCATCCCATATGGGCTCCGAGTTCTAGTCCAGGTTGCTCCTCTTCCAGCCCACCTCTCTGCTGTGGCCTGGGAAAGCAGCGGAGGATGGCCCAGGTGCTTGGGCCCTGCACCCACATGGGAGACCAGGAGGAAGCACCTGGCTCCTGGCTTCAGATCAGTGTAGTTCCAGCTGTAGTGGCCATTTGGTGGGGGGGTGGTGAACCAACAGAAGGAAGATCTTTCTCTCTGTCTCTCTCACTAACTCTATCTGTCAAATAAACAAATAATAAAAAAACCTGCTATGTGAATCATGAAATTGATGTCCCTTATTTATTTTCTCTTTGATTTTGAATTTATCACTGTTATCTATGTATGTCATTAATAATCTTTTCATGGGTAAACCGTGACCATCCTAATTTGTATTTTTTTGTGGGGACATCAATACCCTGAGTATTCTTGTAGAATAGCATTTAATTTCTTTTTGTATTTTGTTTCAAACTACATATAGCAAAAATATATATGTGCAACTGAATTTTTGCCTTTAAACTCTGTGATCATATTTTGTATTATTGCATGCTCATCTTATTCAAAATTCTCTTAGAAGTCTGAGTAACTTTGATGTATATATATATATATTTTTAAAATCACATTGATGTCAAAATTTTCAGTGTATGATGTTGAAACTCTGGTAATACTGCTTTACAATTTTTCTGCAAATAGCTTGAGCTTGTGTAGACTGAAAATACTTCAATATTTCTGAATTCTATTGTAATAGATGATTTAAGAATATTTTTCAAAAATATGCTCTGTGTCTGCCTGGAACTCTGTTATCAATACCTCTAAGTTATTCCTTTCCATATTCAATAATAACATAATATATTACATATTTAAACCAAAAAAAACCTTTTAGTGAAAACTTCATTTTACACAGGGAAGTAACTAATGTCCCTCTGAGTGTCATTATTTTTATAACATAATGCATGATTGATAGAACATATTGGTTTAGGTCTTCATCCATAACCATAAGTTTCCTTATCAATAAGAGTTTTGTACACAGTCTTGGTTTATCACTGGAGAACTTCATCCGTATGCTTAGCCCTTGATATTGACGGCAGTCGGTGCTCTGAGCATTCTGCCCTAGGCTGCATTTAAAATCACTTTGAGATTTTATTGCACACGAAATTTATGTTTGGTGTCGGCTTATTCTATTTAAGGAGGGTCCTGGAACTTTTCAAAAGGTTTGCTTTAAGAAGTGTTACGTTATCTTTAACAAACAGCGTAATAATCTTCCCTAGGTACCATTGTACAGCTTGCTTCATGACAGTGCTTGGTTTCAAGAGGCTGACCACAAAACTTTCTGTTGTGATTTATTTTTCCTTTGTTTTATTATGAACATTTTTGCTAAGGTTTTAGTCTATGTATATCTTATTTCATAGATCCACTGAATATGAAAGAGTCTTTGCAGTAGTTCAACATAATAAAGCACATATTAGTCAACAACCTGAGTGTTTCTTGATGTTTTATGACAGAAAGTCCCAGAAGTGCTGGTCACGTGACACCTCTGAGTATATTTTCTGATCATTTGGTATCAAGTGCAATTTTATTTTCCCACAATGACTATGTGTAGAATATCGCATTATTCACTTGAGTTCTATCAGTAACGTTTTTCCGCATCTAATATGAAAACCAGGGGCTTTTTCAAAATACAAGTGAAGAAGTTCCCACTGACAAGGACTGTTGTTCCGTTCACTGAAAGTGAATCCCCTTTGCAGGTTACCTTGTATGGTTTTCCATTTTATTTTAGAATTGTAAATATGCATTTAATATGTAGTTATCTAATTATATTTGATCTAGTCTTCCTTCTCATGTATTGTTATCCTACAAAATTATTCAGCAGTTTCTATGTATAAATTTGGAACTGGAGGGATCCAAAATCAAGTGGATCTACACATTAATTTCCAGAACATTCTACCCAGCCCCCATCCTGTACTATGCTTTGCCTGCCCTGTGACTCACAGGTGCTTACTGTGCCATAAGGTCAAGTGCTGTCATTGGGGTTTAAGAAATAGTCATTTAGGTTTTTTTTTTTTAAAAAAAAAAAACTAAATAAATGAAATAGTCAGTGACTCTGGTTGTGCTTGTGCTTCCATCACATGACACTGAATGGAAACTCAAGGGCACAATTAGATTGAAGGAAAAGAATTGCTGCTTGGTTCAAAACCCTGACTATTGTAATCAGTGACCATAACTTGACACTTATGTGACAGAGAGTTTGCTAATGAGCAATCTTCTGGTTGATACTCGATTTTCATTTGATTGTGTGCATGAGCTCGTGTTTAATGATTTCATGAGTCTTACATTGATTGAACCTTGCCGTTTTCTAAACCCACCTCAGTTGCACTGTGTAATGTGTTTGGAGCTGGATTGGAACACGAGCAGCCGGGACATGAACCGGCGCCCAAATGGAATGCCACCGCCGTATGCAGAGGCTTAGCATACTATGCCTGAGCACTGACCCCAGGAATATAGGTTTTAGAGAGTGGGATACTCATCAGTCTGACCATTCCTAATTTACCAGGAGGAGCCCCAGGCTTTAAACCTTGTCTAAAACTGGAATAGAGACGCTTTGTTTAGTTGTCCACTGCCCATCAAATTCCAGATACATACTTGCCACTTGAGACTGAATTACTCAAATCTGCATTCATTTTCTCCCAGTATCATTCCAGTAATTTTCTCCTCAAGGACCTGTGTCCAATCGTATGTGGTTGTTATTTTATTCAGTATTGAAGCATGTTCTGAATTTGTTGTGACTGTTAGGAGAGTCTCCCTACATGCAACAGCATTTCAGATTTCTATGATACTGACCACTGAGAAACTGCCTCAGAGGTGCAGGTGTATGGTGGGGGTTCCATGCTCTGTCAGTGTTAGTGTTTACTGGCATGTGAAGAGCAAGTACCCTGGATATACATTATATCAGAACAGACTAATTTTCCATTATCTTCTGCTCCTCAACAAACTATGTTCAATATTAGATGACAGTGACATTACTTAACAAAAGGAATTCTTCATGAAACTTCCAAGTGATGCTGGCTCATTTCTGATAGAAAAAGACTTGAAACCTACTGTGTTACCCAATGCTGACTGCTGAAGCCTAACACATCAAAATGCAGTTGTATAGTATAGTATGTATTTTGTGATCTTTAGTGCATGTATTTGGTGACATATGGAGACCCAAAACACATTTGAAAAGTTTGTTTTGCATAATCTTTGGTAGCATGAGTTCCTCCAATCTGTAGCAAAGGAGAACACAAGGTCCACTCTATTTTTTTTTTGTATTTGTCAATTTGTGTTCTGTGTGGGGGCAAACTGATGAAATCTTTACTTAATATATACTAAATTGATCTTCTGTATATAAAGATAATCGAAAATGAATCTTGATATGAATGGAATGGGAGAGGGAGCGGGAAATGGGAGGGTTGTGGGTGGGTGGGAAGTTAAGGGGGGGAAAGCCATTGTAATCCATAAACTGTACTTTGGAAATTTATGTCTACTAAATAAAAGTTAAAAAAAGGTTTTCATGGAGATAAATCTTGGAGAGCTTCCACCCCCTCCATCCGTTAATTCTATTCTCATTCTTGGTGGGCTTCACTTTTTGCACTTAGAGAAGTACAAGGTCCACTCTAAATGTTTGTTATCCAGAGTTTAGCATGAATCAGTTACCTTGCTACTGATGAATAACACAGAAGGAATTCTCTGGGACTTCCCTTCTAGAAAAATGTGGTATTGCCTGTCAGTGTAACACTTCATATTTTTTCTGTGCTGTTTTAAAAAGGACCTAGGACAGGGAAAGTCAGGCCTCTGACAAGCAATGCTATCAGGTTTTGTGATCTAGTGGACACAGTCTATCTTACATTATTAAGTGGCTTACCTGGCACAGGTCATATGATTCAGTAATCAGGCCCCACCATGCATTTTCAGAAAATCTTCTACATCAGGGAAATAAGACCGCCAAAAATGAGATTCCAAGTAGCTCAAACAACTACAGTGCTGTTAGACACCCCCAGGCAAGATTCCTTGAAGATCTGTAACATCACCAGCTACTTCAGGTCCCGTGGTGGAAAGTTCCAGGACTCCACAGCCTGTGAGCCTCTAATGTGAGGAGAGTGGACCCAGAACCAGCTGTTTGTACCGAGCAGACAAGTAAGAGAAATATGCACTTTACTGGTGTTTTCTAGCTTAGAGATTCGTGGAAGGAATGTCAACAACATCCCAAATGATGATGCAGCTGAAGGGACATGGTTTCTGCTTCTCTCCAACACCTGTCACCACACAAAGTTAAGGTCACTCCACGTGGACTAACTCTATGATAGAGAACCAGTAAACTAACTCTATGGTAGAGACCCAGCTAGGCAGTGCCATCTTTTGCATTCCTCTGTTCACCATGGGTGGACACGGCTGTAAGAAATAGCTTTACTTTATTGTAATGTTTGATTTGGTTTCAAAACACCTGACCTTGACATTTTGCCATGAAAGTATTAGTCATTATATTATAACTGGAACTCTTGCAATACTAGGCACCAAAAGGATGGACTGGAATGGACTGTCAAAATTAAACTTCAGGAATGCAATGCAGGAACAGTGAGAATGCTACCCAGTAATCTGCAGGTAATTAAAGCCAGGATTATTGATGGCAAATGCGACAGGTGGGACCCAGGGGTCAACTGAGTGGTGGGTTCTGTCAGTCTACCTCACCCTGGAGGGGAGAACATATGTTAGGTAGAAGTCCTGAGACAAGGCTAGCAAAGATGGTCATGCATAGGTCAGTATCCCAACGTGCCGTATGCTGCAGGCCAGTTCTTTGCTTTGCAGACATTGCTAGGGCCACACATAAAGTTTCTTCAGAGTTTCCAGTGTGTGAGTGTGAACGCTTTGTGGTACTCTCTTATTAATCATTTTTAAGACTAACTTCTTTCACTTGCATGATGGTAATCATTCTAGGGCATCATGGGAGTCGTGAAGGTCACGTGTGGTGGTCCCTGGGGAGTGCCCAGCGCCCAGGTGCTGCTGAGGAGGTTAGTCTCCCATTTCCTGAATGCACACACTGCAGAGGAGCGTGAAGGCTCTTGGTAAGGCTTCTTCATGTCTCTGCCCCACAGGCTGGGCTCCAACGTCCTCCATGGATGTGTTTCCTTTCACAGGGCCAGCGAGTTTCCTGGGGATCGCTGGGATGTCTCCCTGTGAAGCACCGGGCATGCCGTGATCCTGCCTTTCCTTCCTCTGAGCCACATCCCCTACCGGCGACTGACTACTGCCTCAGAGGCTGACAGTGGTCAGCACCCACACCTAACAGGACTAGCCATGGCTGCAAAGTGTGCCTGCTCCCTGGGGGTCCCTTCACTCTAGTGCCCAGATGCTGGGTTGGCTCTCTGTATGCTTCTGTAAAGTCACTTCCACTCTCATGGGTATTCACTCATGGGAATTAGGGGAAGGCATCAGACAATGGGAGGGAGAGGGGGAGAACAGTGCTGGGTGTAAATCTGTGCTCTTCCATGATTTTAAGCAGACTCGGGGCTCTCACATGGGTGCAGGGGAACATGGGCATGGACCATCTTCTGCTGCTTCCCCAGGCACTTTAGCAGGGAGCTGGCTTTGAAGTGGGGGCAGCCAGGCCTCAAACCGGTGCCCATATGGGATGCCAGCATCACCTGCGGTAGCTTTATGTGCTACATACAGGGTGAGGCAGGATTTTACATTTTATGCAGACTCCAGCTTCTGAAACTGTGAGACCATAATGTGGATTGGCAGTGTGAGGAGGGAGGGGCAGAGTTGTCTACCTGTCTCAGGTTCCCTGAGAGGTAGGAGGGAGGTGGGCATCTGGGGAGTCTGATGAAAATGCAGGGAGCTGCAGGACAAGGAAGTTGGTGTGGAGTTACTCTGGGCATTCGGGGTCAGAAGGAAGAGCCTCCTGTCCCCTTCCCTGCCCCTCACAGTGCCCTGTGTCAGCGTAGCAGGTGCACAGAAGACCAACTCAGTGGTTCAGGTGCACAGAAGACTATGCTCAGTGGTTCAGGTGCACAGAAGACCATGCAGAGTGGTGCAACAGATTTGAGAAAAAGTGGCCCTGACCATTGCTGATTGGTTAGATCATAGTCACGTAACTGTGGTCAGTCAGCAGCTCTGTCCTACTGATGCTTTATTTTGAAGAGACTTGGCCAGATGCAGTGGTTATGTCCTACGTCTCCCTTAACCAGGTATTGATTTATTTACACATTGATCTGTTCATTTTTATTCATTGCAATCCAGGAACTATATTTAACCAGCTACCTTATTTCCCAGTGTATTCCCTTTCCTATGTCTAAAAACTGTGTTTGCTGATTTTGTCTCGGTTATTGTTACAGCTTGTGCTATTCAAATAACACTTCTTTTGAGAAATGCCTGAGTCTGTGTTTATTATTCATAGTGAAGTAAAGCACAGTGAAGAAGAGCTCGCGCATGTGCAGGAAGCCATGACCCAGGTACGACCTGACAGTTCCATTATGTGGGGCATTGATGTCAATGCATTGGTGGCAGTTTGGGGTGTGGCAGACTAGGAGGAGAGATCTGCCCACATTACAGCAAGAAAATTAGTAACTTCTTCCGATAAAGAAGTGTTCTCTTGGACAGATCAGCAAGAGTATAAAACATGATGCCCTGCCCCCTGGTAACTAGGTTTCAGGCAACAGCACCGGGTAAGTCACTGTGCTTCCAAAGCAATTCATGCCACAGTGGTGTCGCGGCAGCAGTCATGGTGTCTGTAAGAACATTCTGTGATGTTCTCCCAGTGACACCATTCCCTTTGTCAAAGCACATCCCCGATGAGAAGTGACAGTGACAGTGACTGCAGGTGGATACCGTGAGAGGAGGGGGCTCTCCTGCAGGTGAAGGGGAGGTAGAGTGAACAGCTCAGCTCTGCAGAACATCAGATCAGACGGCACGAGGACAAAACCTCGAAGCAGAGAGCAGGCAGTGAATTGCTGGTCCTGTGTGCCTCCCTCCTATGTAGGTTCACATGCACACCACTTTGAGAGGGTCAGACTGGGAGGAAGAAGGTGGAGCAGGTCCCTGCCGCTTCGCTGGTGCTTTTTCAATTCTCTTTGTGGCTTCAGTCCTTAGGCCACGAAGGTCAGGCCTGGGAGGCATCGAACCCTTCTCTGCCAAGCCTTTAATGCTGGCTGATTATGGTCACAAGACTTTAGTCTGTGAGGCACTGTATGCAGGGTTTCCTTCGGACACTATTTCAGAATGACTGGAGATTCAGCTAAGAGGAGCACACCGCGTGTGCAGGACATCCCTATACAGGCAGTGGGCACTGCTGCTCTTGTTCAGTAGGGGTGGCCATGGTTTCCACACTCCTGCCTCCCATCTTCCCATCTGTATCTCCATACAGCTATGGATGCAGGCACCTTCTGTCCACCTCTGTTTCTCATGACCATGGGCACTCACCAGGTCGGAATAGGGACCATTCTCCAGGCAGAGAGGTAGTCCATGGCATTCCAGGAGTCTGGTCTCTCCAGAGGGTCTTGGATTCCACACTAGTTCAGATAGATGCTCAGCTCGTTCTGGGCAGCCATTATCCCTGTCGCAGGTGGAGATCACTCACCAGTGCCTGTCTCCGCTCCCAGAGGAGAGGTCTGGCCCTCGCCAACTATCGTCCACCCTGTGGTGAGCAGCTTGGTCCCCTCCTCGTGTGGGCACAGAGGATATGGTACAATTCTGACCCTATCCAGTTGGCCACACCTCACAGATATGGACACACCGCTCCCGAAGCCTTTGCGCGTCACTCTGTAGTCAAAAAGTCCTGCTTCCTAGGCCCAACTTCACTTCTGCCCAAGACGGGGGACCACCATCCTGATAAGGTCACTGAATGAGAGCATTGAGGAAGAGCTGCAAAGGCCAGTATGACTCTCATTCCAACTTGATTCTGTGCACACAGATGAAAGACATACACCAGTATTCTTCTGAAAGTAAGCTGAATTGTGCAAAGTTAACCTGGGCATTAAGGAAAGGACCCGATTCTTAGCACTCATGAAGGGTGAGGGATGGTTAAATTCTTTGGGTGGAGGTTTGAACCAAGTGAAATTTGAGTCCCTTCTGATGAAGTCATTGCATTCCCAGCACAGAATAAATGCTTTATGGCAGAAATAAAGGTTACTTCTGTGTTTTCCCAGAAGTCTAAAATACAGCAGTCACAAAGTACCCCGTGCTCCCTGCTGCCGCTGTAAAGAAAATGTGAACACTCCATTTTGACATTCTCACGAGGAAGGGGACAGTCTCGCAGGTTCCTCACAGGTAGGCGTGAAGGTCACAGGTATGTGCAGTGCCAGGATAGCTGCTCGGTCTGCCTTCTTCTTCCCTGTCCCAGGCAGTGTGTCGTCCTACCCTCAGGCCCTCCATGCAGCCTCTCTTGGGGTCTGCAGATGGAAAATCTCCATGCTTCCAAGAAGCCACAGGGACGGGGTCAAGTTGTTCAGGACCTGTCTCGGAAACACCACTGCCCATTTCGGACCGCTCTCGCCTCCTCAGGTTCATGCAGAGCTAAGAGGGCAGGTCCTAGATCCAGGCACTGGCTGGGATGTGGGGACCAAACCCGCTACTGTGCAACTGGACATACACATCTCCCTTCTCAGCACTCTCCCAGCCTGTTCCAAGCCTCATATAGTTTCCCATTCTTCTCTCTCCGTCTGTCCAGAGTTGGTTATTTCTACCTATGACTGCTTCCCGTCTTCTCTTGTCTGTTTCTGCCTGGTGGCAATGAGACATCTAGGGTAACTGTTTATCATCAGTTTGTGATGCTCTCTTTTTTTTTTATTTTTTTTTTTATTTTTTTTTTTTTTGACAGGCAGAGTGGACAGTGAGAGAGAGAGACAGAGAGAAAGGTCTTCCTTTGCCGTTGGTTCACCCTCCAATGGCCGCCGCGGCCGGCGCGCTGCGGCCGGCGCACCGCGCTGATCCGATGGCAGGAGCCAGGAGCCAGGTGCTTTTCCTGGTCTCCCATGGGGTGCAGGGCCCAAGCACCTGGGCCATCCTCCACTGCACTCCCTGGCCACAGCAGAGGGCTGGCCTGGAAGAGGGGCAACCGGGACAGAATCCGGCGCCCCGACCGGGACTAGAACCCGGTGTGCCGGCGCCGCTAGGCGGAGGATTAGCCTATTGAGCCGCGGCGCCGGCCCTGTGATGCTCTCTTGTTTTGAATTTTAAGGCAGGGTTCTGACTGTTTGAAGTCTCTTTCCTGGGGAGTGAGGTTCTGCTGTATTGGTAAGTTCCAACATCAACTACCACCTTGTAATGCCATTGCCCTCTTTCTTTGTATCACATTATGTGTGTTCATTATGTGTGTTGATGTGCATCCATCTTGAGACAATGACCAGTATAATTGTCAGAAATGTCTCTACCCCCAATTAATTTCATAACTTCACAGTACGTTCAGACTTGCTGTACTCCAAGGAGTATCTAACCACATCTAACATGCCTTTTCCTTGAGAGCCCATTGTGGCTGTGTTATTTATTGGATAACTACCTACCCTTTACTTCCTTGTACCCCACCACCTGCTTCAATACTCCCCACCACCTTAGTGGTGTCCGGCCCCACCAGGTAGACTGGGTGTCTCTGTGCACAAACCCCCAGGGTCAGCCACACAAAGCAGAGGCAGAGCAGGAGTAGGGAACCGGGTGTGA
The DNA here is from genome assembly GCF_051225735.1 of Oryctolagus cuniculus. NCBI lineage: Eukaryota > Metazoa > Chordata > Mammalia > Lagomorpha > Leporidae > Oryctolagus > Oryctolagus cuniculus. Next base: position 112,835,850 of record NC_142888.1, read on the forward strand.
GTCGGGAAGCCTCTGTCTCCCCAGTTCCCATTCCACAGGCAGTGCCGGCATCCCATATGGGCACTGGTTCGAGTCCCAGCTGCTCCACTTTCCACCTGGCTCTCTGCTATGGCCCGTGGAAGATGGCATCCCATACTGGTGCCAGTTTGAGTCCTGGCTGCTCCACTTCTGATCCAGCTCTGAGCTATGGCCTGGGAAGGCAGTAGAAGATGGTCCAGGTCTTTGGGCCCCTGTACCTGTGTGGGGGACCTAGAAGAAGCTCCTGTCTCCTGGCTTCAGATTGGCACATCACCAGCCGTTGCGGCCATTTGGGGAGTGAACTAGCAGATGGAAGAACTCTCTCTCTCATGAACATTGCTTCTCTGTAACTCTTTCTTTCAAGCAAATAAATAATGCTTTTTAATAAAAGAATTTATTCCTAGGAAGCTTCCACTGTCCGTAGTTCAGCCTCCTAACTGTCCCTGCTGGGCACCCATGAATTGCTGTGTGAAGCTGTGGACTCAGCCACTCCTCCTATCCTGTCTCCCAGTGTGCCCCAGCACAAAACCTTTTCCATGCCTACCAGGAAGGGTCTCCCACATCTCTTTCCCAGTTATACTTCCCTTCCAGGATGATGGTTTCTCACCAAACTCTGCTGGGCTGTCTGCCCTCACAGGCAATTGAGTTAAGACGTGTGTGACAAGATGGCCCTAGACAATAGCCAGGTGCCACATCCCTGATAATCTGCAGCTGGTTTAACATCAGACGCTAGTGCTGAGGGTACAGGCCTTGAGCAGTGGTCAGGGAGGAGGTCCCCACATCCTGCTGCCATTGGGACCTGGCCCAGTGTGCAGTGAACTCCCCTGCATTCCTAGAGGGCCTGGGATGTGAGGGGTGAAGGAATTAGAGGGGGCAGAGAGGGGTCTCAGTAGGGGCAGAGAAGGGGGAAAGTCCCCAGGGTGCTCAGTGCATGTGGGAGGGGCAGTATCTGCTGGTGGGCAGTTACAGAGTCAGCACTCTGGAAGCCTCTGGAGACTGAGGAGAGACCCCTGCTTCCTGATGGCTGCATCTGCAGGGACTGGCTTCCAGGTCCTGGTGAAAGATGGCCCTGAGTTGTGGGGCTGCTTATGCTCTCCGAGGAACAAGGAGGCCTTGGGACAGGGAGCCCTTTAGTCAGCGCCCTGAAGGTGGCAGGTCAGGGTCTGGCCCCTGTGTTGGCTGGAATAGAGGGTGCAGTCTTTGGCAGACTTCAGATTTCTCAGGTGCACACTCCATGAGAGTTTAGGGTGGTCCTAGGCATATGGCCTTGAACCTCCAGAAGCAGTGTCCCAAATCATTTGTGTTGAGTCTGTAGATTTATAGCCCAAGGCTGAGATGGGTCATGAAGAGACCTCGGAGGAGCCTGGGTACAGACTTGTTGAGGGGATAATGAAGCTGTACCTGTGGGCCTGGGCCAGGTGCCACACCTGGGTAGGAGGAATTGCCACTTGTCACCCAGGGCTGCGTTTTGCACAGCTGGGGCTCTTTGTGGTGGGAACTTCATCATCAGTGGTGCCAGTCCCAGGCGTCTTTTAGCAGTAGACCAAATGGGAAGTGGGCCCTTCTCTGTGCGGTGAGAGGCTGCAAGAACCATCTCTCTCTTTCTCCCCTCCTCCCTCCCTGTCTCTCCCTCTCTCATTTTCCTTTCTAATCGATAAGGAAACGTTTTAAAATGCAATGTGCATCACAGGCCTTTGGCAGCCAGGACATAGGCAGGTGCTCTGAGGACGACCTGTAGCTGCTTCCCAGACAACACGATGTTTCAACGGTCTCCAACACTGACCAAGGAAACCTGTGCTGTGCCCACAAAAGGGGTGAGCTTTCTGTCTCAGGACCTTTAGAAGAAGATGGATTCACAGCCCCATCCAAGGCTTGCCTCGCCCTGCTTGTAGACAGCATGAGTGTGGGGATGAGTGTGGGAATGGCATGTGCCTCCTGTGTCAGTAATCCAGTGTGCTGTTAACAGGGTGTTCTTTGGTTTTCCCTGACGAACTCTTCAATTTTCCCTGTGTCAGATCACCACACATGAGTCTGTGCTGTGTCTACACCTGACTCAGTGCACACATGCACCGAACACAACCCTGTAACAACACTCGGGCTGCCTGGTGGAGAAGCCAGCCAAAGCAGCTGAGCCTTGTTTCCAGGTTGAAGTTCATCGCCTGATTGGCTGAATAAGCCCGTGATTCCCTGCCAGACTCTGTTGCATCCAACAGAAACCGTGTGGAAAGTGATGCAGAACTGTTTCGTGTGGAGCGCAATGATGGCATTGGACAGGGAGGGGCTTCCCCGCAAGAATGACCTGGTGTTTATGACTTTGGGTGCCATATTTATTCCCTACCAAATCGTTAAGAGAACGCCCCTATTTTATTCTCTCCACCCCTCATCTTGGGAGCTCCCAGTGTGCACAGTGCCCTCCTTGAAACAATCTCTGCTTAGCATTAGGGATGTGCTCACTCCACTTGCATCAGAGAACATATAGGAAAGGACGTGAAGGTCCTGAAAAGGAGTGTTGGAAGTTGAATTCATCGCTGGTCAATCCTGTAAGGTTGCTAGGAGCTAGCTCCTATGCTGTTGATTTCCCCTGCACGTTCTAGAATGGTAGAAACCTCACTACATCTGCCAAACCACAAAGGTGAAACACTGTGTCAATCACACCATGCCCAGTACAGTGCTATGTGATCCCGGAGACAGCATCCTTTTCCTGCTGGGTCTGGCAGACTGGGCGAGTCAGATTTCAGACATGAGAAAAGACAAGACATGGGGACTAGGGTAGGTGCAGAGGTCTGAGTAGTGGACCTGGACATGTGGCAGTGGGCATGGGTGTTATAAACAGTAACACTGTAGGAGGTGAATTCATTTACTTACTTCGGTTTGAGATTTGAGTGGTGTTTCCAGTTGTATGCCAAGAGAGTGTGGCCTGTTTTCCAGTCAATTATTTCAAGTCATACAAAGATAATTGTGCTAAGGCAGGTCCATAGAGTGGTGTATCAATTTTGTTTATTGTTTTTCAGATCATCTCTGCATTTTGCTGGTCTTTTATATTTTTTGGTTCAATTTTGTTTATTTCTTCTCTAATTGTAATCCTTTCTTTCATTTTACTAATTTTGGGTTTGGTCTGTTGTTGTTTTTCTAGGTCCTTGAGATGCGCAGATAGCTCATTTATTTGATGATTTCCAACTTCTTCATGTAGGCACTAATTACTGTACATTTCCCTCTTAACACTGTTTTTGTTGTATCTCCTAAGTGTGATATGTCCTGTGTTGTCATCATTAGACTCCATGATCTTTTAATTTCATTTTAGTTTGTTCTATGACCCACTCTTCTTTCAGGTGTGTGTTTTCAGTCTCCATATGTTTGCATATTTCCTAAAATTCTTAGGTTGTTAATTTCCTGTTTCATTGCATTGTGGTCAGAAAAGATACACGATGTGACTTCAATGTTTTAAAATTTCAAAGACTTGCTTCATGGCATGGCATATGGTCTCTCCTAGAGGAAGTTCCATGTAGTGATGGAAAGAAGGTATAATCTTCAGCTGTGGGATGAAATGTTGTCCAGGTATCAGTTAAGTCCATTTGGACCATAGCATGAATTAGCTCTGTTGTTCCTTTCTTGATTTTCTGACTAGCTGATGTGTCCATTGATGGAAGCAGGGTGTTGAAGTTCTGCATTACTATTACATTGTAGTCTATGTCTCACCTTACATCCGTTAGCATTTGTTTTACATAGCCAGGTGCCCTGGAATATGATGCACATACATTTATCATAGTCACATCATCCTGGGGAATTGATCCCTAAATCATTGAATGATGCCCTTCTGTTTGTCTTTTAACAGTTTCTGTGTTAAAGACTATTTTGTCTGCTATCAGAATGGCTAAACGTGCTTGTTTCTGCTGTCCATTAGCATAGAATATATTTTTAAACCCTTTCACTTTCAGTCTACATGTATCTTTGTTGATGAGCTGTGTTTCTATTATGTGTGCAATAGAATAGAATTCAGTTGCACAAACACATGAAGTACTGACACACACTACAACAAACATGAATCTTGAGACACATGTTAAAAAAGCAAGCACAAATCTCATGCATTGCTGTGACTCCACATACATTTGGCATACGTTAAAGTGCGAATTGTATGTTTGTGAGTTTTATGACAATATACCTGTTTAAAATACACAGCAGACCCATAGAATGGCAGATGTCCTAAACAGCACTCTGGCCTCAGAATCAGCCCTTAAGGCATGCGGATCCGGCTGAAAAGCCCATGAGAGTATTTCAGGCATGGAAAGCCAAGACACTCTGGGGAAAAAAGAACCTAAATGAAAGATCTCCGCAAGTGAGATCTCAGTGGAAAGAACGGATCATCAAAGGAGGTACCTTTCTCTGAAGGGAGGAGAGAACTTCCACTTTGACCATGGCCTTGTCTAAATATGATCAGAGTCAGTGAACTCAGGGGGCTTCCATAGCCTTGGCAGCTCATGACTAGAGCCTAGGGTGATTACTGAGGCCATAAACAAGAGTGTCAATTTGTTAAGTCAACAACAGGAGTCACTGTGCACTTACTCCTCATGTAGGATCTCTGTCCTTAATGTGCTGTACATTGAGATTTAATGCTATAACTAGTACTCAAACAGTATTTTTCACTTTATGTTTCTGTGTGGGAGCAAACTGTTGAAATCTTTACTTAATGTATGCTAAACTGATCTTGTGTATATAAAGAGAATCGAAAATGAATCTTGATGTGAATGGAAGGGGAGAGGGAGTAGGAAAGGGGAGGGTTGCGGGTGTGAGGGACGTTATGGGGGGGAAGCCATTGTAATCCATAAGCTGTACTTTGGAAATTTATATTCATTAAATAAAAGTTAAAAAAAAAGAAAATTTCTAATTATTAGCTTGGTTTCAAAAGGTACCATCTTATAATGTGGGTACTTTGATAACGTTACGATCAACATGGGAGTGTAGATATTGAGGTGGTGATTTCCATTTTAGTATTCAAGCTACTATGGAACTAGTATTTGTTACTTCATGTCCTATGTCCTGCCGCATGAAATTTAGCCTTTTGAATCCATTTCAGCATAACAAAACAAAGGAGGCAGTGCAAACTCTGTTTTAGAGCAGATCAGTTAAATTTGTCATTCTAGTTATTCTTCATCAGTGTTTTCGTTTTTGAACTACTTCCTTTGTAATTGGAAATTTTTGGAGGCAATCATATCTTTCTTCGTTCCTTTTCTAAATATTCTTTATTGGTGTATTTATTTGAGATGTAGAGTGACACACACACATGTGGAGAGAAGGCGGGGAGCTCCTTCATCCAATGGTTCTCGCTCCAGGGCTAGGCCAGGCCACCAGGAGCCCAGAGCTCCATCTATGCCTACCACATGGGTGGCAGTGTCCCAAGCACTCGAGCCATCTTCTGTTGCCTTCCCTGGCCCAATAGAGGGAGCTGAGTCCACCACATAGCAGCTGGGACTGTGGACTTAAACCAGTGCTCCCATATGACATGCCAGTGTGGCAGGAGGCAGCCTAACCCGTTGTGCCACAACTGGTCCCCTTCATCCATTTTAAAAGCATCCTTCCTTCCCCCGGGTTAATTTCAAGTTTTCCAGATAGTTTGAAAAACTATCAATAGTTCCCAACTTATGAACTGCATTGGACTGAATTTGCCCCCCCCCCGAAGATATTATGTCAAAGCCCTAATCCCCAATGTGATGGTATTAAAATAGGGACTTCTGGAAAATGATGAGGTTTACATGGATCATGGTGAGCAGCCCCAATATGGGATTAGTGCCCTCACGAAAAGACAAAGAGACACCAAGTTGTCCTTTCTATTTGCATGCACACACCAAAGAAAGACTATGTGAGATTATATATGTGAGATTATAACCAAGAAGACGCTCTCACCAAGAATCCAACCACCCTGGCACCCTGATGTCAGGTATCTTCCCTCAAAATCATGAAAAATAAGTATTTGTTGGTTTAGATATTCTAACTATGGTGTTTGTTTAGCAGCCCAAATTGGTTAAAACATCAAGACTATATTCAGATTCCCTTCTGCAGAGATTTCATTTGCATCTGAAACAGAAACTTTTTTCACCTAAACATTGTAATGGGTTCACTGTTGTGGTGCAGTGGTTAGGCCATGACTTGCAACACAGACACACTTATCAGAATGCCTGTTCTCTTCCCGGTTACTCTGCTTATCGTGCAACTCACTGCTAAAGCACCTGAAAAAGCAGAGGCAGATGACCCAAGTATTTGGGCCCCGGCCACTCACGTGGGAAATGCAGACAGTCCTGAGCTCCTGGCTGTAGCCTGGCCCAGCCCTGGCTGTTGCCGACATTTATGAAGTGAGCCAGCAGTGGATGAACTCTTTGTCACTCTGCCTTTCTTGAGACAAATACATGTTTTTAAAAATTGTAACACTGGCTCTGTTTCTCTGTCTTGCAGATCATGAACTTGTTCAAACTTGAAATATTCTCTTCATGTTACTTCCACCTACAAGTGGTTTCCATCACCCCCTCTCCCCTGTCCCTTCACCATCTCTGATTGTTGTTGTTATTTAGATAGACACTACCTTACCCACAAGACTAGTAAGCATTGCTGGAGATAGAAAACGAATGCAATATCCGTGTACCCATGGAAGCATAATGAGGTAGAAAAAGCACAGAATATAAAAACAGGAGACCAGAATTCGTGTGTAAATATGCCAGTAGTAGTTTATGGAATCCTGAGAAACTCATGTCCTACGTTTCCTTTAGTTTCTATGTGAAAGAGAAATAGATAGGGAACCAAGCTGAAAGAAGTATGTATGAACTATTTTGATTCTGTTCTCTTGTTATTAATATCACATTAACATGAGAATTGGTTAGAATTCTGGAATAGCGGTTACCATACATTTGCTGTGATCCTGAGATTCCGATATGTTACTGAAGAACGTAAAAGTTATATAAAATAAATCCTAGGGACTTGCATTGTGGCACAGCGGGTAAAGCCAACCTCTGTAGTGCCAGCAACCCATAGGACACAAGACTTTAAAAAGTATAAGGCATTATGGTTCGTGAAGTAGCCATGGGGCCGGTCAAGACCAAAGTAGATGGGCGTGGCTCTTGAGGAAGCACCAGAACGCGCCATTTCCTTTCTGGTGGGGGCAGGTGCCACTCAGGGATCCTACAGGAGTCAGGGTTTAGAGATAGAGACACGGAAGTGGCCTGGCGCGGCTCGTGGGAGCCAGCGGAAGCGCCCCGTTCCCTTTCTGGTGGGGGCAGGTGCCACTCAGGGATCACACAGGAGTCAGGGTTTAGAGATAGAGACACAGAAGTGGCCTGGCGCGGCTCGTGGGAGCCAGCGGAAGCGCCCCGTTCCCTTTCTGGTGGGTGCAGGTGCCACTCAGGGATCACACAGGTGTCACGGTTTAGAGATAGAGACACGGAAGTGGCCGGGCGTGGCTCGTCGGGAGCCCGCGGAAGCGCCCCGTTCCCTTTCTGGTGTGGGCAGGTGCCACTCAGGGATCACACAGGAGTCAGGGTTTAGAGAGAGAGACACGGAAGTGGCCGGGCGTGGCTCATCGGGAGCCCGCGGAAGCGCCCCGTTCCCTTTCTGGTGGGGGCAGGTGCCACTCAGGGATGATACAGGAGTCAGGGTTTAGAGATAGAGACACGGAAGTGGCCGGGCGCGGCTCATAGAGAGCCCGCGGAAGCGCCCCGTTCCCTTTCTGGTGGGGGCAGGTGCCACTCAGGGATCCTACAGGAGTCAGGGTTTAGAGATAGAGACACGGAAGTGGCCAGGCGCGGCTCATGGGAGCCAGCGGAAGCGCCCCGTTCCCTTTCTGGTGGGGGCAGGTGCCACTCAGGGATCACACAGGAGTCAGGGTTTAGAGATAGAGACACGAAAGTGGCCGGGCGTGGCTCGTAGGGAGCCCGCGGAAGCGCCCCGTTCCCTTACTGGTGGGGGCAGGTGCCACTCAGGGATCACACAGGAGTCAGGGTTTAGAGATAGAGACACGGAAGTGGCCGGGCGTGGCTCGTCGGGAGCCCGCGGAAGCGCCCCGTTCCCTTTCTGGTGGGGGCAGGTGCCACTCAGGGATCCTACAGGAGTCAGGGTTTAGAGATAGAGACACGGAAGTGGCCTGGCGCGGCTCGTGGGAGCCAGCGGAAGCGCCCCGTTCCCTTTCTGGTGGGGGCAGGTGCCACTCAGGGATCACACAGGAGTCAGGGTTTAGAGATAGAGACACAGAAGTGGCCTGGCGCGGCTCGTGGGAGCCAGCGGAAGCGCCCCGTTCCCTTTCTGGTGGGGGCAGGTGCCACTCAGGGATCACACAGGTGTCACGGTTTAGAGATAGAGACACGGAAGTGGCCGGGCGTGGCTCGTCGGGAGCCCGCAGAAGCGCCCCGTTCCCTTTCTGGTGGGGGCAGGTGCCACTCAGGGATCACACAGGAGTCAGGGTTTAGAGATAGAGACACGGAAGTGGCCGGGCGTGGCTCGTAGGGAGCCTGCGGAAGCGCCCCGTTCCCTTTCTGGTGGGGGCAGGTGCCACTCAGGGATCACACAGGAGTCAGGGTTTAGAGATAGAGACACGGAAGTGGCCGGGCGCGGCTCATAGAGAGCCCGCGGAAGCGCCCCGTTCCCTTTCTGGTGGGGGCAGGTGCCACTCAAGGATCACACAGGAGTCAGGGTTTAGAGATAGAGACACGGAAGTGGCCAGGCGCGGCTCGTGGGAGCCAGCGGAAGCGCCCCGTTCCCTTTCTGGTGGGTGCAGGTGCCATTCTGGGATCCTACAGGAGTCAGGGTTTAGAGATAGAGACACGGAAGTGGCTTGGCGTGGCTCGTCGGGAGCAGGCGGAAGCGCCCCGTTCCCTTTCTGGTGGGGGCAGGTGCCACTCAGGGATCACACAGGAGTCAGGGTTTAGAGATAGAGACACGGAAGTGGCCGGGCGTGGCTCGTCGGGAGCCCGCGGAAGCGCCCCGTTCCCTTTCTGGTGGGGGCAGGTGCCACTCAGGGATCACACAGGAGTCAGGGTTTAGAGATAGAGACACGGAAGTGGCCTGGCGCGGCTCGTGGGAGCCAGCGGAAGCGCCCCGTTCCCTTTCTGGTGGGGGCAGGTGCCACTCAGGGATCACACAGGAGTCAGGGTTTAGAGAGAGAGACACGGAAGTGGCCGGGCGCGGCTCCTAGAGAGCACGCGGAAGCGCCCCGTTCCCTTTCTGGTGGGGGCAGGTGCCACTCAGGGATCCTACAGGTGTCAGGGTTTAGAGATAGAGACACGGAAGTGGCCAGGCGCGGCTCATGGGAGCCAGCGGAAGCGCCCCGTTCCCTTTCTGGTGGGGGCAGGTGCCACTCAGGGATCCTACAGGAGTCAGTGTTTAGAGATAGAGACACGGAAGTGGCCGGGCGTGGCTCGTGGGAGTCCGCGGAAGCGCCCCGTTCCCTTCCTGGTGGGGGCAGGTGCCACTCAGGGATCACACAGGAGTCAGTGTTTAGAGATAGAGACACGGAAGTGGCCTGGCGCGGCTCGTGGGAGCCAGCGGAAGCGCCCCGTTCCCTTTCTGGTGGGTGCAGGTGCCACTCAGGGATCCTACAGGAGTCAGGGTTTAGAGATAGAGACACGGAAGTGGCCGGGCGTGGCTCGTGGGAGCCCGCGGAAGCGCCCCGTTCCCTTTCTGGTGGGGGCAGGTGCCACTCAGGGATCACACAGGAGTCAGGGTTTAGAGATAGAGACACGGAAGTGGCCTGGCGCGGCTCGTGGGAGCCAGCGGAAGCACCCCGTTCCCTTTCTGGTGGGTGCAGGTGCCACTCTGGGATCCTACAGGAGTCAGGGTTTAGAGATAGAGACACGGAAGTGGCTGGGCGTGGCTCGTCCCGAGCCCGCGGAAGCGCCCCGTTCCCTTTCTGGTGGGGGCAGGTGCCACTCAGGGATCACACAGGAGTCAGGGTTTAGAGATAGAGACACGGAAGTGGCCGGGCGTGGCTCGTCGGGAGCCCGCAGAAGCGCCCCGTTCCCTTTCTGGTGGGGGCAGGTGCCACTCAGGGATCACACAGGAGTCAGGGTTTAGAGAGAGAGACACGGAAGTGGCCGGGCGCGGCTCACAGAGAGCCCGCGGAAGCGCCCCGTTCCCTTTCTGGTGGGGGCAGGTGCCACTCAGGGATCCTACAGGTGTCAGGGTTTAGAGATAGAGCCACGGAAGTGGCCAGGCGCGGCTCATGGGAGCCAGCGGAAGCGCCCCGTTCCCTTTCTGGTGGGGGCAGGTGCCACTGAGGGATCACACAGGAGTCAGGGTTTAGAGATAGAGACACGGAAGTGGCCTGGCGCGGCTCGTGGGAGCCAGCGGAAGCGCCCCGTTCCCTTTCTGGTGGGGGCAGGTGCCACTCAGGGATCACACAGGAGTCAGGGTTTAGAGATAGAGACACGGAAGTGGCCAGGCGTGGCTCGTAGGGAGCCTGCGGAAGCGCCCCGTTCCCTTTCTGGTGGGGGCAGGTGCCACTCAGGGATCACACAGGAGTCAGGGTTTAGAGAGAGAGACACGGAAGTGGCCGGGCGCGGCTCATAGAGAGCCCGCGGAAGCGCCCCGTTCCCTTTCTGGTGGGGGCAGGTGCCACTCAGGGATCACACAGGAGTCAGGATTTAGAGATAGAGACACGGAAGTGGCTGGGCGTGGCTCGTGGGAGCCCGCGGAAGCGCCCCGTTCCCTTTCTGGTGGGGGCAGGTGCCACTCAGGGATCACACAGGAGTCAGGGTTTAGAGATAGAGACACGGAAGTGGCCAGGCGCGGCTCGTGGGAGCCAGCGGAAGCGCCCCGTTCCCTTTCTGGTGGGGGCAGGTGCCACTCTGGGATCCTACAGGAGTCAGGGTTTAGAGATAGAGACACAGTAGTGGCTGGGCGTGGCTCGTCGGGAGCCGGCGGAAGCGCCCCGTTCCCTTTCTGGTGGGGGCAGGTGCCACTCAGGGATCACACAGGAGTCAGGGTTTAGAGAGAGAGACACGGAAGTGGCCGGGCGCGGCTCCTAGAGAGCCCGCGGAAGCGCCCCGTTCCCTTTCTGGTGGGGGCAGGTGCCACTCAGGGATCACACAGGAGTCAGGGTTTAGAGATAGAGACACAGAAGTGGCCTGGCGCGGCTCGTGGGAGCCAGCGGAAGCGCCCCGTTCCCTTTCTGGTGGGGGCAGGTGCCACTCAGGGATCACACAGGTGTCACGGTTTAGAGATAGAGACACGGAAGTGGCCGGGCGTGGCTCGTCGGGAGCCCGCGGAAGCGCCCCGTTCCCTTTCTGGTGTGGGCAGGTGCCACTCAGGGATCACACAGGAGTCAGGGTTTAGAGAGAGAGACACGGAAGTGGCCGGGCGCGGCTCATAGAGAGCCCGCGGAAGCGCCCCGTTCCCTTTCTGGTGGGGGCAGGTGCCACTCAGGGATCCTACAGGAGTCAGGGTTTAGAGATAGAGACACGGAAGTGGCCAGGCGCGGCTCATGGGAGCCAGCGGAATCGCCCCGTTCCCTTTCTGGTGGGGGCAGGTGCCACTCAGGGATCACACAGGAGTCAGGGTTTAGAGATAGAGACACGGAAGTGGCCGGGCGTGGCTCCTGGGAGCCGGCGGAAGCGCCCCGTTCCCTTTCTGGTGGGGGCAGGTGCCACTCAGGGATCACACAGGAGTCAGGGTTTAGAGATAGAGACACGAAAGTGGCCGGGCGTGGCTCGTAGGGAGCCCGCGGAAGCGCCCCGTTCCCTTACTGGTGGGGGCAGGTGCCACTCAGGGATCACACAGGAGTCAGGGTTTAGAGATAGAGACACGGAAGTGGCCGGGCGTGGCTCGTCGGGAGCCCGCGGAAGCGCCCCGTTCCCTTTCTGGTGGGGGCAGGTGCCACTCAGGGATCCTACAGGAGTCAGGGTTTAGAGATAGAGACACGGAAGTGGCCTGGCGCGGCTCGTGGGAGCCAGCGGAAGCGCCCCGTTCCCTTTCTGGTGGGGGCAGGTGCCACTCAGGGATCACACAGGAGTCAGGGTTTAGAGATAGAGACACAGAAGTGGCCTGGCGCGGCTCGTGGGAGCCAGCGGAAGCGCCCCGTTCCCTTTCTGGTGGGGGCAGGTGCCACTCAGGGATCACACAGGTGTCACGGTTTAGAGATAGAGACACGGAAGTGGCCGGGCGTGGCTCGTCGGGAGCCCGCGGAAGCGCCCCGTTCCCTTTCTGGTGGGGGCAGGTGCCACTCAGGGATCACACAGGAGTCAGGGTTTAGAGATAGAGACACGGAAGTGGCCGGGCGTGGCTGCTGGGAGCCGGCGGAAGCGCCCCGTTCCCTTTCTGGTGGGGGCAGGTGCCACTCAGGGATCACACAGGAGTCAGGGTTTAGAGAGAGAGACACGGAAGTGGCCGGGCGCGGCTCCTAGAGAGCCCGCGGAAGCGCCCCGTTCCCTTTCTGGTGGGGGCAGGTGCCACTCAGGGATCACACAGGAGTCGGGGTTTAGAGATAGAGACACGGAAGTGGCCGGGCGCGGCTCATAGAGAGCCCGCGGAAGCGCCCCGTTCCCTTTCTGGTGGGGGCAGGTGCCACTCAGGGATCACACAGGAGTCAGGGTTTAGAGATAGAGACACGGAAGTGGCCGGGCGCGGCTCATAGAGAGCCCGCGGAAGCGCCCCGTTCCCTTTCTGGTGGGGGCAGGTGCCACTCAGGGATCACACAGGAGTCAGGGTTTAGAGAGAGAGACACGGAAGTGGCCGGGCGTGGCTCGTCGGGAGCCCGCAGAAGCGCCCCGTTCCCTTTCTGGTGGGGGCAGGTGCCACTCAGGGATCACACAGGAGTCAGGGTTTAGAGATAGAGACACGGAAGTGGCCGGGCGTGGCTCGTAGGGAGCCTGCGGAAGCGCCCCGTTCCCTTTCTGGTGGGGGCAGGTGCCACTCAGGGATCACACAGGAGTCAGGGTTTAGAGATAGAGACACGGAAGTGGCCGGGCGCGGCTCATAGAGAGCCCGCGGAAGCGCCCCGTTCCCTTTCTGGTGGGGGCAGGTGCCACTCAGGGATCACACAGGAGTCAGGGTTTAGAGATAGAGACACGGAAGTGGCCAGGCGCGGCTCGTGGGAGCCAGCGGAAGCGCCCCGTTCCCTTTCTGGTGGGTGCAGGTGCCATTCTGGGATCCTACAGGAGTCAGGGTTTAGAGATAGAGACACGGAAGTGGCTTGGCGTGGCTCGTCGGGAGCAGGCGGAAGCGCCCCATTCCCTTTCTGGTGGGGGCAGGTGCCACTCAGGGATCACACAGGAGTCAGGGTTTAGAGATAGAGACACGGAAGTGGCCGGGCGTGGCTCGTCGGGAGCCCGCGGAAGCGCCCCGTTCCCTTTCTGGTGGGGGCAGGTGCCACTCAGGGATCACACAGGAGTCAGGGTTTAGAGATAGAGACACGGAAGTGGCCTGGCGCGGCTCGTGGGAGCCAGCGGAAGCGCCCCGTTCCCTTTCTGGTGGGGGCAGGTGCCACTCAGGGATCACACAGGAGTCAGGGTTTAGAGAGAGAGACACGGAAGTGGCCGGGCGCGGCTCCTAGAGAGCCCGCGGAAGCGCCCCGTTCCCTTTCTGGTGGGGGCAGGTGCCACTCAGGGATCCTACAGGTGTCAGGGTTTAGAGATAGAGACACGGAAGTGGCCAGGCGTGGCTCGTGGGAGCCCGCGGAAGCGCCCCGTTCCCTTTCTGGTGGGGGCTGGTGCCACTCAGGGATCACACAGGAGTCAGGGTTTAGAGATAGAGACACGGAAGTGGCCTGGCGCGGCTCGTGGGAGCCAGCGGAAGCACCCCGTTCCCTTTCTGGTGGGTGCAGGTGCCACTCAGGGATCCTACAGGAGTCAGGGTTTAGAGATAGAGACACGGAAGTGGCCGGGCGCGGCTCATAGAGAGCCCGCGGAAGCGCCCCGTTCCCTTTCTGGTGGGGGCAGGTGCCACTCAGGGATCACACAGGAGTCAGGGTTTAGAGATAGAGACACGGAAGTGGCCGGGCGTGGCTCGTCGGGAGCCCGCAGAAGCGCCCCGTTCCCTTTCTGGTGGGGGCAGGTGCCACTCAGGGATCACACAGGAGTCAGGGTTTAGAGAGAGAGACACGGAAGTGGCCGGGCGTGGCTCGTCGGGAGCCCGCGGAAGCGCCCCGTTCCCTTTCTGGTGGGGGCAGGTGCCACTCAGGGATCCTACAGGTGTCAGGGTTTAGAGATAGATCCACGGAAGTGGCCAGGCGCGGCTCATGGGAGTCAGCGGAAGCGCCCCGTTCCCTTTCTGGTGGGGGCAGGTGCCACTCAGGGATCACACAGGAGTCAGGGTTTAGAGATAGAGACACGGAAGTGGCCAGGCGTGGCTCATCGGGAGCCTGCGGAAGCGCCCCGTTCCCTTTCTGGTGGGGGCAGGTGCCACTCAGGGATCACACAGGAGTCAGGGTTTAGAGATAGAGACACGGAAGTGGCCGGGCGCGGCTCATAGAGAGCCTGCGGAAGCGCCCCGTTCCCTTTCTGGTGGGGGCAGGTGCCACTCAGGGATCACACAGGAGTCAGGATTTAGAGATAGAGACACGGAAGTGGCTGGGCGTGGCTCGTGGGAGCCCGCGGAAGCGCCCCGTTCCCTTTCTGGTGGGGGCAGGTGCCACTCAGGGATCACACAGGAGTCAGGGTTTAGAGATAGAGACACGGAAGTGGCCAGGCGCGGCTCGTGGGAGCCAGCGGAAGCGCCCCGTTCCCTTTCTGGTGGGGGCAGGTGCCACTCTGGGATCCTACAGGAGTCAGGGTTTAGAGATAGAGACACAGTAGTGGCTGGGCGTGGCTCGTCGGGAGCCGGCGGAAGCGCCCCGTTCCCTTTCTGGTGGGGGCAGGTGCCACTCAGGGATCACACAGGAGTCAGGGTTTAGAGAGAGAGACACGGAAGTGGCCGGGCGCGGCTCCTAGAGAGCCCGCGGAAGCGCCCCGTTCCCTTTCTGGTGGGGGCAGGTGCCACTCAGGGATCCTACAGGTGTCAGGGTTTAGAGATAGAGCCACGGAAGTGGCCAGGCGCGGCTCATGGGAGCCAGCAGAATCGCCCCGTTCCCTTTCTGGTGGGGGCAGGTGCCACTCAGGGATCACACAGGAGTCACGGTTTAGAGATAGAGACACGGAAGTGGCCGGGCGTGGCTCGTGGGAGCCCGCGGAAGCGCCCCGTTCCCTTCCTGGTGGGGGCAGGTGCCACTCAGGGATCACACAGGAGTCAGGGTTTAGAGATAGAGACACGGAAGTGGCCTGGCGCGTCTCGTGGGAGCCCGCGGAAGCGCCCCGTTCCCTTTCTGGTGGGTGCAGGTGCCACTCAGGGATCCTACAGGAGTCAGGGTTTAGAGATAGAGACACGGAAGTGGCCGGGCGTGGCTCGTGGGAGCCCGCGGAAGCGCCCCGTTCCCTTTCTGGTGGGGGCAGGTGCCACTGAGGGATCACACAGGAGTCAGGGTTTAGAGATAGAGACACGGAAGTGGCCTGGCGCGGCTCGTGGGAGCCAGCGGAAGCGCCCCGTTCCCTTTCTGGTGGGTGCAGGTGCCACTCTGGGATCCTACAGGAGTCAGGGTTTAGAGATAGAGACACGGAAGTGGCTGGGCGTGGCTCGTCCGGAGCCCGGGGAAGCGCCCCGTTCCCTTTCTGGTGGGGGCAGGTGCCACTCAGGGATCACACAGGAGTCAGGGTTTAGAGAGAGAGACACGGAAGTGGCCGGGCGTGGCTCGTCGGGAGCCCGCGGAAGCGCCCCGTTCCCTTTCTGGTGGGGGCAGGTGCCACTCAGGGATCACACAGGAGTCAGGGTTTAGAGATAGAGACACGGAAGTGGCCGGGCGTGGCTCGTAGGGAGCCTGCGGAAGCGCCCCGTTCCCTTTCTGGTGGGGGCAGGTGCCACTCAGGGATCACACAGGAGTCAGGGTTTAGAGATAGAGACACGGAAGTGGCCGGGCGCGGCTCATAGAGAGCCCGCGGAAGCGCCCCGTTCCCTTTCTGGTGGGGGCAGGTGCCACTCAGGGATCACACAGGAGTCAGGGTTTAGAGATAGAGACACGGAAGTGGCCAGGCGCGGCTCGTGGGAGCCAGCGGAAGCGCCCCGTTCCCTTTCTGGTGGGTGCAGGTGCCATTCTGGGATCCTACAGGAGTCAGGGTTTAGAGATAGAGACACGGAAGTGGCTTGGCGTGGCTCGTCGGGAGCAGGCGGAAGCGCCCCGTTCCCTTTCTGGTGGGGGCAGGTGCCACTCAGGGATCACACAGGAGTCAGGGTTTAGAGATAGAGACACGGAAGTGGCCGGGCGTGGCTCGTCGGGAGCCCGCGGAAGCGCCCCGTTCCCTTTCTGGTGGGGGCAGGTGCCACTCAGGGATCACACAGGAGTCAGGGTTTAGAGATAGAGACACGGAAGTGGCCTGGCGCGGCTCGTGGGAGCCAGCGGAAGCGCCCCGTTCCCTTTCTGGTGGGGGCAGGTGCCACTCAGGGATCACACAGGAGTCAGGGTTTAGAGAGAGAGACACGGAAGTGGCCGGGCGCGGCTCCTAGAGAGCCCGCGGAAGCGCCCCGTTCCCTTTCTGGTGGGGGCAGGTGCCACTCAGGGATCACACAGGAGTCAGGGTTTAGAGAGAGAGACACGGAAGTGGCCGGGCGTGGCTCGTCGGGAGCCCGCGGAAGCGCCCCGTTCCCTTTCTGGTGGGGGCAGGTGCCACTCAGGGATCCTACAGGTGTCAGGGTTTAGAGATAGATCCACGGAAGTGGCCAGGCGCGGCTCATGGGAGTCAGCGGAAGCGCCCCGTTCCCTTTCTGGTGGGGGCAGGTGCCACTCAGGGATCACACAGGAGTCAGGGTTTAGAGATAGAGACACGGAAGTGGCCAGGCGTGGCTCATCGGGAGCCTGCGGAAGCGCCCCGTTCCCTTTCTGGTGGGGGCAGGTGCCACTCAGGGATCACACAGGAGTCAGGGTTTAGAGATAGAGACACGGAAGTGGCCGGGCGCGGCTCATAGAGAGCCTGCGGAAGCGCCCCGTTCCCTTTCTGGTGGGGGCAGGTGCCACTCAGGGATCACACAGGAGTCAGGATTTAGAGATAGAGACACGGAAGTGGCTGGGCGTGGCTCGTGGGAGCCCGCGGAAGCGCCCCGTTCCCTTTCTGGTGGGGGCAGGTGCCACTCAGGGATCACACAGGAGTCAGGGTTTAGAGATAGAGACACGGAAGTGGCCAGGCGCGGCTCGTGGGAGCCAGCGGAAGCGCCCCGTTCCCTTTCTGGTGGGGGCAGGTGCCACTCTGGGATCCTACAGGAGTCAGGGTTTAGAGATAGAGACACAGTAGTGGCTGGGCGTGGCTCGTCGGGAGCCGGCGGAAGCGCCCCGTTCCCTTTCTGGTGGGGGCAGGTGCCACTCAGGGATCACACAGGAGTCAGGGTTTAGAGAGAGAGACACGGAAGTGGCCGGGCGCGGCTCCTAGAGAGCCCGCGGAAGCGCCCCGTTCCCTTTCTGGTGGGGGCAGGTGCCACTCAGGGATCCTACAGGTGTCAGGGTTTAGAGATAGACCACGGAAGTGGCCAGGCGCGGCTCATGGGAGCCAGCGGAATCGCCCCGTTCCCTTTCTGGTGGGGGCAGGTGCCACTCAGGGATCACACAGGAGTCAGGGTTTAGAGATAGAGACACGGAAGTGGCCGGGCGTAGCTCGTGGGAGCCCGCGGAAGCGCCCCGTTCCCTTCCTGGTGGGGGCAGGTGCCACTCAGGGATCACACAGGAGTCAGGGTTTAGAGATAGAGACACGGAAGTGGCCTGGCGCGTCTCGTGGGAGCCCGCGGAAGCGCCCCGTTCCCTTTCTGGTGGGTGCAGGTGCCACTCAGGGATCCTACAGGAGTCAGGGTTTAGAGATAGAGACACGGAAGTGGCTGGGCGTGGCTCGTCCGGAGCCCGCGGAAGCGCCCCGTTCCCTTTCTGGTGGGGGCAGGTGCCACTCAGGGATCACACAGGAGTCAGGGTTTAGAGATAGAGACACGGAAGTGGCCGGGCGTGGCTCGTCGGGAGCCCGCAGAAGCGCCCCGTTCCCTTTCTGGTGGGGGCAGGTGCCACTCAGGGATCACACAGGAGTCAGGGTTTAGAGATAGAGACACGGAAGTGGCCAGGCGTGGCTCGTAGAGAGCCTGCGGAAGCGCCCCGTTCCCTTTCTGGTGGGGGCAGGTGCCACTCAGGGATCACACAGGAGTCAGGGTTTAGAGAGAGAGACACGGAAGTGGCCGGGCGCGGCTCACAGAGAGCCCGCGGAAGCGCCCCGTTCCCTTTCTGGTGGGGGCAGGTGCCACTCAGGGATCCTACAGGTGTCAGGGTTTAGAGATAGAGCCACGGAAGTGGCCAGGCGCGGCTCATGGGAGCCAGCGGAAGCGCCCCGTTCCCTTTCTGGTGGGGGCAGGTGCCACTCAGGGATCACACAGGAGTCAGGGTTTAGAGAGAGAGACACGGAAGTGGCCGGGCGTGGCTCGTCGGGAGCCCGCGGAAGCGCCCCGTTCCCTTTCTGGTGGGGGCAGGTGCCACTCAGGGATCACACAGGAGTCAGGGTTTAGAGATAGAGACACGGAAGTGGCCAGGCGTGGCTCGTAGGGAGCCTGCGGAAGCGCCCCGTTCCCTTTCTGGTGGGTGCAGGTGCCACTCAGGGATCACACAGGAGTCAGGGTTTAGAGAGAGAGACACGGAAGTGGCCGGGCGCGGCTCATAGAGAGCCCGCGGAAGCGCCCCGTTCCCTTTCTGGTGGGGGCAGGTGCCACTCAGGGATCACACAGGAGTCAGGATTTAGAGATAGAGACACGGAAGTGGCTGGGCGTGGCTCGTGGGAGCCCGCGGAAGCGCCCCGTTCCCTTTCTGGTGGGGGCAGGTGCCACTCAGGGATCACACAGGAGTCAGGGTTTAGAGATAGAGACACGGAAGTGGCCAGGCGCGGCTCGTGGGAGCCAGCGGAAGCGCCCCGTTCCCTTTCTGGTGGGGGCAGGTGCCACTCTGGGATCCTACAGGAGTCAGGGTTTAGAGATAGAGACACAGTAGTGGCTGGGCGTGGCTCGTCGGGAGCCGGCGGAAGCGCCCCGTTCCCTTTCTGGTGGGGGCAGGTGCCACTCAGGGATCACACAGGAGTCAGGGTTTAGAGAGAGAGACACGGAAGTGGCCTGGCGCGTCTCGTGGGAGCCCGCGGAAGCGCCCCGTTCCCTTTCTGGTGGGTGCAGGTGCCACTCAGGGATCCTACAGGAGTCAGGGTTTAGAGATAGAGACACGGAAGTGGCCGGGCGTGGCTCGTGGGAGCCCGCGGAAGCGCCCCGTTCCCTTTCTGGTGGGGGCAGGTGCCACTGAGGGATCACACAGGAGTCAGGGTTTAGAGATAGAGACACGGAAGTGGCCTGGCGCGGCTCGTGGGAGCCAGCGGAAGCGCCCCGTTCCCTTTCTGGTGGGTGCAGGTGCCACTCTGGGATCCTACAGGAGTCAGGGTTTAGAGAGAGAGACACGGAAGTGGCCGGGCGTGGCTCGTCGGGAGCCCGCGGAAGCGCCCCGTTCCCTTTCTGGTGGGGGCAGGTGCCACTCAGGGATCACACAGGAGTCAGGGTTTAGAGATAGAGACACGGAAGTGGCCGGGCGTGGCCCGTCGGGAGCCCGCGGAAGCGCCCCGTTCCCTTTCTGGTGGGGGCAGGTGCCACTCAGGGATCACACAGGAGTCAGGGTTTAGAGAGAGAGACACGGAAGTGGCCGGGCGCGGCTCCTAGAGAGCCCGCGGAAGCGCCCCGTTCCCTTTCTGGTGGGGGCAGGTGCCACTCAGGGATCCTACAGGAGTCAGGGTTTAGAGATAGAGCCACGGAAGTGGCCAGGCGCGGCTCATGGGAGCCCGCGGAAGCGCCCCGTTCCCTTTCTGGTGGGGGCAGGTGCCACTCAGGGATCCTACAGGAGTCAGGGTTTAGAGATAGAGACACGGAAGTGGCCGGGCGTGGCTCGTGGGAGCCCGCGGAAGCGCCCCGTTCCCTTTCTGCTGGGGGCAGGTGCCACTCAGGGATCACACAGGAGTCAGGGTTTAGAGATAGAGACACGGAAGTGGCCGGGCGTGGCTCGTGGGAGCCCGCGGAAGCGCCCCGTTCCCTTTCTGGTGGGGGCAGGTGCCACTCAGGGATCACACAGGAGTCAGGGTTTAGAGATAGAGACACGGAAGTGGCCTGGCGCGGCTCGTGGGTGCCCGCGGAAGCGCCCCGTTCCCTTTCTGGTGGGGGCAGGTGCCACTCAGGGATCCTACAGGAGTCAGGGTTTAGAGATAGAGACACGGAAGTGGCCTGGCGCGGCTCGTGGGAGCCAGCGGAAGCGCCCCGTTCCCTTTCTGGTGGGGGCAGGTGCCACTCAGGGATCACACAGGAGTCAGGGTTTAGAGATAGAGACACGGAAGTGGCCGGGCGTGGCTCGTAGGGAGCCCGCGGAAGCGCCCCGTTCCCTTTCTGGTGGGGTGAGTTGCCACTCAGGGATCACACAGGAGTCAGGGTTTAGAGATAGAGACACGGAAGTGGCCGGGCGTGGCTCGTTGGGAGCCAGCGGAAGCGCCCCGTTCCCTTTCTGGTGGGGGCAGGTGCCACTCAGGGATCACACAGGAGTCAGGGTTTAGAGATAGAGACACGGAAGTGGCCTGGCGCGGCTCGTGGGAGCCCGCGGAAGCGCCCCGTTCCCTTTCTGGTGGGGGCAGGTGCCACTCAGGGATCACACAGGAGTCAGGGTTTAGAGAGAGAGACATGGAAGTGGCCGGGCGTTCCTCGTCGGGAGCCCGCGGAAGCGCCCCGTTCCCTTTCTGGTGGGGGCAGGTGCCACTCAGGGATCACACAGGAGTCAGGGTTTAGAGAGAGAGACACGGAAGTGGCCGGGCGTGGCTCGTCGGGAGCCCGCGGAAGCGCCCCGTTCCCTTTCTGGTGTTGGCAGGAACCACTGGGGCACAGGGTTTTCTTGAAGGAGGAGGAGTCTGAGGGTGTCGTGACCTTCTGCGTCCCCTGTGTGTAGAAAATGGAGCTTCCCAGGCAGGCTTTGAGCACGTTTCTGAGCCCACCTCCGGAAACATTTCAGTGAGGTGCTTCCCTCTGTCAGGTTGGTGGGCGAGAGTGGTGGCTTCGTAATCCAGCCCACGAAAAAGCAAGCGGCTGACATCGAGATCAGGTTGGAGCAGGTGATGTGGGCTCTTTCCTTTAGGTTGGGTCGGGGATGCCTGAACAATTCCTTGCCTGCTGCCATTTTCAGCCCTCGGGGCTTCTGTGCGGTGCTAAGTTGGAGGTGGGGGCAGTGAGGCACCATTTTCAAATGGCGGGGACGGCATTTCAGGTGGCCAGGGGCAGCGGAGCAGATGAGAGCTGTTCTTGGGTAGACCCAGAGGTAGTTTACTAGAGCCTTTTCTAAACGCTGCGAGCTGCCTCCTTGGATCCTATGTGGAAATGCGGACAGTGCTTACAATTGTTGAGGTGGGGGCAGCGTTGTAGCCGAGCCCATATCCACCTCCGGCAGTGCCTGTGTCCCATATGCAGCGCCTGCAGTGCCGGCCCCCATATGGGCGCCTGTTTGGGTCCCTGCGGCTCCACTTTGGTCCAGCTCTCTTTCGTGGCCTGGCGAGGCAGTCGAAAGCGGTATAAATCCTTGGGCCCTGCACCCACGTGGGAGACCCAGAAGAGGCTCCTGACCCCTGGCTTTGGATCCGCCCAGCACTGGCTGCTGCGGCCACCTGGGGAGTGAACCAGCAGAAGACCTCTATGCCCCTTCCCCTCTGTAACTCCGCCTTTCAGATAAAGAAATAAATCTTTAACAAAATGCTCAGGATAAAGGAATCAATTTGCTGCCAAAATTTTCAAAATCCCTGCAAAGGTTTTCCTACCGTGCATTTCCCATTAACTTGTTTTTTAAGGATTTGGGTTGTCACATTTCTTCTATTGATTTGAAAGGCAGAGTTACAGATGGTGTCGGGGAGGGAGCTAGGAGATATCAAACTCATTCTTCAATATGAGAGTTCACTCCGCAATTTGCCACAATGCCTGGGGCAGGGCCAATTTGACTTAAAGAGCCTGGAAGTCCTTATGGGATAAAATGTGAATTGTAGATACAAGTGTACGAACATAATGATAAACTCCTCCTCCCTCCCTCCCAACCTGCTTCGTTCCACCCTTGTGTCTGTCATTTTTTAGTATTTCAGATAGCATATTTTAAATTTCCGTTACAGCAAAAAGGCTAAATAAATTACTGAATAAGAAGTTTAACAAGTAATAAGATGAAAGACCCAAGTTTAATGGGAAAATAATTGGTGGCTGTAATTGAATAAACCAGTAATTGAAAAACCAGTAATTGAATATATTAATGACAGTTTCATCCATGTGCAATTTTTTTGGAAAAAAAATAAACCTTCCAAAGAAGTGCACTCCCCACTCAAAAGTTGACAATGTGGTTGTTTAGTGGGAGGACATTTGCTGAGAAGAATGTGGCTGTTTTCCCCTAATTCCTTTATTTCTTTTTTGATCTTTATGTGTCCTAGTTCTATAAGAGTTAATACAGTGGAAAAGTGAATACCCCATTGTCCATAAAGCAGGAGAATTCAAGAACTACGTGTGTGTGTGTGTGTGTGTGCGTGTGTGTGTGTGTTGATGGACATCTGAGCTGATTCCATATCTTAACTATTGTGCATTCAGCTGCAATAAACCTGGGGGTAAAATAACTTTCATAAACGGATTTCATTTCCTTGGGACAGTTCCCAGGAGTGCAATTGCTGGGTCATACGGTATCTGTTTTCAGCTTTCTGAGATATCTCCATACTGCCTTCCATAGCAGCTATACTTGTTTACCTTCCCACAAAGAGTGTATTAAGCAACTTTCCCCACATCCTCGCTAGCATTTATTATTTGTTGATTTCTGTAAGAGAGTCATTCTAATTTGGGTGAGGTGAAGCCTCATTGTAGTTTTATTTGCATTTCCCTGATCCATAGTGATCCTGAGCAATTTTTCATGTTTCTGTTGGCCATTTGAATTTCCTCTTTTTTAACTTTTATTTATCAAATATAAATTTCCAAAGTACAGCTTATGGATTATAATGTCTTTTCCCCCCATAACTTTCCTCCCACCCGCAACCCTCCCCTTTCCCTCTCCCTCTCCCATTCCATTCACATCAAGATTCATTTTCAATTCTCTTTATATACAGAAAATCATTTTGTATATATTAAGATTTCAACCATTTTCTCCCACACAGAAACATAAAGTGAAAAATACTGTTTGAGTACTAGTTATAGCATTAATTCACATTGAACAACACATTAAGGACAGAGATCCTACATGAGGAGTAAGTGCATAGTGACTGCTGTTGTTGACTTAACAAATTGACACTCTTGTTTATGGCATCAATAATCTCCCTAGGCTCTTGTCATGAGTTGCCAAGGCTATGGAAGCCTTTTGAGTTCTCTGACTCTGATCTTATTTAGACAAGGTCATAGTGAAAGTGGAAGTTCTTTCCTCCCTTCAGAGAAAGGTACCTCCTTCTTTGATGGCCTGTTCTTTCCTCTGGGATCTCACTCGCAGAGATCTTTCATTTAGGTTTTTTGTTTGTTTGTTTGTTTTTGCCAGAGTGTCTTGGCATTCCATGCCTAAAATATTCTCATGGGCTCTTCAGCCATATCCGAATGCCTTAAGGGCTGATTCTGAGGCTGATTCTATGAGTCTGCTGTGTATCCTACTTCCCATGTCAGATCATTCTCTCCCTTTTTAATTCTATCAGTTAGCATTAGCAGACACTAGTCTTGTTTATGTGATCCCTTTGACTCTTAGACCTATCAGTGTGATCAGTTGTGAACAGAAATTGATCACTCGGACTATTGAGATGGCATTGGTACATGCCACCTTGATGGGATTGAATTGGAATCCCCTGGCACGTTTCTAACTCCACCATTTGGGGCAAGTCAGCTTGATCTTGTCCCAAACTGTACATCTCCTCCCTCTCTTATTCCCACTCTTATATTTAACAGGGATCACTTTTCAGTTAAATTTAAACACCTAAGAATAATTGTGTGTTAATTACAGAGTTCAACCAATAATATTAAGTGGAACAAAATATACTAAAAGGGATAAAGTATACAACTGAATTTCCTCTTTTGAAAAATGCCTGTTCAAATACTTTTCCCATTTGTTAACTGGACTGTTTGTTGTTGTTTAGTTTCTTGAGCTCTTTATAAATTTTGGGTATTAATCATTTATCAGTTGCATACTTTGCAGAAGCTTTCACCCATTCTTTTGGTTGCCTCTTCACTTTTCTGAGTGTTTCCAATACAATGCAGAAGCTTCTTGCCTTGATGTAATCCCATTTGTCTATTTTTGCTTTGATTGCCAGTGGTTCTGGTGTCCTTTCAAAGAAGGATTTGCCAATTTCAGTGCCTTGCTGAGTTTCACCAATGTTCTGATGTAGTAATTTGATAGTATTAGGTCATAGATTTAGGTCTTTGATCCATTTCAAGTTGATTTTTGTAAAAGTTGTAAGAAAGGGTTTTGTTTAATTCTTGCCCATGCTGCAATTCAGTTTTCCAGTACCATTTGTTAAAGAGACTGTCCTTTCTAGAGGGATTGATTTTAGCTTCTTTGTCAAACATTAGTTGGTTATAGATGTGTGGACAGATTTCTAAAGTTTCTATCCTGTGTCACTTATCTACATGTCCATTTTTTGTGTCAGTACCAGGCTCTTTCAATTATAACTGACCTGTAGGATATCTTGAAATCTGGTATTTTGATGAATCCAGCTTTTTTGTTGTTCAATATTGCTTCAGCTATTCTGGGTCTCTTGTGTTTTCATATAAATTTTATCATTATTTTTCTAGATCTGAGAATTATGTTATTAGACTTTTTAGAAGGATTTTATTATTTATTGGAGAGATAGAATTACAGAGGGGGGGATAGACTTATAGAAAGGTCTTCCATCCACTAGTTCACTCCCCAAATGTCTTCAATGGGCCAGAGCCTAGCTAATTCGGCGCCAGGAGCTGGGAGCTTCCTCCAGCTCTCCCATGTGGGTTCAGGGACACAGGCATTTGGGGCAGCCACCACTGCATTCACAGGCCATAAACAAGAGCTGGATTGTAAGAGGAGTAGGTAGGATGTGAACAAGCGCCCATATGAGGTTCTGGCACTGCAGGCAGTGGCTTAGCCTACTGCTCCACAGCACCATCCCCATCATTGGTATTTTGGTTGGGTACACATTGTATCTGTAAATTTCTTTTGGTAGTTTGCACGTTTTGATGATACTGATTCTTCCAATCCATGAACATTGAATATTTTTCCATTTGTTGTCTATTTCTGTTTCTTTCATTACAGTTTTGAAATTTACATCATAGAGGTCTTTCACCTCCTTGGTTAAATTTATCCTAAGGTACTTACATTTTTGTAGCTATTGTGAATAGGACTGATCTTACCAATTCTTTCTCAGCCCTGACAATATTTGTCTATACAAAGGCTGTTAATATTTGTTTGTTAATTTTATATCCTGCAATTTTCAAAAATTCTGCGATGAGTTCCGTTAGTCTCTTAGTGGAGTCTTTTGGTTCTCCTATATATAGAATCATGTCATCTGCAAGTAGGGATAGTTTGACTTCCTCCTTGCTAATTTGTATCACTTTGATTTCATTTTCTCACTTAATGGCTCTGGCTAAATTCGCCAGGACTAGACTAAATAGTATGGTGAAGGTGAGTATCCTTGTCTCACCCAGGGTATCTGCAGAGATGCTTCCAACTTTTCCACATTCAATAGGATGCTGGCCGTGTGTTTGTTGTAAATTGCCTTGATTGTGTTGAATAATGTTCCTTCTATACACAGTTTGCTTCACATTTTTATCATGAAGGAATGTTATATTTTATCAAATGATTTCTCAGCATCTATTGAGATAATCATATGGCTTTCATTTTTCAGTTTGTTAATGTAGGTATCACATTTATTTATTTGCATATATTGAACCATTGCTGCATACCAGGGATAAACCTCACATGGTCTGTGTGAATTATCTTTCTGGTGTATTGTTGAATTCAAGTAGGTAGTATTTTGTTAAGAATTTTGCATTCATGTTCATCAGAAATATTGATCTATAGCTCTCTATTTTGTATCTAATTATGATTCTGGAAATGAGGCGATGCTGGACTCATAGAAGGAGTTAGGGAGGATTCCCTCCCCTTTGGTTGTTTTCAAATATCTTGAGAAGAATGGGAATTAATTCTTTAAACTTTTGGTAGAATTCAGCAGGGATGCCATCCCATCACCTGTCCACTGATAAAAGTGGAATGTTGAAGTCCCCCATTTCTACTTAATTGGAATCGGGGTCTCCATTGAGACCAGTTAACTTTTGTTTTAAATAGCCAGGTACCCAGGTATTGTGTATATACATTTATTATAGTCATATCATCCTGTCGAATTGATCCCTTAATCATTACATAATGTCCTCCTTGTGTCTTTTAGAAGTTTTAGTTTTAAAGTCTATTCTTTTACTTTAATTAGGTTGCTTACACCTGCTCAGTTTTGATTTCCGTTAGCAAGGGATAACTTTTTCTATCATTTCACTTTCATTCTGCGTGTATCTTTGTTGGTGAGGTGTGGTCCTTGTAGGCAGCAAATAGATAAGTATTGTGTTTTAATCCACATAGGCAGTCTTTTAATTGGAGAATTTTGGCCATTTAGTAACTTTAGAATTTTGCGCATTGAAGATTACACTTTTTTAAAGATTTATTTTTTTGTTTGAAAGACAGAGAGAGGTAGAACCAGAGAGAGAGAAAGGTCTTCCATCCATTGTTTCACTCCCCAAAGGACCACAATGCCCAGAGCTGAGCTGATCCGAAGCCAGGAGCCAGCAGCTTCTTCCAGGTCTCCCAGATGGGTACAGAGGCCCAAGGACTTGGGTCGTCTTCCACTGTTTTCCCGGGCCTTAGCAGAGGGCTGGATCAGAAGAAAAGCTGGTGCCCATATGGGATGCCAGCCCTGCCGTTCGGGGCTTTACCCACTATGTCACAGCGCTGGCCCCTGTAGCACATCCTCAAGAAACTTATAAGGCTGGTCTACTGAAGATAAATATTTTCAATTTGTGTTTGTTATGTAAGGTCTTTATTTCACCTTCATTCATAAATGAAAGCTTTACAGGGTACAGTATTCTGGATTGACATTTTTTTTCTTTTAGGACTTGGAGTACATTTCTCCATTCTCTCCTAGCCTGTAGGGTTTCTGATAAGAAATCAGCCATCCATCTAATCGGAGATCCTCTAAAGGTAATCTGGTGTTTCTCTCAAGCACATTTTTTATGTTTTACTGTTATAAGTTTGACAACAGTGTGTCATGGTGAAGCTATTTTCTGGTCATATCTATGAGGAATTCTATGTGCTTCCTGTATTTGGGTGTCCCTTTGTTTCTCCAAATTAAAGGAGATTTCTGTTATTATATCACTACACTGGCCTTCTAATCCATTTTTACTTTCCACAGAGTCAGGAACGAAGTCCCATATGTTGCTTGGGGCGTTTCATAGTATCCCATAAATCTCAAACTTTGCTTTTAATTTTTCTTATTTCATTTTTTGTTCTGATGGAGACATTTCCAAAGACTCATCTTCTAGCTCAGATA
Source organism: Oryctolagus cuniculus (assembly GCF_051225735.1). Classification (NCBI taxonomy): domain Eukaryota; kingdom Metazoa; phylum Chordata; class Mammalia; order Lagomorpha; family Leporidae; genus Oryctolagus; species Oryctolagus cuniculus. The sequence goes on from NC_142888.1 coordinate 112,863,443, forward strand.
TTTCTATTTCTCCCTCACCGAGTCTGTTGTTAAAGCTTTTCACTGTATTTTTATTTGACATATTGACTTCTTCATTTCTAATATTTCAGATTGATTTCTCTTCAAAATATCAATCTCATGGGAAAATTTTATCTGCATGTCACGTATGAATTTCTTTATTTCCTTTGATTTATTTAATTGAAAGTCGGTGTTACACAGAGAGAGGAGAGGCAGAGAGAGACAGAGAGAGAGAGAGAGAGAAATCTTCCATCCACTGGTTCACTCTCCAGATGGCCACAACAGCCAGAGCTGCGCCGATCCGAAGCCAGGAGCCAGAAGTATCTTCCAGGTCTGCCATGCATGTGCAGGGGCCCAAGGAGTTTGGCCGTCTTCTGCTGCTTCCCCAGGCCATAGCAGAGAGCTGGATCAGAAGTGCTGCTGCTAGTTCTCAAACCGGTGCCCATATGGGATGCTGGCACTGCATGCGGCAGCCTTACACAATATGCCACAGCGCCGGCACCACATATGAATTACTTTACCCCATGAATTTGCTTCTGATTTTTTGTGAGATATTTCATCCATCTCCTTTTCTTCAGAGTCCAGTATTGAAGCGGTGTTGTGTTACTTTGTGAAGTCATGTTGTCTTCCTCTTCTTGTTTCTTGAATTTCTGCATTTATTTTTAGGCATTTTTGTTAAGGCTTATTGGTTTTCTCCTCTGAGGGATTTTATCTTTGAACTATGCCTCTGTGGTGTTTGTAGTATCAGATCTTTCATTGAATCCCCAGAGGTGTGTGTTCTGGGGGTGACCAAGGAGCTCTGGTCAGAGCTCAAGGATGGGTTTAGAATCCAGAATGACAGCAGAGTGGGCCTGGTAAATTTCCTCTCTTGTCAGCAAGAGAGAAGGTAGGATCATGCCTCTTGGCATAATCATAACCTCACCTCCTCTTCCAAAGTGGTCGATGCCCAGAGTTAGCTCACAGTGGGTACAACAACCATCCAAGCTAGCACATGAACCACACAAAGGATCTGTGTGTGGTCCTCAGTGTGAGCAAGCAGCAGTCATCAACAACCCACCCAGCGTGCCAGGGAGCTCTGAGCCTCTGAGTCCAGACACAGTGATTGTCCAGAGATTCAGCTGCACCCTTTGACCTATTGTACAGTCAAAGAATCCACAGTCACAGTTCACAGGCTCCCACAGTCATGTGGTTCAGAGGACTGGTCAGCCCTGCAATCCTGCCCCAACCACGGTGTGAGCCAGCTGCCTGTGGACTCTATGCCATCGCAGTTTGCATACTGGAGCCTGTGATATGTTTAGAGGCTGGGGTCACCGTACAGCCCCTAGGTGGGTGCCCAGTGTCCTCTCAACCCCCCTGCAAGACTCAAAGTCAGCGGTGAACATCACTTTTTTCCTCTGGTAAAATCAGCAGGTGCATTGCCCAAACAAGAATTGCAACAGCCTCTATTGTGTCAAATGGCACCTTCTACCTACCAGTTATTGTGTACCCTTTTCGGGGCATGGAGATAAAGAAACATGCCCCTTTAGTTCTCTGGATTAGTCAGGTACCCTGTCCCCTTTAGGGCTCCAGGCCAGACCCAAAGTATGGCCCCCAAGGTTTTCCTTCACACAACATCACCAGTGGCATGGGCCGTGACGGTCTGCCTTCACCTTGTTCTCCAAAGATGGTACTTCCTTTAGCTCCTGGCCGAGGGGTCATGTGTAGTGCCTGGGCTCGTTGCTGCACGGCTGCTACTTTTATGTTGCTCTGTGGCATCCCTTGTCCTTCTGTAGAATTTCCACTGCAAAATTCTCTCCAACTCTCCCCTGGGAGTGCACTCCATCCTCTTTTCCTGTGCTTCTTCTGTTTTCAGATTCAGCACATCTTTTCCCTATTCAGCCATGTTGGAACCGTCATTCTTTTTGACATGACTTTTTCTTTCCTGCTCTCCCTCAGTGCCTTTGGAAAGAAGAATCTTTCTTTGGGAAAGGTGGCACCAGAGGATGTCAGGATCACACCCTGGAGTAAAACCATCCCTAGAGAAGATGAGGAGGGAGCTGAAGGCAGATGCCTGCTTGTACTCCACAGTGAGGATTGTGAACTGGGACCCTGAGGGGTCCATGAAAGAGGTTTCCAGCAAGAGTGAGAAATACAGCCCACAAAGAGAGAATATTGGTCCTGAGAAAGCTCTCAAGCACCTGCAGGGCTTCCGTTTTGATGAAGTACCTGGAGCATTCGAGGCTGCCAGCCGTTTTCAGGAACTATGTCATCAGTGGCTGCAGCCAGAGATCCACTCGAAAGAGCAGATCATGGAACTGCTGGTGCTAGAGCGGTTTCTGACCAATCTGCCTCAGAAGACTCAGGATTGGCTGCAGAAGCATCATCTTCAGAACCTCAAGCAGGCTGTGACCCTGGCACAGTACTTCCACAGGGAACCTGCTGAAACAAAGAATGAGGTGAGCAGAAAGAATCCTTACGTGTACGGTGAAATAAGATGAAGGATATGTGTCTGGGTTGGGGGACTGTCAGGGGATGTAGTGGAAATCTCTCTTCTGATGTGCCTGTCAGACAGCAAGCCAGGACCTGAAATCACAGACACGCAGCACGAGTCAGGGCACAGCTTTCATTTGTGGCAGACATTTTTCTAGCTGTAGGGAAAAAATGTATTTTGTCATCTTTAGGTTCAACGTGAAGTGGAGGTGGTGGGCCTAGCCTTTTCATGCCCAAGGAGGTAAGACCAGTTCTCAGAAAAGGAACTAAAAGTCAAGAAAGAATTGGGAAAAGAGAAATGATTCAAACATTGGATGCCCCTGCCAGAGACTGAAGGGAAGAAAAGGAAGCAGTCAAGGGTAAAGTTAGCTCTGTGGAGGCAATAGAGCAAAACAAATAATGGAAAGGAAAAAGGCGAACAAAGATAGTGGAAAAGGAAAAGTGCCTGCAGTGAACTGTAGGGAGTCAGGATGCTGAGGGTCTTGTCCTCTGAGGCAGAAACACACATCTCAGGGCTACAAAGAAAGACCCTCTACTGCCCTCCTCTGGAGATCTGTCCTTGGCCTTTCTGGTGAGTGAGAAGATGTGTGCCCTTGGCAGAGAAGAGTACAGAGCAGGGCCCACTGGCTATCTTCTTGCAACCAAATCATGTGGCTGCTTCTCCCTCATTTTTTCTTCCATTCCTTCCTCTTTCCCCCTTGAAATCCTCCCCTGGCTATGAAGGATTGGATAATCTCGGTTATCAGAGAAAATTGGAAGGTACAAATCCAATGCGGCAGGGATCCCAGGCAAGCACTCAATATAGTAAAGGCAGACTGATAACATACAACCTGCTCAACCCTGGTTGGATGCTTGAGCTATGATTGTGTGCCTATGCTTGAGCTATGATTGTGTGCCTATTGTTGGGGGTCTGTGGATTAGAGGGCTGGCAGTAGGGACAGAAATTTTCACTTTAAAAAATACTTACTGTGCGAAAGCAAAATTTGCATTCATGAACATATACACACAAACACAAAGGTATCACCCATCCACATGTTCTGTGCCCCAAATGCCAACAATGACCAAGGCTGGACCAGTCTAAGGAAATGCAAACTCAACCCAGACCTTTCACATGGATGGCAAGGGCACAACTACTTGAGACATCACCTGCTGCCTCCCAGAATCTGTAATTACAGAAAGCTATATCAGGAATGGAACCAGGTATTAAACCCATATACTCTGACCTGGGATACAGGCATCCTACTTCGCCGTTTTAATACAAACCCAACTTCTGAGGTCTGAGCTCTACTCTTGTTCCTCCCTCTGCCACCAACCTACAACAAAAGTAAATTCTATGCTAATGAGAGGGGATTATCTAGGTTACAGCCCATGATCTCAGAAAGGAGATGGTGCTGTGGGGGCAACAGTAGGTACCTTAAGCTTCAAATGGATGACAGCATAGCCACAATCAATAGATGGGTTCTAGAAAGAATGTTGGAATACGTATTAGGTACTGCAAAAATAGCTGGACTGCAATACTCACTAAGAAAACCAATTTGTACATGAAAGAGGAAAGGAACTTCATAATTCTCTTCTACATGGTGTGTAATAGCCATTGGTTCAATTAGAATATTTTGGGGGATTTTTCACATACCCAGCCATACCACAGTTGTGGTTTCTCCCAAGCTGGGGTTCAGTAGGTGAGAGTTGACCTAAGGCTCAAAAACAACCAAACCGCATAACCCTGACATTGATACTATGGACTCTGCTCCTCAAAAACTTGAGATGAGAGATAAGGGAATGAATACACGGGGACCACTTCATCGTGTAAGTTCAATTAGGGTCAGAAATGGACTGTCAGTGGCAAAATATAAAGAAAATTGTGCAGCAGGACTAAAATGTGAAAAAGCAACCATCTACCACACCTCCTCTAGAATGAAAGACCTGAGACCTTCTTTTTCAGATACCTGTAATTCTTGCCTAGCTCGGTTAACAATTGATTTTATGATATTTATTATATTGATATATTTCATCTCATTAATTTCACTCATGAAATCTGGAGAAACAGCAAATGGAACTGGATCTATGACTGGTAGATACTTGGTTCTTACCTACAATGAGGTGGTCAGTTAATAGGCACACACACATGCTTGTCCAGGTGACCCATCAGCTCAGAGTTCTTGTTCATAAAGAAGAGAGAAATTGTTTCTGGCTGTTTCTACCCACAGCAGTGCGTACTCCACTGATTTTAGTATTGTCTGTCTTAAAAGCATCAGAGACTGGAATATGGCATCTGAGCTCATCTTGCCTTTTCCAGCTTTTTTGGGCGCTTTGGTTTTTGCCTCTGATTTTCCTGCCACCTACAGCCCATGGTGCTCTGTGGGATCTCTGAGGTATGTTAACTCCAGATGTTCTCAGGGCTTGACTTGGTGTATTGGGAATGGGAATTTGGCACCTCTTAGACTGTTTACTGATGTTCTTGGCTCCTTGCTTTCTGCCATTTCACCTTCTTTCCCACAAAATATTGAACTGTTTAATTCCTCAGCACCTGTCTACTGTGTAGTTCTGATATGGGTGGTAGAACTGCTTCTGTAGTGGCAATTACTGAATTAAAAGCCATTCTCTTCTTTAGAGTTTGTTGACATTTGAAGATGTGGCCATGTATTTTTCTGATGAAGAATGGCAATTACTGGACCCATCTCAGAAGACCCTCTACAGAGATGTCATGGGAGATGTCTATGAGGATGCTGCCTATCTAGGTAAAGTTTCACCCTTTCTCTTGTGTAGAAGTTGACTGAAATGTCCTCATTTTATGGAAAATGCCCCTCCCCGTGAGGGAGTCTCAGTCTTCTAGTAGCTGAATGCTCTGACCTTGATAGTGTAGATGGAAGGTAATGTCCAGATTTCCCAGCAGCTTCCTTAATACAGATCCCATTTCTTCTTTTATTTTTGGTTTAGTACCAATAGAATTTTATTAACAATTCTATATATATATATATATATATATATATAATCAACACGGATTAACAGTAGCTCAGCTCTTTAATTTTCAAACCCTAAAGTATGTACCTGACATATTCAATTCATAGTGGGGCTAATAATCTTCTAAAGAAAAACAGGAGACAGAAGCATGGATGTCTGCTGTCTTTGAGAGGCCTTCAAAGATGTTTAAATGTCCTGCAGTACCAGAAGACACTGCAAGTGTCTGGAGCAGGATTCTCTTTCCTGTTTCTATCATTCCTACATACATATGGCATCATAAGAATACTTAATCGACTATATTTTCTTATATATAGATCTGAGAGAAGCACTCCTTCGTTCTCGTCCATTGTTATTTTTTCTTTCTACTTTTTTGATAGAAATTATAGGGATGCTTTCATTTCTTTTTTTAACAAGTTTTGATTTATATAAGGTGAACACATGTCATGTATTTTCATATATACAGATTTAGGAGCATAGTGATACTTCCCACCCTGACCTCCCTCCCACCCACACCCCCATTCCTACATCTCACTTCTTTGATCTAATAGAATTGTTGATCTGTCATCCCCTGCTACTACCTGCAGAGCTGCTCTTGCCATATTTTTCTCATGTCAGAAAAGGGGACCAACTGCTCAGTTCAAAAAACCCTCTGTAGTCCTTTACTCCAGTCTTTTTCTTTTACTCCACAACTGATCCAGCATCATGTCCTCTTAGCTCTATTTTCAAACTATATCTTGGGGCTGGCGCTGTGACATAAAGGGTAAAGCCACCACCTACAGTACTGGCATCCCATCTGGGTGCCGGTTTGAGTCCCTGCTGCTCCACTTCTGATCCAGCTCTCTGCTATGGCCTGGGAAAGCAGTAGAAGATGGCCCAAGTCCTTGGGCCCCTGCACCCACGTGGGAGACCCAGAAGAAGATCCTGTCTCCTGACTTCGGATCGGCGCAGCTCCAGCCACTGCGGCCAGTTGGGAGTGATCCAGCGAATGGAAGACCTCTCTCTCTCTGCCTCTCCTTCTCTCTGTGTGTAACTCTGACTTTCAAATAAAAATAAAAAAAATCATTAAAAAAAGCTATATACTAAATCCACACACGTCTCAACCTCTTCCACTCTCACTATCCTAGCCTAAGCTACCCTCAACTCTAACCAATATACTTCAGTAGCATTGGATTCCCATTTCCCATATTGTTTTCCTAGGTTCTTTTTAAATATTTCTTTTTGCATGTCTATCCACAAAAGACTATTAAGAAGATACCAGATACCTCCCTCCCTCCCCCCCCCCCCCGCTGTAACTCTACCTATCAAATAAACAAATAAAAATCTTTTTAAAAAAGAAGATAACAGATACAACATTTTGCACATTGGAACATTTGGAAAATACTCTGAAATTCAGATGGCATCCTGTGCCCTCAAGGTTGTATTCCCAGATCATCACTGCACCCTAAACTGAAAGTAATGTATTTAGAGCAAAGAGAAGAATCATAGATTCAAAGTTCCCAGGATTTCAAGGAAGATCTTTTTTTTTTTTTTTTTTAACTTTTTTTTAATGAATAGAAATTTCCAAAGTACAGCTTATGGATTACAATGGCTTCCCCTCCCCATAACTTCCCTCCCACCCGCAACCCTCCCCTTTCCCTCTCCCTCTCCTCTTCCATTCACATCAAGATTCATTTTCAATTCTCTTTATATACAGAAGATCAGTTTAGTATATATTAAGAAAAGGTTTCAACAGTTTGCACCCACATAGAAACACAGAGTGAAAAATACTGTTTGAGTACTAGTTGTAGCATTAAATCACAATGTACAGCACACTAAGGACAGAGATTAAGTAAAAGTGTTTTTAATGTACATGTCAGGACAAAACTTCATAAAATTCCTCTTTTTTTTTTTTTTTTTTTTTTAAAGAGGATCAGTTTAGTATGCATTAAGTAAAGATTTCAACAGTTTGCACCCCCATAGAAACACAAAGTGAAATATATTATTTGAGTACTCGTTATAGCATTAAATCTCAATGCACAGCACATTAAGGACAGAGATCCTACATGAGGAGTAAGTGCACAGTGACTCCTGTTGTTGACTTTACCAATTGACACTCCTGTCTATGGCATCAGTAATCTCCCTATGCTCCAGTCATGAGTTTCCAAGGCTATGGAAGCCCCTTGAGTTCTCCGACTCTTATCTTGTTTAGACAAGGTCATAGTCAAAGTGGAGGTTCTCTCCTCCCTTCAGAGAAAGGTACCTCCTTCTTTGAAGACCTGTTCTTTCCACTGAGATCTCACTCACAGAGATCTTTTGCCAGAGTGTCTTGGCTCTCCATGCCTGAAATACTCTCATGGGCTTTTCAGCCAGAAACTCCACAAAAACAAAACCAACAACCCACTTAAGAGATGGGCCAAGGACCTCAATAGACATTTTTCAAAAGAGGAAATCCAAATGGCCAACAGGCACATGAAAAAATGTTCAAGGTCATTAGCAATCAGAGAAATGCAAATCAAAACCACAATGAGGTTCCACCTCACCCCGGTTAGAATGGCTCACATTCAGAAATCTACCAACAACAGATGCTGGCGAGGATGTGGGGAAAAAGGGACACTAACCCACTGTTGGTGGGAATGCAAACTGGTCAAGCCACTATGGAAATCAGTCTGGAGATTCCTCAGAAACCTGAAGATAACCCTACCGTTCGACCCAGCCATCCCACTCCTTGGAATTTACCCAAAGGAATTTAAATTGGCAAACAAAAAAGCGGTCTGCAGCCTAATGTTTATTGCAGCACAATTCACAATAGCTAAGACCTGGAACCAACCTAAATGCCCATCAACGGTAGACTGGATAAAGAAATTATGGGATATGTACTCTTTAGAATACTATACTGCAGTAAGAAACAACGAAATCCAGTCATTTGCAACAAAATGGAGGAATCTGGAACACATCATGCTGAGTGAAATAAGCCAGTCCCAAAGGGACAAATACCATATGTTCTCCCTGATCGGTGACAACTGACTGAACACCAAAAAGGAAACTTGTTGAAGTGAAAGGGACACTATGGGAAACGGTGACTTGATCAGCATAGCCCTGACTGTTAATGAACAACTTAATACATTATCCCTCTTAGTAGTTTTTTTGTCTGTTCTACTTAATATGACTGATTTAATTCTGTAATTAATACACAGTTATTCTTAAGTGTTGAAATTTAACTGAAATGTGATCCCTGTTAAACATAAGAGTAGGAATAAGAGAGGGAAGAGATATATAATTTGGGACATGCTCAAGCTGACTTGCCCCAAATGGTAGAGTTAGAAACATACCAGGGGACTCCAATTTAATCCCATCAAGGTGGCATGTACCAATGCCATCTCACTAGTCCAAGTGATCAATTTCAGTTCGCAATTGATCATAATGAAAGGACTAAGAGTCAAAGGGAGCACATAAGCAAGTCTAGTACCTGCTAACACTAACCGATAGAATAAATAAAGGGGAGAGTGATCCAACATGGGAAGTGAGATACTCAGCAGACTCATAGAATGGCAGATGCCCTAAATAGCACTCTGGCCTCAGAATCAGCCCTAAAGGCATTCAGATCTGGCTGAAAAGGAAGATCTTATAAAGTGTCTTATAGATAAGTATAATTATTGGAAGAGAAGAAGTTTTTCAAACAGGAATCTTTTTTAAAAGAATTTATTTATTTACTTGAGAGGTAGAGAGTTAAAGAGAGTGAGAGGGAGAGACAGAGAGAAAGGTCTTCCTTCTGTTGGTTCACTCCCCAAATGGCTGCAATGGCCAGAGCTGTGCAGGAACCAGGTACTTCTTCCCAGTCTCCCATGTGGATGCAGGGGCTCAAGGACTTGGGCAAGCTTCTGCTTTCCCAGGCCATAGCAGAGAGCTGGATTGGAGGAGGAGCAACCAGGACTAGAACTGGTGCCCATATGGGATGCCAGCACTGCAGACGGAGTATTAACCTACTGTTCCATGGCGCTAGCTCCTCAAACATGAATCTTTACAGGGACTTAACATTTTAAGGTGGTGCGCTGTATTTTTAATTGAAATTTTTATTGAGATTTTAGATTCAATATGCAGATTTAAAATGTAATACAAATTTAGTACAAGTAAAATGTACATTTTACTGTTTCCCACCATGATAACTATTGCAAAAATAGCATGATATCACAAGATATTGAGATTGGTACAAACCCCTGATCTTATTCTGATAGCCCCAATTTTTATTTCTCTTTCTCTGTCTCTGTCTCTCTCTGTCTTTCTGTCTGTGTGTGTTTGTGTGTGTACAGTTTTATCACTTGGAAATTTTTGTATTCACCACCATATTCAGAATACTGGACAGTTCCATTACTACAAGGATCCTTCTGTTGCCCACAGAAGGTAATATACACACTTCCCCACATCTCCACTAACCAACGCCAGTCACTAAGCTGTTCCATATTTCTAAACTTTTGCCATTTGAAAGATGTTATGTGAATGGAATCATGATATATATGCATATATGTATATTTAATTGTTTGTGATTAACTGTCTTCACTCAAAATAATTCCTCTGGGCATTTGAGTAAACTGTTGGCTATGTCAAGTTAGTTCCCATTTATTGCTGTTTAGTGATCCATAGAGTTGATACACCACTGTTTCAGCACTTCCTGTTAATGTCTTTGCTGTCTAGAGGTTTTAGCTACTATGAATAAAGCTTCCATTAATATTCATGTACATGTTTTTATGTCAAGAGAAATTTTCATTTCTCTGGGTTTAATGCCTCAAGGGTGCAATTGCTGATTAGTATGGTAATGAAATATTTGACTTTATTAGAAACTGCTGAACGGTTTTCCAGAGTGGCTGTACTATCTTGCATTCCCCCCAGCAATGTATGGGAGATCTAGTTTCTCCACATGCTTGTCGATGTTTAGTGTCTGCGTTTTTAATGTTAGCATTCTGATATCTCATTGTTGGTTTAATTTGCATTTGAAAATGGCTGATAATGTTTTACATCTTTTCATGCACTTATCAGCCATCTCTATCTCTTCTTCATTGAAGTATCTTTTGCCTATATTTTAACTGGATTGGTTTTCAACTTATATTCTAGATTCTCATGCTTTGTCAGCTATGTCCCTCTCTACTTCCCTGCCTTTCAAATAAATAAAGTAAATGATTTTTTTGACAGGCAGAGTTAGACAGAGAGAAAGGTCTTCCTTTTTCTATTGTTTCACCCCCCAAGTGGCCGCCACGGCTAGAGCGTTGCCGCCGGCGCACTGCGCTAATCCGAAGCCAGGAGCCAGGTGCTTCCTCCTGGTCTCCCATGCGGGTGCAAGGCCCAAGGACTTGGGCCATCCTCCACTGCCTTCCCGGGCCACAGCAGAGAGCTGGACTGGAAGAGGAGCAACCAGGACAGAATCCAGCGCTCCAACCGGGACTAGAACCCGGGGTGCCGGTGCAGCAGGAGGAAGATTAGCCAAGTGAGCTGCGGCACAGGCCGTAAATGATTTTTTAAAAAAAGATTTTTTTCATCTATTCCCAGATATGCACCTTCCCATGTAAATTTTATGGTAAGCTCATCTTTGTTTACAATAAACTCTGTTGAAACTTTTTCAGAAATCAGATTAAACCTACGTATCAGTTTGAGGAGAATTGATGACTTTATTTTGTTGATTCTTCCAATTAATGAACACAATATGTCTCTATTTAGGTCACCTTTATTTGCATTTGTTTTATCAGCTTTCTCTAATTTTCATTGTCTAAATAAGCACATATCCTGGTATTTTCATAAGCTTGTTTTCACTGGAACAATTGCAAATGGTAACTTTTTCATTTGGGTTTCTGCATGTTCTTGTTTTATACAGGAATATCATTGATTTTGTGTTTTGATCTTGTATGCTGTGACTATACTATATTCACTTTTTAGTTCTAAGAGGTTTTTTTTATAGATTCCCTGGGAATTTTATTGTAGGAATCTACAATTTCTATCTGTGGTGCCTTTTATTTGTTTTGTTTGCATTAGGCTGAATATGAAGACTCCTTGCCTTATTCCCAAATTTTCCCAAATGCCTTCAGTTTTTCACAATTACAGATGATTTCAGCACTGCATTTGTTATTGAAGTTCTTTCTTAGGTTTATATAATTCTTAACTTAAGAATTAGTTTTGTCGTGACACTTTTTGTGTTTCAGTTAATAGAAACATATGCTATGTCTCATTTAGTTTGTTGATATGATAAGTTATGTTGATTGATTTTCTAATGTGTATCCACCATTGCCCACCAGCAATAAATCCTATTGGATCATGATATGTAATCCTTTTTACACATTGTTACATTCAATTTTCCAACATTTAATTGATAATTTTTGCAATGAAGTGTAAGGAAGATGTTAATCTTTAATTTTCTTCTTTAGTACCATCTTTGTGGGGTTTTGCTAACAGGAAAATACTGGCCTTATAAAATGATATGTCTTTTTTTTAAAGATTCACTTCATTTATTTGAAAGTCAGAGTTACAGAGAGAGGTAGAGACAGAGACAGAGATAGTTCTTCCATTCACTGGTTCACTCCCCAAATGGCCGCAGTGGCTGGAGCTGATCTGATCCAAATCCAGGAGCCAGGAGCCTCTTCTGGGTCTACAGTGTAGGTGCAGGAGCCCAAGCACATGGGCCATCCTCCACTACTTTCCCAGGCACATTAACAGGGAGCTGAATCAGAAGTGGAGCAGCCGAGAATCAAACTGGTGCCCATATGAGATGCTGGCGCTGCAGGCCGGGGCTTTAACCTGCTGTGCCACATCACCAGCCCCAGTATTTCTTCTCTTTTCTGAAATACATTGTACAAGTTGCTGTTAATTCTTTAACTATTTGCTAGACACCTCCACTGACACTCTCTGGACCTGGAGACGTTTTTTGAGACTTTTTAAATTATTAATTCACTTTCTTCTTAAAAATTCTTTATTTATGATTATTTATTTGAGAGGCAGACTGAGACAGAGATCTTAGACTTACTGGTTCATTCCTCAAATTCCTGCAACGATCAGGGTTATACCAGGACAAAGCCAAGAATCTGGAACACAATCTGGATCTCCCATATGAATGGCACGGATGCAAGTTTTTGAGCCATAATCTGTTGCCCACAAGGCAGGAAACTGGAATAGAAAGTGGAGCTGTGATTCAAACTCAGGCATTTTGATACAGCTTATGAACGTCCCATGTGGCATCTTAACCACTGTGCCTAATGCCTCAGGCAGAAATGACTTTCTTTAATGGCCATAGTGCTGTTATTTCTATAGGAACTGAAATTGATCACTTGGACTAGTGAGATGGCACTGGTACATGCCACCTTGATGGGATTGTATTGGAATCCCCTGGTATGTTTCTAACTCTACCGTTTGAGGTAAGTCAGGTTGAGCATGTCCCAAATTGTACATCTCCTCCCTCTCTTATTCCCACTCTTATATTTAACAGGGGTCACTTTTCAGTTAAATTTAAACACCTAAGAATAATTGTGTATTAATTACAGAGTTCAACCAATAGTATTAAGTAGAACAAAAAAAAATACTAAAAGGGATAAAGTATTACATTGTACATCAACAGTCAGGACAAGGGCTGATCAAGTCACTGTTTGTCATAGTGTCCATTTCACTTCAACAGGTTTCCTTTTTGGTGCTCAGTTAGTTGTCGCCGATCAGGGAGAACATATGATATTTGTCCCTTTGGGACTGGCTTAGTTCACTCAGCATAATGTTTTCCAGATTCCTCCATTTTGTTGCAAATGACCAGATTTCATTGTTTTTGACTGCTGTATAGTATTCTATAGAGTACGTGTTCCATAATTTCTTTATCCAGTCTACTGTTGATGGGCATTTGGGTTGGTTCCAGGTCTTAGCTATTGTGAATTGAGCTGCAATAAACATTAATGTGCAGACAGCTTTTATTTTGTTGTAGTTTAGCCTGCAGATGCTTTCTCACTTTCGTGGGCTATGCTTCCTATGACAGTCTGCTTTTCGGAGTGCTGTTTTGACTTCCTTGATTTATCTGGATCTCTGCTGGTACTACCTGAAGATATGGAGGTTATTTTCCTAGACCAGGATGATTCTCAGTAAGGAAGGGGAAGCTCAGATATGTTGGGCTTCCTAGCCTAGGCTGTGTGTTGTGGCTGGGTCCTGCTTGTTGGTTCTGTTGCCCACTTGAGTATCTCCTATTGAAAGGACAAAGTCTCCAATCTCTAGTATTTAAGAGGCTTCCAATCCATTCCCCTCAACATGTTTCTCCTGACAGTTCTGCTCGTATTTTAGTATCTCTCAGCTGGGACTGTGTCTCCAGCCCAGTATGGAGGACATGTAATTCTGCTGTCAATTTTATCAACAGGATTACAGGCTGATTCTGTTTTCTAGTTATGTTTAATTTGCCTGCTGTTGTCAGAAGTTTTCCCATTCAGTTTGGGGAATGGGTATGCCTACCTAGGTTGAGGGTTCAAAAATCCTAGAGCTGGATTGTATTTGGAGTAGTAAGAATCCCTAGGTCCTAGGGTCAAAAACCAGTTTACCTTCTTCTTTGCATTTCTCAGAATTACTTTTTTGCTTCTTTCTTATATTGTTTAAAGGGTTTATTGTTGTGCCTAGCAGGGAGGGTCAGGGAGAAATGGGTGTATACCATTGTGTCCAAACTGTGTTGTTTCTGTGTCTTTTACAAACAATCATCATTGCCTTTTTTAACTCCATTCCTGTAATCTCCTTGCTCTGAGAACCAGATGACTTATTATTCTGTTTGTTCTGGCAGGGTTAAAGCTCAAAAATGATATTGGAAATGATCATGCTGTATCTGTTCCTGCATCAGAAATGCAAGCACCAGGATGCAAAGTATCAAAAAAGACCAAAAGAGGAGCTTCCCAGAAAGCAACAGGCCTAGAACTTCACAGAGTCCAGAAGGATCATCCAGCCTATCCAGAGGAGGGAAATATATCTGTAACTCTTAAACAGGCATGGGTGAAATATATGAAGCATCACAGGGCAGACCACACAGAAGAGAAATCTTTTAAGTGTCAGAAGTGTGAGAAAAGCTTCAAATTTAGATCTGAACTTATTAGGCACCAGAGAATTCATACTTAAGAGAAGCCCTATAAATGGTCGGCAGTGTGATAGGTTTAGATTGCATTCAGATGTTAAACACCTCATATCACACCAAGGAATAAAGCCATATAAATGCTCATGGTTTAGGAAAGACTTCATTCATACAGCAAATCTACACACACATCAAATAATTCATACAGGGGAGAAGCCCTTTAAATGTGATGAGTGTGGAACACAACTCATTCAGAATTCACACCTTATTAAATACCAGAAAACCCACATAGATGACTAGCTCTCTTATCTATAACTATAGGATTCTATGCAATTACTTGATTACCCAGAGTTTCCCCGTCCTCAGTGATCTAAATTCTGTAGTTATAAGGAGGGATTTGGCAAATAATATCATGGCCACAAGTCCTACTGTCATTCTTTGTTCTGTCTCAGGACAGATGAAGTACAAGAATATTCAGCTCCTCTGAAGGGCTCTCATGGAGAATGACTTAATTAGGAAGAGCTTCAATGGCTATCCTTCTGTCTCAATGAAAAAACAAGCCTGTGGCTCAGGACACCTTACACTGGAACAGAAAGAGTACATTAATGTATATATGTATATATATTATACATTATATTATATGTTATATATTATATTATACATGTATATATATTATATATACCTGAATGTTCTTCAAGACAGTGTAGAGATTTTACAGAACTGATTTACTGAGAGTCATAAGGAAAGCCCTGTGATTTGTTAGCCTTGGTGCACATCTGGTACCAGGAAGGAACTTCTAGAAGTTTTAGAGCAGAATAAGGAATGCTGCTTCAAGTAATAGTCCCAGTGAGAGCCAGGTCAGATAGAGACTGTTTTCTGACGTTGGTTTCCCTCCATTCACCATTGCTCTAAGTTATTATCTCCAAAGCAAAGGCAATGCAATGTCAATGAAAATTGGAAGACATGGATTTATATCTATGTCACACCCTGGTTTATGAGGTCAGCCAAAGCTACTGTTTCATATTTCATAAAATTTCAATTATTTAATAAAAATGATATGTGTTATATTAAATGTAAACATTAAATAAATTGTCTTTGATATCAAATCACCCAGAAATGGTCAATGTTTACTTTTTTGGAATAGATGTTTTCAGATTTTTTTCTACCAAGAGACGTTTCTGAAGCTGTTTTTATATTTGTAGAATAGGGACAGTAATACGCAGCCCTCAAGGTTACTCTGAGGATGAACTGAAACTTGTGTGAGCCTGCCAAGCTCAGGGATTGACCATGTATGTCCCACAAACTTTTGTAACCTTCATTTATCTCTTAGCCAGTTATTTGGAAAATAAACATTCATTGTTTGTGCAACTTCTAAGCATTCTTATTGTGTTTTCTTTCATTGCAAGCTGGTTTACTGATGGTCAGAGTTTGGTATTCTGGCATGACCTTTCTGGATGTGCTCTTTTCTAGTCAATGTTAAACAATACGCTAGTGTCCCAATTCTACTAGATATAATGCTTATTAGGAACAGAACTAAAATATACTAGAGCCTCTCAGAGTAAAATGTATGTAAAAGAAGGGGAGGTGATGGCTAGAGGCAGAATTTTTGTGGACAATATATATTCTAGTTGGTGCATACTCAAATTAATAAACTCTAAATGAAAATGCAAATAGGTGACAACAGAGATGCCCACTAAAAAGAATGAGAGTTTTAAGCCACGAGGAAGAAGTGGCCTTGGAGAAAATACACCATTATAATTCTCAAAGGCTTGGAAACTATGACTGCCCCACGGCTACTGCAGATTTATCTGAGACTATGTCCAAGGAACTAAAAAGTGGAATTCTGTTTCCTCAAGAGAGCCCCACTCTCTGTGTGAGCTCATGTTGTTTAGTATCCTGGATAAATGCTTTTGTACCACTTTTGAAAATACTGAGAAATTCAAAGAAGCACTGTATCGATGGAGCCAACGGTTACTGCCACTCACGAAATTTAGTGAAGTCCCCCCAAATGGGTCAGCAACAGGTACCCTTCACAAAGCGCCCAGCCCATTATAATACATACAAGTTAGTTTCAGAGTTCATTTTGCAGGTGTTCCTCTACCCTGACATCATTCCCAGGGAGGATAGATAATGGGAATGTGGGTGCTATTTTTAATCTATTTTATCTGTTTGAGAGACAGAGAGATCCCCTTTGTTGGTTCTCTTCCCAAAAGCCTGCAGTTTCTGGGACTAAGCCATGATGAAGCTGGAACTCACTTTAGGTCTCCCACGTGCCCCACAAGAACCTAATTACGTGATCCATCCAGCTTCCTCTCAGAATCTGTCTTGGCAGGAAGCTGGAATCAAGAACTGGAGCTGGAACTCAGACCCAGACGTTTTGTTGCAATATACTGCCATCTTCACTACTAGGCCAAATACCTGCCCTAAACATGGGCCCTGTTTGTGAAGTCAAGTACTTACAGAAAGTGTCAGGAAGTGATTGTCTCTGGATTCATCTGGAAAGAGAGAGGGAAAAATGTAGGGTTCTTTGTTTTCCAGATACTGTACCATTCTTTGAATATAAGGGCTCTAGGAGGAAGCACACATTCTTCCCTAGGCTGTGGAATAGGATTTAGTAGTCAGAGCTAAACATTTCTTTTCTTTTCAACCATCTGACAATCTCCCAGGGCCCCATTCCCCATGCATCCTGAGTACTGCTATCATCTCAGAAAAGGGAGAGAAATGTATCCATGGAGAATTAGCATGAAGGGGGGGGGGCTGGCTCTGCAGCACAGGGATAAGATGCGTGTAGTACACTAAGTTTTGGAGAATAAAACAGGGAGGCAACACAGGAAAGCTCAGGGACTGGAGAAGCAGACAGAGCACTCATTCAAGGGACAAAGAGAAGCAGCAGAATGCTTCAACTTTAGGTCCCACAGGCAGAGGCAGAACTGAGGAGAGAAAGGCTGATCTGAAACAAGGTATGAGGACTCTGAGTTTATCCCCCAGTCTCTGTGCTCTTAGAGAAGATGTGCTGAGTGCAGAGAAGAAAGAAGCTGGAAGAGCAAAGGAGAGGGGTCTTTTTACTCAGGTGTGTGTTTGTAAGACCTGAGTGGAAGTCTGAAGGCTCAGGGACCAGAATGCCATTGCTTGCTGTGCCTGAGGCACAAAAGCAAATCAGTGGGTCAAGGCCAGGCCATGCCAGACCTAGGTCTCCACTTCCCCTCCCAGCAAACAACGAGATGGCTTCTCTCCCTGGGCAGGCACATTCAGATCCCTTCCAGATTGTCCAACTCCCACACACACACACTTCCTCCACTGCCTTGCTCCCACTGCCACGCTCCCACTGCCACAGGCCAATCTTGTGGGCATTTGGCAACTCAGTTCCCACAGAGCAGGATGCCCAGGGACAGGGCCTAGAGAGTGTTAACTGTGCTTCACTGTTCATAGAGGAATGAACTCCCTAACTGAGAATGGGCACCCAGGTGGAGGAAGAGAGAAAGAATAAAAATGAACACTGGCAGAGTGTTTAAGTGCTCTCCTTGCCACCTCCTCTCTCTTTTCCTTGAAAGTGAATAAATGGCAGGTAGGTGGGCATGGTGATGAGGATGATGAGGATGAGGCTCCCTGCAAAAGTCCTGTCCCTGGCTCAGCAGTGTACATAGTCATTGCTAAGGTCACCGATTCCCATTGCTGTCTTTTTTTGTCTTCCTCTTCTCTATCTGTGCTGCCTACTCCTTACTTCCACTGTGGTTTTGAGTAAGGAATACAGCCCTGGTCGGAATAAGAGTCAGACAAACTCTCCCAGGAATCCAGAATTATGAGTAGATGAAGGGTGGGACTTGCAGGAGGAGCCAAGATTGAGGGAAGCAGGGGGATCATGTCCCCCCTCAGATTTGAACAACCGAGGGAAAGGATGGAGAGACAGAAGCCAGAACAGCTTTGGAAAACAAGTCTGCTCCAATGCTAGTATTTGTGCTGAAGAAGAGAGAAAGATATATAATGCTAAGCAACATTTCCTCTGTCTCTCCTCCAGCTCGGGTATCGCTGTGTGAGAACTGAGGTGAAAAGAAGGATCTGACTCCTATCCAAAGTACACAGCAGACACTTCAGAAGAACTCTGAGTTCTAAGATGAGGGAGGGAGGGAGGGAGGGAGGGAGAGAGAGAGAGAGAGAGAGAGAGAGAGAGAGAATATCATCTACCTGCTGGTTAATTCCCAAAAAGGCCACAGCTGCTTGGGCTGGGCCAAGCTGAAGCCAGGAAGCAGGAACTCCACTCCGATCTTCCATATGGTTTGCAAGGGCCCAAGTATTTGGGTCATTTTCCATTTAGTAGGGAGCTGGATTGGAAGCAAAGTAGCCAGGACTGAAACCAGCACTGTGCTATGTGATGCCCTTACATCGAAAGTGCTGGCTCAACCTCCTTGCACTACAATGCCAGCCCTCGATTTTGCTTTGCTTTTAGACACCAATGGGACCTCCTAACCTGTCCAGATCTTCCCAGGTATATCACATCCCATTTCCTCTTTGTAATTGCCCCTCAAAACTCCCTCCATATTGACTGTGTTCTTATACAACATTATTTAATATATATTTTGTTTAAACAGCAATGGCTGGGCACCACCCTCAGAGTTTCTCCTTCATTTAGAGTGTGATACAGCCAGGAAATCGGCATTCCTAACAGGATCTGACATACGCTGATGCTGTTGCAATGCAACTTTGAGAACTACTGTCTTAGAGCATTTCTCGCATACTTTCTCTTGAGAGCAGAGGTTGCCTTAGAAGCCATAGCTCTATCAAAGGCAGGCCCAGTGTCAGACACCTGTATAAACTCTTGATCACATAGGCCTAATGACATAAGGATTAAATAGGAGCTTAACCTGCAACTTATTCTCATGTCACTTCCAAATCTGCATGAACAATCAAGTGTGGGTACTGAATCTCCAGTGTTCCCTCATTTTTGAGGCTTCCAGTACCTATCTCTGCTCTCACACTGTTTCTTCAGGACTGTTAGAATGGCTAAACTGTTACAGAAACCTGGAGTGAGAAAACTCCCTTTATTCAAACAGGCACCAGAGACAGTGGAGGATCCAAGCAGTTTATTACACCAGTGGGCTCAGCTGGAATCATTTCCCGAGAACTGAGCGACAATCCCAAATTTCTTACAATATTTATAGGTTCATCAGCATCATACCTTAGCTGTTACAGCATTGGTGGGTTTAAATTGCAGCCTACGTGACTTAGGACCACACTTCCAATGGTCAGTGGGCCTGGTATGTTTGTAGAAGAGATATCAGGAGCAGATTTATTAGGACAGATTTATGACTGGAGTTTACAGAAGCAGAACTTAGTACTTCTACCCTCTATGGACAAGATCACAATGGGCAGTGCTTCACTAGTTAATTGCGAGCAGCCACTTTTCAAGGTCTGTGCTGGGAGGAGGAGTCCACTTTTCTTTCTTTGTCTCTGGTTGCGGCCATATTTCTTTTACAGAACCTCTCACTGAGTTCTGGATGATGGGTCTACACTGCTCCGGGTTTCTCTAGATTCCCAAGAAAGAGTACTGCACCAGCACCTCTGCTGTCTGGCACATCAGTCACCAGCTACTAAGCTGGCTACATTCCAGGAACTCTGGGCTCTCCTCGTCTGTGTGGGTGGAGCTGACCTAAACGCTTAAGAACCATCTCTGTGAAGTGTTTTTTCTCCTTCCTGATAACTGTGTCTCCTCCTCCATCCTGCCTGCCTGCTCACCCTTTGTAGCTCAAGCCTATGTCCCCTCTCAGAACTGACCCTCACAAGGCTCACTGAGGAGCCTGAAATGATGAAGCAGGACAGAACAGGGGCCTGACTATCTCCAGGGAGACTCAGCCATCTCTGAGCACTCCTGACTCTTGTCACATTCTGGTGATGGGCAGGACTTGGATCCTTCCAGCGCCCAGAGGCTCACTTGACAATAGGCAGCCTGAGAGAAACTCAGCACAATTACCCAGGCCTGTCCATTGTCCTTTGAGTCACTGGCAGTCTCCCCAGTGGTTTGGGTTTGTCCTCACCTCTGAGGCCTGCAGTTCCCCCAGAGATATCTCCTTGATTATTGGTGCTGTTGGAGTTCTTGTGAGGAAACCATTGCCTACCTCAAGATCAGGAAACTAATTCTCTGTTTTCATTTTCAAGTCATTTTATTTTACCTTACACGTTATAATTTATAATTCACCTGGAATTAGTTTCTTACGTAAAATGTGGTTTTCTTGTTCAACAGCTAATTATTCAACCAAAACAAGAAATGAAACACTGATCCATGCTACAGCACGCATAAGCTTCAAAGAACAATCTATCAAGTGAAAGAAGACTGAAAACAAATTTTACATACTGTATGATTCCATTTATATCAAATAGCAAGTAAACTTTTGAAAGTGAGAATCAGATTAGTGTCTGCCATGGGCAGCATTGTGGCATAGTGTGCACATCATACATACAACAAGAGTCAAATATCCAGAGTGCACAAAGATGTATGTTGGCTCAATGACAAAAAGACAACCCAACTTTAACAAGGGACAGAAGCCTCAAATAAAGAAGTCTTCAAAGATTATATACAAATGGCCCAGAAACACATGAAAAGATGTTCAATATTATTCATTGGGGAAATGCAAATAAAACTACGACATACAACCTCGTACTCACTAGCATAACTATAATCAGCAATTAATGGAAATCCATAAGCCAGTGAGGATATGAAGAAGCATGTTGGTGGGAATGTAAAATGGCGCAGCTGCTATGGAAAACTATTTGATAAGTTCTCAATAAACAGTATGATCCGGGAATTCCACTCTGTCGCGAGCGCCTGCTGTCACACAGCTCGACAGGGGCTAAAAGCAAAGTGTCAGAGCACGGGGAAGAAAGGAACGCCAGGTCACAAGACTGTCTTTCCAAGAGAAATTTTATTGCTTACACACCAGGGGTTTTTATCACACTACTCATCAGCATGCTCATTGATGTCAATACACTTATCAGTATCAATATACTTATCAATCTATACTATTTAACACACTTATCAATAAACTTAACATAAACTACTTAACGTGACTTAGCTACTTAGCTACTTAGCTTAACATAACTACTTAGCTTATATTCTACTTAACTTACTTACTATAATAACACTTAACTATCAGAGTAACACTATTTCCTTAATGACTAGAGGACTACAGTAATCAGTTCCATTAATATCAATATCAATAATACCTCTCAAATTTATTCATTAATCCACAGATCACAGTATACAGTGTTGAAGTAGCTTTGAGGGCTATCCAATTATAATAGTATATGTACATCAAGGTCTCCAGCATTATTTGCAGATACCTTGCATAGGGTCAAAGCATAGCTATATTACACATGACTAACATTATTTGTAAAAGCTGCATTTTCAAGGCTTGTATCACGGACACGACAGAGTGTCAGTGTTCAAAGTCCAGAGCTCAACGTCTCGGCAGAGACAGATCTTGGATCAGTCACTAACAGGCAGGCGAGAAGTTGCAGAGGTCTGCTGAGAGGCCTGGTCCAGCTTTGTGGTCAGATCTGGCAGTAAGCTGATAAGGGGTCCAGGCAAGGCGGTGAGGCAGCATCTCGGCTGGAGTTTTGATCCCGTAGTCACCTTGTGTCGCTTAGCAAGGGGGCTAGTGTGAGGAAATCCAGAGGTTCACACGCACTGGGCCCTTTGTCCGTTGTTGGCTTGTGCCACTATCTGCTCCATGCAGAGTAACGGGCTGCCTCTTCAGCTCCAGATGTGTGGAGATCCAGAGGTTCACACACACCAGGCCATGATCCCCGAGAGGATGAAGAGCAGTGCAAAAAGGCTATCCTTTTATCCTAATTTTTTCCTGCAGCTCACCTGCTATTCACGTGCTGTCCATGTTTGACTCAGTCCAACCAGCTCGGAGTTCCCTGAGGTGTCACCAATCCATTGTCTGGGCTCAGGTGTCTCCTGCTCATGTCCAATCCTTGTGTGAGTTGGTGAGGTAACTCCAGCTATCGCACATAGCACACGCTTATCAGACTGTCCAGAGATGTCTGTCCAGTCTGATAAGGGGCATTTTTCTAGCAAGCACTGAGCTTGACATGAGTGATGTCACCAGCTCCTAGCTTAGCATGAGTGACTCCATTTTCTGTTACTTTCATTTTGTGGCTAGTGGTAGTTTTTGACTCTAGATGTTTTCCTGTAGAGTTTCCACAGTTCACCTCCTTCTGCTGGTCAGGTGAGTGGTGATCTGTGACTCTTTTGGGACTTCCTGTGGGATTCTCCACACACTCATAGATATATAACCAAAAGAATGAATATTTTAAAATTATTCATAAAATAGGTTTTTGAACAAATTCTTGGACATGAGTATTCATAGCAGCAGTATTCACAGTAGCCAAAAGATGGAAAAAGCTTAATGTCCTTCAATGAAAGTATATATAAAGAAATTGTGGTATAGTTTCTTTTTTAAAAAAATTTGTTATTTATTAATAACATCATTTATTATTTATTTGTAATTCATTATTTAAAGCAGGGTGGCAGGGAAGAAGGAGAGAGAGAGATAGATAATCTTTGTGGCCGGCGCTGCGGTTCAATAGGCTAATCCTCCACCTAGCGGTACCGGTTCTAGTCCCGGTCAGGGCGCTGGATTCTTTCCCTGTTGCCCCTCTTCCAGGCCAGCTCTCTGCTGTGGCCCGGGAAGGCAGTGGAGGATGGCCCAAGTGCTTGGGTCCTGCACCCCATGGGAGACCAGGAGAAGCACCTGGCTCCTGCCTTCGGATCAGCGCGGTGCGCAGGCCACAGTGTGCCAGCTGTGGCGGCCATTGGAGGGTGAATCAACGGCAAAAGGAAGACCTTTCTCTCTGTCTTTCTCTCTCACTATCCACTCTGCCTGTCAAAAAAAAAAATAATCTTTGCAAAACTTTCTAATTCTAAATGGAGAATTAATTAATGCATGGCATGATTATTGTTGGTTTTTTTTATTAAAAATTACTTTTTAATTGGTTTACAAAGGAGCTATAGACTACATTGAAACTAATCTTTGTACAAAAGGCCAAAAAAATCCGCTACCAAAACACCCAGAGACAAAAGGTAGGGGGAAGAGACGAGAAAGGAAGATACAAAATGAGCAGGAAGAAACTGAAAGATCAAAGATTAGCATCATCCACACCCAAGAGTGAAGGGGGAAAGAGAAGGATGGGAGCATTTAAAGTCATTTACTCACACAGCCCTGGTGACAACTGGGTGGGAACCAATAAAAACACAGTGTGAGATTATTAGGAAAAGGCAATAGTGGTATGGAGACTGGTTATTGCCAGTGTTAAGAGAAAAATTAACTTGTTTTAGGCCACAGAGATTGGAGCACTACCCCTTGCCCCAGAGGATGACAGACCTGGGAAGAGGGAGCAGGCCCTGGGCAGCTGCCATTGGTGTGTGTAGAAGGGATCTCCTCAGGTCAATCTCAGCACATTCAAAGTCTTTGTGTCCTAAACTCTAGAACAGGGTTACGGGATATCAGCAGGAAACAGAGATGATCAAAAATATGAAGACCTGCCTTTGTCCACACTGTTCATGAGCAGTTACTGGGGAAGTGGAGGGCTGGGGAGACAACACCCATTCCCCTGCAGAGAAGGCACAGTGTAATTCCTGCGGGAGAAATATAGGAAAACACACAGCCCAGGGGAGAGATCAACAAAGTCTTCACTGCCTGCAGCAGCAGTCTAACCCCATCTGAAACCCCACCCTCCCTTACTGAGCAGGGACTTGGGGGAGATGAGAGACAAATCACCACACTTCTACTCCCTTAGCAAAAACAAAGAAGGCTGGGGCTCTTTCATATGGAAAAAGGGAAAAATAGGATGAAATTCTCCTTTTTTTATATACAAAGTTGTAGAAGGTATCTTTTGGGGTTTGAGGAGGTCAGAGTACAGAAGACCTAGGGGAGGAATGAAGCAATGGACTCCCCCTTTTTTTCTTTTCCCAATCTTCAATCTAAGGCAAGTGAGCCAAATCTGGAAGATGGAAAAGAAACATAAGCCTATGGCTGTTTAATCCCTTCTGGGGGGCTGGTGTTTAGGGAAGGCAGAGAGAAAAGAAACAGGTCAACCTCAAAACTGGTCTGCTCATCCTCCCAGAGGAGGTTTGTACCCCCGGAGCAGAGCCAAGAGAGGCACTAGAGAGAGAACACAGTCTCCCAAACAAAAGTAATAAGCTGCCCCTATTTTATCAGCAGTTTTCAAAAGCAAGTTTTTCCGGGGCTAGAGCAGTGCCATATCCTCCTCCCTTTCCCGCACTGATGTTCTTAAGGTAAATCCAATTATTAATTCATTCTCTTGTATATCTATAGCTATTGTTATGTTCCAAATGGCAGGAATCACATTACGTTCATTGCTCCACAGCCAGTGCTAACTGAAATATTTATCGTATAAACTGCTCATTCAATATTTACTGTGTGAATTTACATGCATATCTGTGTTTTTCTAACATACTTTTTAATAAGAAAAATCTGCCATTTGCCACTAAATGGATAAAGCTAGAGGACAATATGCTTAGTGAAATTAGTCAGGTACAAAAAGACCAAAACAACGTATTCTCAGTTTATGTGGAATCAAAAACAAATGAACTCATAGAAGCAGCCAGTAGAATGGTGGTTGACAGAGGCTGTGGAGTGTGGGGAATGAGCAGACACTAGTCAATGACTGCCAAGTGCAAATTAAGCAGGAAGAATAAAAAGTAATTGGGATGGTGCATATATTAATTAACTTGATTAAATCTTTCCACCATACACACACACACATTATATTGTGAGATCACTGTGTAACCCATAGTTAATGATTATAATTTGTTGAGATTAATGAATTAGCTAATTTTATGTTAGTGGTGGGATTT
Source organism: Oryctolagus cuniculus (assembly GCF_051225735.1). Lineage (NCBI taxonomy): Eukaryota > Metazoa > Chordata > Mammalia > Lagomorpha > Leporidae > Oryctolagus > Oryctolagus cuniculus. The sequence goes on from NC_142888.1 coordinate 112,888,783, forward strand.
CCATAGAAGTTTCTAAATAGATAGAGCAAGTTCCTTTCTATTCCAAGTTTATTGTTTTTTTAATGCATGACTATTGAATTTCATCAAATACTATTTTTTTGCATCAACTTATATGAGCTTTCTTTCTGCATTGTCATTTTTAGTGGTGTATGATATGGGTGGATTTTTGTCTGTTGAACCACCCTTTGAGGCCTGGAATACCTCTTGCTTGGTCATGGTGTATGGTACTTTTAATATGCAACTGAATTTGGTTTGTCAGATATCTTGCTGAAGAGTTCTGCATCTCAATTCACAAGAGATGTTGGTCTGTAGTTCTTTTTTCTTTCTGTCATGTGTTTGTCTTTGCTATCGGAGTAGTTCTGTCTCTTTAGAAAGAACTAGAAATGGTTCTTTACTGTTCTATTTTGGAGGAAATTAGAACAGTATCAGTGTGTTCTTTCAAGATTTGATAGAATTTAATGGGGATAAATTTCCCTGTTGGTTTTTACAGCATTGGGAAGATTTTTTAATACAGATAGAGACATGGACTTTGTTTCGTTTTGTTTGGAGAGAATCTGCTCATATTGAACTCAATGAGTTCAATGATATTTTAGTTAATTCAATAATCCCAAGAAAGAATAGAAATCCATGACGCTATGGAAAGTGGAGGTAACTTATGATTGAATATTTATTACATCCTGAAATACATATCCAGGTTTTCCCAATTCATCCATCCCTCAACAATTTGGAAAAAAGTTGGAACTGTTTTCGTCACACACCTTGGTCCCTCTGCTTCATATATCCTGAGAATAACCCTAACCCTAACCCTGCTTTCACATGTGTCCTCTTCCTCTCCAGTTACTTACTCATGTTTCACGTAGCAAGTACAAAGCGGATTGTATTTCTGGGCCCTCACAGGAAGTGTGAGGTGACACTGCTATTCTCACACCATTCACCCGGCATCCCCCACTTGCCTGTGGATTATAGAAGAGATGACCTTAATGTCTATCAAAGGAGGCCCACGCACTGTCCTTAGCTGCTTCTGGAGAACCAGGGAGTTACAGGGCCCACGTAAGCTGCTGCTGTTGGCCCACGGGCTCAAGGACACACAATGCCCCCTGTAGATCACTCCAATCCCTAATGGCCTCCTCAGGTATCCTTATGGACCTGTTGCGGGTCACACTTCTCTGTGCCGTATGCAAGGTTCTGGAGGCGAGGGGTCATATTTCCCTGGCCTGTGAAAGGAGCCCCGAGCCCCACGCAAGGTACATCGGCACTCTCAGTCCCCCTGCACCACTGTTGCAACCCGCGCTGAGGTCCCATAGACACACCAAGACCCTGACAAGAGGCTTCTTCCTGCACTGAGAGGAAGACAGAGATCACCACAAATCGCAATCTTACGTGTCCACTGCCCTGTCCGAGCTGCAGGCAGCCAGCACCTGGGTGTTAAGGGAAGCCAGAGTGTCCAACTTCATAGGCCCAGGGAGCATGGACCCAGGTGGGCCTGTTACTTGAGCACGGCTCCCAGACACAGTGCCCTGCGGCCCAAAGGTTCTACTAGCGATCCAGTCCATCCTTCAGAACCAGAAGCATGCAGCTCCTTCTCGGGTTTGGGTCCACCCCGGTATAGGGGCAGCACTGCGCCTCCCTTAAGTCCTGTATTTGTTTCTTTTCTTTCTTTCCTTTTTTTTTTTTTTTTTGACAGGCAGAGTGGACAGTGAGAGAGAGAGAGAGACAGAGAGAAAGGTCTTCCTTTGCCGTTGGTTCACCCTCCTATGGCCGCCGCTGCCAGCGCGCTGCGGCCGGCGCACCGCACTGATCCGATGGCAGGAGCCAGGTGCTTATCCTGGTCTCCCATGGGGTGCAGGGCCCAAGCACTTGGGCCATCCTCCACTGCACTCCTGGGCCACAGCAGAGAGCTGGCCTGGAAGAGGGGCAACCGGGACTGAATCCGGCGCCCCGACCGGGACTAGAACCCGGTGTGCCGGCGCCGCAAGGCGGAGGATTAGCCTAGTGAGCCGCACCGCCGGCCCTGTATTTGTTTCTTATTAGGTTTTTATCTCCTTATCCCCTCCCCTCTTCAGATTATCTCCCCAAAGCCAGTATCAATTCTTTTTTATTCACTGATTAATTTTCAAACACCAACATTGGTTCAGCCCCCGAGTCAGTACTAAACAGGTATCTGCTGGTTATCAAACAAGTCTATGGTATATTATTGATAGGAACACTAGGGTAAAAGAGACTTGGCATGACATACACACAGGCCCTCAAAACCCACCCTGCCCACACAGACTGGATATCTGGGTGGAGCTCTCACTGCCCAAGGGGAGGGCTGTAATATTCTTTGGCATTGCACAGGAACACATTTCCAAGATGGATGTCTGAACCAACCAAACAGAAAACGCGCCAGAAAAGTTGCAATCTTCAGCAAGAGGACACACCCTGCCCCGAGAACATACTCCGGACTTCCTAAAAGTGCACCAGGAGTTTGGGTCGGAGGAGCCACGGGTGTTTCTTGTCACTGCGTCCTATTGGCTTGTAGGGCCCTCTTGCCTGTGTGCAGCCACCTCACTGGCTGCAGAGTTAGGGGGTGGTTCAAGAAGAGTCTCGCGGTGGTGGTGGGCGCGAGTGATGTACGAGAGCTGCTGGCGACGCCGCGTGGCTCATGCAGGGAATCCCACCCGCGCCATTTTAGAAGCCGCTGCTTGCAGGAGGGAGTTTGTCCAGGAGCTGAAGAAGACGAGCAAGAAGCAGGTTTCTTGGGGGCGCTGTGACCTGAGGGACAGAGGAGCTGTCCAGCTTGGTGAGCTTTTCACGGAACTCAGTGCCGTGCTGTGGAGGAGACCATGCTCAAGCTGGCGAGACGCATGGTAACCTTCTTCGGCTGCAAGAGCTACGAACCTGCTGAGAGACAGCCGGGAGCAGGGCAAGGTACCTCTCAGTGTGTCCCATTGTAGGATTCCCCACCCCCCACCCCCTGCAAGGAATCTCCTAGTGTTGGCCCTCCCAACGCTGGTCCACATTTGGGTGCGGGAGCCATTGAGAGTTGTCACGGCTCTATCCTGTGCATGTGCATGAATGCGTGTGTGTGCGTGCATTTGTGTCTAGGGTATTCAACATATACCACAGTGTGAGCTAGGGCAGCCACACTCAAGCCTCCATTTCATGGCCCTCCAGTCTGAGAAGGGGCTGATACACAAGGCCCTGGGGTGAAGCTCCCCTGCCTCTCCCGCTTGCTTCCTGCTCTAGGTGAGTTTTTTTTTTACATGCCCCCAAATTGCATGTGGAATTCATTTTCCATCTCTGTTGAGTTTTTGCAGACAGGTGGATAATTCGGATAGTAGTCCCTTAGGCAACCAGCAGAACTCTTTGGCAAGCTGACTGCTAGAATCAAATAACAAAATATTACTTCTCAGCTGCTCTTGTACACACAGCAAAAAAATTGGGTGCAATTAGGGGTCACCTGTAAATCTCCAGATGGTTTGAGTGCTTTGTCTGAGAAGATAAGAAAGCAGGCCCTAGAGATTACTTCCTCAGCTTTGTGATGATAGCAAGATGTAATAGTGGAAGCTTTATGAAATCTGCAGTGATAACAGCTACTTTCTGCAAGGCACTCACAGATCTTTTTTAAAGGATTTTTTCAAAGATTTATTTATTTTTTATTTGAAAGGCAGAGTTCTGGAGAGACAGGTAGGGAGAGACAGAGGGAGATCTTCTATCTGCTGGTTCAGCCCGCAATGGCCAGAGAAGGGCCAGATGGAAGTCAGGATGTTCTTTCTGGTCTCTCACATGAGTGCAGGGGCCCAAGGACCTGGGGCATCTTCCCCTGCTTTCTCAGGTGCAATCATTAGTAACGGAGCTGGATCAGAAGTGAGCAGCAGAGAATTTTACCAGTGTCCACATGGGACGCTGGCCTTGCAGGTGGTGGCTTAACCCACTGTACCAAAGCACCAGCCCTGGTACTCACAGATCTTAAACTGTACGTACCTGTGTGAATAAATGACAATGCTTAGTGGCAGATGTTGTTATAATCCTTGTTTTACATATGAAGGATCAAGAGAGCCTAACACAGATGGTCTTTGTATGGGTTTTGCATCTGAACCTAAGAGGTGTGACCTCGTTGACCTATCTCGTAGATGACAATTTGGAAAATCAACGGAAAGAAGTCACAAATTCCTCTGGTGACTATGACCTGGGCAGGGTGCTGCTGAGAGGTGGGCAGAAGGATGCTGCCAGTGTGGAAGAATGTGAACTCTTTGAGGTATTGAAATCTTTCCAAGTAAGATTTAGTTTGGGGACAGTGTCATATGTGAAGCTTCACTCCCAGCGCTGTATATGACTCTTCCATAATATTCGTGAGTACTGAATACACTGACTATTCTCCATCTGTTTTTCTAGTATTTAAATGATGCAAGTAACCGTGATAATTAAGTAATACATATCTGTGCACAAAAAAAAACTGAAAGATAAATGACACTTGTCTCTAGCTAATATGATTATGAATTAATGAGGAATTGCTTTGTTTTTGTACTTTTTCCATCATTGTCATCTATTATTTCTATAGATAAGAAACTTCAAATACAGAGTGGTTTGCTCCCAGTAAACAAAGTTGCTTTGTATACCTCTCTGTCAGAGAGTTAATACACCCTAATTTGACTATTTTGTTATCTCTCTGTCCAATTTCCAATGATTTTTTTGCAGAGCTTATCTCCTAGTCCTTTTCCCTTGAATGGCATTAGACACCTGCCTATATCCCTAGCTTATGCGCATTTCTCCCATCTCTACTTGCCTCCTGGCCCTACTGTCATTTAACAAGGACACCTGTCTTTGATTTCACAGCCCAACCCCAAATTCATTTTCTCCATTCACTGCCTCAGTTTTCTCCCAATCTGAAATCTCCTTTCTCTGGAGAATTTACCAAATTATTTTCACTATGATTGTGATTTTGATCCCACCGTCCTAGAACTGGATCTTATTTCAGTTTCTTCAGTTATTTAATACTGAATTTCTGGAGCACAAGAATAGTATACATTTTACCATTGAACTTAATGTAACGAGTTCCTTACACTTGGGTGTACCATTAACATTGTCCCGAGATTTTAAACAATGCATAAAGCTCAAGAATTATTTTCAGTGCATCAGCTCACATCTGTGATTAATTTGCTATGTAACATATTCCCTAGTAAGGAGTACAATTATTAAACATAATTCTTGAACATCAATCTTTTAATCATACTGGATTCCATGTCAACGTTTTGTTCTGTTGGAAGTCAATGTGTACTTATGTTACAGGTGATGAACATCCCTGATGACTTCTACAATGCTAGCGGATCAGACCCTGAAATTGGAATTTTAATTGATCGTGTTAGTACTGTATGGAATGGTGTTGTCTATATGAATGAAACAACTAGCTTCTCCATAAACCTTTTTTCTGAAGGTATAATTTCCAGTTGTTAGAAAAATGTGATGTTTATTTTCTGACAGAATTTTAGCACTGTCACAAATTGCATATCTGGCTCTAGTCAATGGCTCCTGAAGAGTTGAGGAAGGCCTTTGGAAGTGCAAATAATATAGTTTATGAGGGCAGTTACCTAGTATTTTTAATAGCTCTGGTTATCAGTTGTTATGTGTAAATGCAGCCAGTAACGTGTAGATATATTTCATTCATACAATGAAATTGGTTTGTATTTAATTACTATCCAATAAAAAATTACACAGGAATAGGAAGATAATATTTTAAAGCAATACAAATGCTTCAAAATGGAAGTTTAGAGAGAGTGATACAATTTACAGTGTAGGTATATGGGGTACCTATTGTTGAATTCCACTTGTAATGTCCAGATTTGTTCTAAGAGTAGGACTCTAACCAACATTATACTATGTTGATTCTTGTGAACGAAATACTGCTCTAAACGGAATATTAGCTAAGCCCCACAAACCAGCCTGATGTTTTATTTCTCTTGGACTCCGAACTATGGTCCTTGCCTGAGCTTTGTTACCATGTTCACTCTGTCTGCTTTGTTGTTAAGAGAGTATATGGGAGAAGGATCAATCAAGAATTTGCTTAGGAGGACATAGTAAAATTGGCCAGAGGTTATGGATATCTGGAGGAGGATCCTGGATATAATTTGGGATTTCAGAGGACAATGATTGCTGGTGAATTGTCCTTTTGTTGTGAAAGGAAAGAGAGGAAAAAGTAATTGCAAGGTATTTGGTTTGAACAGTGATAGGGATGAAGCTGTTAATGTGACACGTGGGAGACTGAGAAGAGCCAATTGTAGTGAAAAAGAAGAAAAACAGGAACTAAGCTTTAGGTATGTTAATTCAGTCTGTGTATGGAAATGATGGAATCTTGGCTTGAGTATAGCTTTAGAAACGTGCCCTCTGCAGCTATAAGCCCATACATATTCTGTAAAGCCACACCAGAGTTATGCATATTGATTAAGGAGAGAAGCAACAGATGTCTCACTGAGCCTGGGGTCACCAGATTCATATACATTTAACTTTGTTGACATTGCCAGTTTGCTGGTTTGGGTGTGCCAGTTTACCTACCCACCTGTAATGTTTGAGTATTCGAGTTATTTCTGAGCCTTGTGGTTATCTCTGTTATGCCGTAACTAACCTTCTTCTTAATGCAAAATCCCTTTTGAAACTACATGTGTATAGCTGTAAAAAGTAGTAAAGACCTCATCAGCTGACCAAAATCCTGGGATTGCTTATTCATTTGTACAGTATTTCTTGATGTTACTAATTTCTTTATTGTACATGTAAAGTTTTATCAGTACCTTAATGGTATGTCATCAAGACTATTAGGGTACTTCTCATTTTATACATGGTGACATTGAAACACAGAGAGGTAAAGTGCCTCGACCATGGTTGCAAACTGAGCGACAGTGTTGTGGTCTGTAATATAGGAGTACAGTTGCAAGCCTGTGATCTCAACTTTGTACTTGACTGTCTCTTGAGTAAAGACTTATGAATGTGAACATTTGTTTAATATGTTCCCAGGCTCATCCCCAAATTTGGCTATGTGTGATGTTCAATTCTTCATTCCTTTCCCTATCTGGATTTAGTAAACCAGTACAGAACAGTCAGGGAATAAGGCATGATAGCTTGAATCTGACTGAAATATTTAAAAGGTTTCTGTGAAAACACCTGCAAAATTATATTTATGTAGAACACAAACTTCTCAGTAATAGTACAGCACTGACAAAACTTGTGAATTCAAGATGACTTTAGAGAAGCAATAACGTAACTGCAGTTTCTCCATGGCTCTTATAGGTTTTAAGCCTTACAAGGGAGACTGGTTAGAAGTTGAATATTCCTTCGATCCTTGCACCTCCAACATCAGGGCACACTCAGCAAAGCCGTTGAACTTTAACCATGTCAAAAAGGTAATGGGTTTGCATATTGCTGCAGACTTCCCTATTGTCAATTTTTCCTTTGTTGATAATTTGATTCTCAGCTTTCTACTGAGTGTGCTGGGACATCTATACAATCTGTTCTTTGGCAAACAGGAGCTTATGTTGCTTTTGAGAAATAATGACTTCCAAAACCAAAGAAATTAAGAGAATTATGTGTACTTCATATGCAACTGATAATATACATTCGGAATTTTATATGGTATTGGAATGCTATTACAGTGCTCTTAAGGAAAACATTATGAAATATGACTTGTGTGCAAGAATATTTTTTGAGAAAGAGTGAATGTAGAATGCCATAGCAGCTGACATTACTCATAAGAGCCAAGTATGACTTGAATTGTGGAGTTGGAAAGGAAGTGGGGAATCCATCAAATCATGATTAATGCACACAGTGAGTGGTAATGTTAGCAGAGTAACTCACTGTAGACCAGGGTTCTCTCTCCTGAGACTCTGAATTGGCTGTTAGGAAGTGAGGTCTGGCCCCAGGTGTGTTTACCGAGCATTCTTGGTGTTGACAAGGTGCCAGTCAAATTGGGGATCCCGGTGGAGATGGAGAGACTCACAGGATAGAGCCGTAGTGAGGAGGGGCAGAGAAGCTTGTAGTGCGCTTTGATTTTAATCATTTCCATTCTTCCTCTCTACAGGTGTGGATTAGCAATGTACTTGGAAGAAATGGGGTGATCGCTAATACTGTCTTTTTCACCTTGGATTCGCTGATACTGCCTGAGGGCTATATGCCTGAAGTCCGCGATGCCGTCAATGTGAACATAGTGAAGAGTGATCAGGGGCGCTATATTTGGAGAGCAGTGTCTGTCACCCCAGTGGAAATGATGATGTAATAAACAACACCTTTTTGTTCCCTGTCCATCCTTATTTTGAAGGGCAGCAAAGGGCAAATTTCAATTGAGTCATCATGAAAAAGATTTTACGTACAGCTTTTTTGGTGCAGCCAAATCAGACACTGGCAGGTTCATATGGGACCATCATTCAAGTATAGGGCAATGCAGCAAATTTAGTAAAGCTGGCGAGTTATAGTAGGAAAGGCATTGTTGGAAAGCCCACTGCAATTGAATTTGAATTTTTTGCTTTCCGTGGCCAGGGATGGATTGGGTGGTGGCAGAGGATGTTGTCTATCCTGAAGTCACTTCCATAGGCAAAGCAAGTCCCCTGTTTGTTGTATGTTTACTTTGTTTTTCTCCATAGCACTTTCTCACTTCTCCTCACCAGCATAGTTTATTATTTCTCTTGTTGACCTGTGGCCCTCTTTCCTATGCAAGTTGTTAAACTTAACATGGACAGGGCTGTTTAGGATTTGCTTTTCTATTTTGTTTTATCCATTAGCCCATTAGAGGGCCACATAGAATGTTGCCTGACATAGTGTGAAACTACCATAAAAAGTACTGTTATTAAATTCAGTTAACTGAGTGATCTCACCAGAAATGATGTTTACCTGTGGATAAACTGAACACTTATTTGTTAAAAGTAAAGATTTTGATGGGTTCGTGAAGGACTCTGTTGCTTCTGTAACAATATCATAACCTCTGAAAAAGGGTGTTTACACTGGCATTTAAGTCGCTGTGTTAAGGTGTCTGTGTTTTACAGCTGAGGAACAGGGACGCATCTTCCCTGGCTGTAGCACCTGACTCTAGATTCCTGCTAATGACAACACTAGGAGGAAATAATTGGGTCCACGCCACCCACGTGGGAGACCTTGCTTGAGGTCAGGATCTAAGGTTATGCTGTGTTCATTTATGTTGGGAGCCAGGAGATGGGAACTGAATGTCTCTGTCTATGCTGTGTGTCCCTCTCAGATACTAAGAAGACAAAGATGACAGAGGTTCTTCCCTTTGCTCTTGACCCATGCTCATTGTTGTTAGTGAAGTACATGTTTTTTTTTCAAGTTCATCTAAATGCCCATGAAGAAATAACATTCATTGATTTTAAACTTCGTGCACTCAAGAAATTTGTCTTCAATTCTCTTGCCATTGACTGTCTAAAGCACCCCTTACGAGGCAAAGCCTGCTCCCTTGCATTTGCCAGTGTTCAGTGATAAAGATAAAAAATATTTGAGTAATTAAAAATCAGAAATTTTCAAATGGGTTGAATTGTGCCCCCCATAATATATGCTCATTTGCAGACACGTGGTACCTGTGTATGGAGTCTTATTGGAAATGGGCTCTTTGCAAATATAAAGAATCCAAGGTGGAGTCACACAGAAATATGATGAGCAGTGCTCCCAGGAGTGGGGTTCTTATAAGGAGGGGAATTTGGACACACAGATACACAGGGAAATGCACTATGAAATAAAGGAGGCAGATAGAGCAATGATGCATCTACAAATTTGGAATTCCTTGGACGTTGGCAATCCCCACATGCATGGAGAGAATATGGCAGTGAACTATCCCTCATAGCTCTTCAGAAGGAACGAACATTCCTGTAACACTGATTTTGGATCTTTCTCCTCCCAGAGAATCAGTTTCTGATGTTAGCCACTCCCATGTGCTCATTTGTTACAGCATCTCTGGGAGACTAGCATGGGTGCTAAGTTGTTCAGGGACAGATAGTCTCCCACTGTGGGTAATCATAGTCCCTAGGGTAATACAGTGGGATTCTTAGGTAATAATCAGAGGAGGTGGAGAGGGAGATAGGAGAGCCTGGAGCTTGCATCCTCAGTTAACATGAACCTGGGGGATTACCAGGAGGCTGCTGCTATCTATTGTAAACATATAGGTAGAGAAATGGGATAAGCCATCATCAAGGTTATTCAAATGAAGAATATAATTAATTTCTAAGTCAATAGATTGATTTTCCTTAGATGCTGAACATTATTCAAATGAAGAACATAATTTATTTCTAAGTCAATAGATTGATTTTCCTTAGATGCTGAACATTTCACTCTGCTGTACATTATAGATACTGCAAGGATGAATCAAGAGAGTTCCTATACATGCAAATTGTCTTCAGCAATGGTACATCCAAACCTATTGGTGCAGAAGATAAGAACACATCTAAAAGAGTGTGGGCTGGTGCCGTGGCTCAACAGGCTAATCCTCCGCCTTGCGGCGCCAGCACACCGGGTTCTAGTCCCGGTTGGGGCGCCGGATTCTGTCCCGGTTGCCCCTCTTCCAGGCCAGCTCTCTGCTGTGGCCAGGGAGTGCAGTGGAGGATGGCCCAGGTGCTTGGGCCCTGCACCCCATGGGAGACCAGGAAAAGCACCTGGCTCCTGGCTCCTGCCATCGGATCAGCGCGGTGCGCCGGCCGCGGCGGCCATTGGAGGGTGAACCAACAGCAAAAGGAAGACCTTTCTCTCTGTCTCTCTCTCTCACTGTCCACTCTGCCTGTCAAAAAAAAAAAAAGAGTGTAAATAGAATGTGGCACATAGTTACCTGGATGTACTTTGATTGTGGGGTATATGTAATTGTTTTCTGCTTTATATGTCTATATGGTACTATAGTAAGCATGTCTTAGTTGTGTGATTAGAAAAAGGTAAATGTAGGAAAGACCATTGCAAATGCTATAAAGAAATCATTTTGGAGACTTCAGTACTTTGGAGAAATTAGTACCCTAATTTGACATTGCTTCTCACATGCCAGACTACTTTTTTTAAAAAAAATATTTTATTTATTTGAAAGAGTTACAGAGAGAGGTCTTCCATCCTCTGATTCACTCCCCAAATGGCCAAAATGGCTGGAGCCATGCTGATCTGAAGCCAGGAGCCAGAAGCTTCCTCCAAGTCTCCAACGTTGAGGCAGGGGCCCAAGGACTTGGGCCATCCTCCACTGCTTGCTCAGGAGCATTAGCAGGGAGCTGGATCAGAAGTGAAGCAGCTGGAATTTGAACCGGTATCCATATGGAATGCCAGCAGTGCAGGCCATGTCTTTAATCCACTGCGCCACAGCACCAGTCCCATGTCAGACTACTTTGAGTTTATTTTTGCAAGTTTATCTCATGATCTGTGTTATTTCCCTCCTCCTTCTGTGTCTTTGTTCTGCTTTCTTTTCTCCTACAATGTCTCCCTTCCCCCACCATTATTAATCGTGTAACATTTTCCTATTCTTTTACAACCCAGGTCAAATCCCATTTCGTCTAGGAGTCCTTTGTCTATTCTCCCAACATTAACTCCAGTTACTCCTACAACTTTCCCAAAACAAATTGTTGAGTTTGATTTAGAGAGATGGCATTGACCAGAACTTGGTTTCAGTTGGTTGTTTTTGTTTCCTACTTCCACTGGATTGTGAATGGCTGGAGGCCACACACAGTCCATCTTTCATCTTTGAATCTAGTGAAATCAGTGCATTGGGCTTTAGCATATGCCCCAATAATATCTTAGGTACGTTTACCAACCAGAACCGTGTCAGTCCCTACCTGTGCCCCTCTTCGTGTGTGCCTAAAGCTGCAATTACTTGCAGTTACTCCAAGCATTTCACTTGTACCTGCTTCCCACCTGCCACGAGGCTATTGAGGGAGGACCTGGGATTCCAGATGAGGCCTAGTGAAGCTGCTCCCTGTAGAGACACAGTACAGCAACGCTGCCAGGCAACATGGGGAGGTGCAGGACACTGAAGAAGTGTGTCCTGGGATTTCACGGGGACATAGACTTTCCTTGTTGGCAGTAGCAGTGCTCAGGGACTGTGGAAAGTGGCAGCCTTCAATCTGCCAAAGACAATGGGAAGCAAGACTTGGGGGCAACCTTTCCTTAAAGGAAGAATGTATGGAGCTTTGAACCTGTGTCCTTGTAGCTGCCTCTGTGAGGGCAGTGTGTAGGTGATTGAGGCAGGCTGCAGGTCCTGTCTTTACTTGTGTCACATGGGGCTGTGCCAGACCACGTGTCACTGAGGCCACAGGGCCTTGGCTCGAGTTTTCGTAGTTGATTTGGAGGTTTGAGAGCATTCTGGTGTGTGAACCAGTTGCAAATCTGGGAATACTGTCTGCTTTTCTTTTCTTTTCTTTTTTTTTTTTTTCAAGCAGAGTGGACAGTGAGAGAGAGAGAGAGACAGAGAGAAAGGTCTTCCTTTGCCGTTGGTTCACCCCCCCCCCAATGGCCGCTGCGGCCAGCGTGCTGCGGCCGGCGCACCGTGCTGATGCGAAGCCAGGAGCCAGGTGCTTATCCTCGTCTCCCATGGGGTGCAGGGCCCAAGCTTGGGCCATCCTCCACTGCACTACTGGACCACAGCAGAGAGCTGGCCTGGAAGAGGGGCAACCGGGACAGAATCTGGCGCCCCAACCGGGACTGGAACCCAGAGTGCCAGCGCGGCAGGCGGAGGATTAGCCTATTGAACCACGGTGCCGGCCCTGTCTGCTTTTCAAAACCACTATCAGAATCCCCTGCATACCGAACAAACCCAGCTCTGAGAGTGAGACTACTACAGAGCTCAGTTATGCAAGTTACACAGGAAAACATCGAAGAATCCTGTAACATGTAGCTTGCTAGACTTTCTCTTTGGCTGCATTGTTTTCCACAAGCATTATGTGCACTGACTGTATTGTCATGTAAGGATTTGAACATTCCTAGAATCCTACAGTGCCACCTAAAGCTTAATGTCCATAATCCATGGTGCCTTTTAACATGCAGATTAGGATGTCAGTCTGGAGTGAGCAAAAGATTCTGCATTACTAACAGCTTCCACGTGATTCTGATATTGCTGCTCCTTAGCTGGCTTGCTGGTTAAGTAGCAAGGGTCTGAATCAAGTGCTAGTTTTAACCCCTTCTCCAGTCACACTGCCTTTGGGCCTTCCTAGTTGCTATGAGCCCTCCTTCAATGAGCTTTTATTGTATGTCAGTTGAAGCACATGAGAACTCTCACTTGGCCTTTTACTCTCTAGGAAAGAGAGAGAGGGAAGGAAGGAAAGGAGGAAGGGAGGAAGGGAGGGAGGGAAGGAGGGAAGAAAGATGGAAGGGAGGAAGGGAAGATGGAAGGGAGGGAGGGAAGGAAGTAAGAAAGGAAGAATCCTAAAGGTTTTTTGTTAAGTATTTAAGTATATGAAGCAGAAAACCCCCTTTTGTGTGTATATCTAAAGGAGAGGAGATCACCACCTTCTAAACGAGGTCCAGGGAATTGAAGAAAATATGAGGGAGGCATGCTTAAAACTGCATACACACAGGACCACACAACCCAGACTGCACAAAGGCATAAAAGTCATCTCTGGATGAAGAGCTCACTGACCAAAAGGAGAGATGGAGTTTTTATTTGCCTCACATAGGGGCTCATTTCCAAGACGTAAGTCTGGCCCAAACAGGAAACACCCAGAACAATCTCCAGGATTCTCAGCAAGAACACACACCCTTGCCCCTAGCAATATTCCTGAGACCTTTGAAGAGGTGCCATTAGTTTGGATGGGAGGAGCCACATGTGTCTTCTCACTTACTCCTATTGGCAGCAGCACCATTCGCTGCATGGTGTGAGGGTGCAGGTCACACGTTTTGAGGTGGCGACAGGAGGTGCAGTGTGAGTGGTGCACCAGACCTGCTATCATGGCTACCTGGTTCTTCAAGTTATTCCCACATCACTTCAGACACAGCCGCTTCGAGAGCAGGAAACAGGTTCCTGAAGGCTTCTGTGACCAGAACGAGAGAGGGCGCCTCCTGCATCATACACTTTGTGCAGTATCCAGGCCTAAGCTGTAGAAGAGACTGTGTGCAGGCTTTTGGTGTGGCAACCTTCTTCCACCTCAAGGGCCACTAAATCTCAGAGGGGCAGCCAGGGTCTCTGAAAGGTACATCTCATTATGTCCCATTGTCCCCTCAAATGGCCTCTCCAGAGTGGCTCTCATGGCCCTGGTACAGGGCTGTCAGGTCTTCTTAATTTTAAATATCTAATTAGTTGAAATTAAGAGGGGGGGTCTTCCATTTGCTGGTTCATTCCTCAAATGGCTGGAATGGCCAGGGTCGAACCAGGCCCAGGATGCAGGATGTCCATCTAGGTCTCCCATGTGGGTGGCAGGGGCCAAGCACTTGGGCCATCTTCTGTTGCTTTTCCCAAGCCATTAGCAGGGAAGTGAATCAGAAGTGGAGCAGCTGGGACATAAACCAGCTCCCATATAGGATGCTGGCCTCAGAGGTGGTGGCTTTACACACAACACCATAACACCAGCCCCTGTCAGGTCTTCAAAGGGTGTGTACAGTGGGGACCTGCGCTGTCCCAGATGTAGCAGTGCCGGAGAGCTAGTTCTGCCTGCACCCCAAGCCTCCACTCCTTGTTCGGCAAAGGCATGAGGGGACTGATGCAGAAAGTCCTTGAGTGCAGTACCCTTGCTTTTTCTTACTTGCCTCCTGCTGCAGGTGTGTTTTTTTACCTTTCCAGAAGCAAAATGCCCTCAGTTGCACAGGGATTTGGTTTTGCATCACAAACAGGCAAGTATGAGACCCAACTGGTTGTGCCACATATCTGCTTCCTTTGGAGACCAGTGGACTGCTTTTGTGGCCCAGTTACTGGAATCAGATCACAAAAGCTACCTACCTGGTTTGCTTGTGCAGTTTGGGGCCAACGGCAGATCTCTAGATGTCTTTGAGTGTTTTGTCTGAGGAGATGAGAAGGAAGCCTGAGATGCAATTTCTCATTGTGTTTTGATAACCATAAGATATAATAATAGTTGAAGCTTAACATACTTCATTTGTATCTACATTGATAACAGCTTCTTTCTGCAAGATGCTCATTGACCTTAACCATTACATACATGTGTGAATTTATTGACAACCGTATTCTGCAGATACTGCTTTATTCTTCATTTGACACATGAAGAGTCAAGAGAACATAAGGTAAATGAGCTGGTTAATGAATTTTTGCATCTGAACCTAAGAGTCCTGACCTTGCTGACCCATCTATCTCACATATGACATCAATTTGGAAGACTGACAGAAGTAGTGGCAAGTTCTTCTGGTGAGTATGGTACAATGGGTGAGTCCCTTTGCTTCAGTAGTGATGAGAAGGGCAGGATGCCACTGAGATGTGGCAGAAAGGTATGGCCAGTGTGGAAGAAAGTGAACTGTCTGAAGAGCTGAAATCCTTCCAAGTAAGATTTAGCTTGGGAGCAGTCTCTTATTCCCGTGAGCTTTCATGCTTGCTGTTCCTGATAAATCCACACCCTTGAATGTAACCTACAAAGGAGAGATGGAGGGGTGTTTGAAGCCTCACCCCTGGAAATGTAGGTTCTTCTTTCCCAATGTAGATTCTTCTTTGTGGTGACTTCTGTTTTATAACACAGATTTTCTTCATCATTCTTTCCAGTGCAGTGGTGGGGCACTGTTCTTTGCCTAGGGCCATGTGGGTATTTATAACATCATTCACAAGCCATCAGGGCCATACAAAATTACCAACAAAACTAGTCTGCTATAAATTTTCTGAGTTTTGAGTCCTGCCTGAGGTTGCCTTGGCAGGGCCAGACCAAATGGTTTTGTGGGACTTATATTGACCACAGACTGGATGGTCGCCATCCCTAAAAGATATGGCCAACAGTCATAATTATATGCAAAACACACAAAAAAACATTAGAAGCTGGGCAAATGCTGAAATATAGACAATAGTTTTCTCTAGTAATAGAATTATGGATTATAAGGAATTGCTTTGTGTTTAGCTCTTTCTGTAGCTCTTCCATAATGATCATGTCTTGCTTGTTGTGGTTAAGTGGCTTTAAATACACAGAATGTCACCTCCAGTTATCAAAACTAGTTGAATGCCTTTCCAGAAGCATTTGATTAAACCCCAGTTTGACTTCTCTTGTTTTCCCTCTGTGTCCAATTTCAAGTGATTCTTTTCAACATTTCTCTCATAGTTCTGTTCCCTGGTTCCCTGGTTCTGATTCTTATGTCATGGTTTACCTGCCCATTCCTCTAGGTTTTGTGTATTGCTCCTCTATGCCTCCTGGCTCCTGTCCCTGCTCACACTGAACAGGGAAACTCTTTCTCTTATTCCACAACTCAACACAAAACTCATTTTCTCCATTTGATGCCTTCATTTTCTCCCAATCAGAAATGTTCTCCCTCAAAACCTCTGCCATATACAAAAATCAAATCACATCGAGCAGGGATCTAAATCTAAGACCTGAAACCATCAAATTTCTAGAGGAAAACACAGGGGAATCACTGCAAGACATTGGTATAGGCAAATACTTCTTGGATAAGACCTCAGAAGCACAGAAAATAAAGGCAAAAAATAGATAAATGGGATTACATCAAGTTAAGAAATTTCTGCAGGGGCAGCACTGTGCTGTAGCAGGCGAAGCCTCCATTTGCCATGCCTGCATCCCATATGGGCACCGGTTTGATTCCCAGCTGTGGCACTTCTGATCCAGCTCCCTACTAATGTCCCTGGAAATGCAGTGGAGGATGGTTCAAGTCCTAGGGCTTCTGCACCCACGTGGGAGAGCCTGCTGAAGCTCCTGGCTCCTGGCTTCAGATTGGCCCAGCTCTGGCTGCTGCTGCCATTTAAGGAGTAAACCAGAGGATGGAAGATCTCTCTCTGTAATCCTGACTTTCAAATAAATAAATAAAATCTTTATATAAAAAAGAAGCTTCTGCACAGTAAAAAAATAAGCACTCAACAAAGCAAAAAAAAAAAATCCACAGAATGGGAGAAAATGTTTCAAATTATACAAATTAATCCTGATAAAGGATTACTATCCAGGATGTATAAGGAGCTCAAGAAATTCAACAACATAAAAATAAGCAGTCTAGTTAAGAAAGGGGCTAAGGATATAAACAGGAATTTTTCAAAGGATGAAACATAAATGACCACAGACAAATGAAAAACAAAATGCTCAGGATCACTACTCATCAGGGAAATACAAATAAAAACTACAATGGAGTTTCACCTCACCCAATTAAAATGGCTATCAACCAAAAAAATCAAAAAATAACAAATGTTGGCAAAGATGTGGAGGCAAGGGTACCCTAATACGTGGTTGGTGGAAATGTAAACTAGTAGAGGCATTGTGGAAAATGGTATGGGGATTCCTCAGAAATCTGAACATAAATCTACCATATGAACCACTCATTCCAATTCTGGAAATGTACCCAAAGAAAATGAAATCAGCATATAAAAGAGTTATCTGTAGCCTCAGCTTTATAGTAGATCAACTCATAATAGCTGAGATATGCAGTCAACCCAGATGTCCATCAACTGAAGACTGGATAAAGAAATTGAGGTATATATACACAATTGAATATTACTCAACTATAAAAAAGAATGAAATACTGTCTTTTGCATCAAAATTGATGCAATTAGAGATCATTATGCTTAGTGAAATAAGCCAGTCACAAATATCACAACTATCATGTGTTTTCACTGATCTGTGGTAACTAATATGCAGAGTACAAAAAATTATATGAGCAAAATTGACATTTTAAGATTTAATTTTAGTTTATAGCCCTTTTCTATGTTCTTGAGCAACAGTGACTTTTCTACTTATGACTTTTTTAAAAAAGATTTGTTATTTATTTGACGGGAAGAATTACAGATACAGAGATTTCTGCTTGTTCACTCCTCAAATGGCCACAATGGCTAGAGCTGGGTTCATCTGAAGCCAGTACCCAGGAGCTTCTTCTGGGCCTCCCATGTGGGTGCAGGGTCTCAAGCACATGGACTGTCCTCTGCTGCTTTCCCAGGCCATTAGTAGGGAGCTGAATCTGAGGCGAAGAAGCTGGGACTTGGACAGGAGCCCATATGGGATGCAGGCACTGCAGATGGAGGCTTTACCCGCTATGCCACAGCACCTGGCCCTGTATAGTTACTACCTTTTGAACACTTTATTCAGGGGAGAGGTAAGATTCTGGACAGATACATACCATGAAGATATGATTAGATCAATGCGGACACATTGAATACTACTCAGCCATGCTGTATTTGGATGGCAGTTGCTCTCACCCAAGTGCGAATGGTGGTGTAACAACAACACCTTGTGATGCCAGGCTTGTCTTTTCTCTTACCGCAGGAAAGCTTGTGGTTCAAATAAAAAACCGATTTAGTCCTCATGAACAAGACGGCAGTTCAGTGTTTTTGTTGCATTCAGTTCAGGTAAAGCCTGGTTCACCTGAGGCCATGAACCAACTAAGGGCTAGGGCATAAATTCAACACAATCCAAAGTTACTGAGTCGAAGCAGAGAAGTGGTCCATGGCAACTACCTGCAGCTCAATCTGAACTTCTTTTTTTGCATGGCCAGGAGTGCACTGGATGATGGCACAGGCCTGGCAATGTTGTAGGAAAACCGCTGAGCTGAGTCCGATTTCACATCCTGGTGTGTATATTGATGTACAGACAGGACATGAAGGTGAGTGAATAAGTGAAGTTTTATTTCAGTAAGCAAAAGAGAAGCTCTGGACCATATGATTGGAGGGGCTGGGGGAAAAAGAGAAAACAAACCTCTGAGGTCTCACAGTACAAGGGTATCATTCTTTTTAAATAACCAACGTTTTTGTTTGTATTAGATCAGATACAGTTATGAAAACTGTACATTATACATTTTGATTTCAGGATCATAAATAAAGGAACTCACAAATAGGGAGTTCTTTTTCACAGCAAGAAACTTTAAATAAGCAAAGTCATGTTTTATTAACTACACTGGCAGACTCCATGTGCTGTCCAAAATATACAGTACAGTATAGCAACCCACTACAAAGAGTCCTCAAGTAAAATACAGCTGTGCACATTTTAGAAAAATACCAAAAGGGGGCCGGCGCTGTGGCGCAGTGGGTTAAAGCCCGGCCTGAAGCACCAGCATCCCATATGGGCGCCGGTTTGAGTCCTGGCTGCTCCACTTCCGATCTAGCTCTCTGCTATGGCCTGGGAAAGCAGTAGAAGATGCCCAAGTCCTTGGGCCCCTGCACCCACATTAGAGACCTGGAAGAAGCTCCTGGCTCCTGGCTTCAGATTGGCACAGCTCCAGCCATTGCGGCCAACTGGGGAGTGAGCCAGTGGATGGAAGACTCTCTCTCTCTCTGTCTCTATCTCTCTCTGTAACTCTGCCTTTCAAATAAATAAATAAATATTTAAAAAAGAAAAATACCAACGATATGGGCTTTGTTTCTAAAAATTTTATTAATCATACATATATTTATAAATGGAAACAAAATGCTTACTTTATAAACAAATCCTGGGGGCCAGCGCCATGGCACAGTAAGTTAATCCTCTGCCTGCAGTGCCGACATCCCATATGGGCACCGGTGCTAGTCCTGGCTGCACCACCTCCAATCCAGCTCTCTGCTGTGGCCTGGCAAGGCAGTGGGATGTGGCCTAAATCTTTGGACCCCTGCATCCATGTGGGAGATGCAGAAGAAGCTCCTAGCTCCTGACTTCGGAACAGCACATCTCCGGCCATTGCGGCCATTTGCCTCCCTCTCATTGTCTGTAACTCTACCTCTCAAATAAATAAATAAATAAAATCTTTTAAAAAATAAAAATAAACACATCCTGTAATTATGTTAACCATTATTTCCAAAGCATTACATTTTAAATAAATAATTAATTAGATTAAATTGTTTGTTTTCTTTAAAAAAAAAAAAAAACAGATTTCCCAGCATAAAGACCTAAGGGTTAGGGCAGGAGTAGCAAGAGTACTGAAACTGATACAGGAACTGAAACATTTGTTCTTGAGGGAAAATAAATATACAAGTTGTAATTTTTCATTTGCTCACTTTCTGCCTTCTTCTCTGTTCCATACTGGTCACACCCAGGATTCTCAACATACTGTACTTCTGCAAAAAACATCACTGGATTACTACCCTGCGGGTGACAGAGCATCCAGGCCACACCTGTGCTCACATGGGAATCATGTGAGCTGTCTCTTATGGATAGAAAAGGTGGCTAATAAGGTAAAAAGAATCTGATTACAGCACACAAATCATGAAAGTATTTAGTAACAGCTTCCCCTCAGAATGTAATGCTTTAAAGAGACTTAACAGAAACCTCTGCTCCCCTGGTTTCTTTTTAGATAATCACTTGTATAAAGACCGTGAAGTTTCTCTATAGAAGAAACAGGTAGCAGCATCACTCACCAGTCTTATGCCGGGACCTGCTGCTCTAGCACCTCATGGAATGTTCTGGGAGAGAATGTTCTGTTTGCTTGTGCACGACTCTGTTCATTGTTGCTGTTGATTTAAATATGATGGATAACCATCGTACCACCTGTGGTCCTGGCCAGACAAAACACACATGTTGCATCTCAAGGAGAAGAAAGACAGCAAAACGCTAAGGTCTGTATGTTGATTTGGGTAGCAATACATCACATTTCAGATAGTGTGTTCTTCCTAAACCTGCCAAAGGCTATTTCTCTTTAAAATTCAGCAACTTGAAGGCATCATACCTTCCTAAGAAATAACTTAAGTATTTTTAACCTGACTGAGATGAATTATTTATGCACGTATGAGATGCTGAATTTTGAAAGCTGAAAGACAACAGAACTCTAAGAAGTATAGTCAAAGCGTTACACAGACTGCAGTAATCAGTGTTCAAAGGATTTAGTTGCATTGCTGATGTACTTTACAACCAAATAAAATCTTGTCAGTGGCTATGTTAATTCCCATGAAAGTTATGCAAGATGCTACTAATAACTGCTCTTTTCTCTGTTTTGCCAACTTTAATTTTTGTTGAATACATTCTGGTAGAGCATACAACTTTGTTAAATTAGTGCTTCTCAGTTTTCTGCCTTTCGTGGTTTTTTTAAAAAAAGATTTATTTACTTGAAAGGCAGAGTTACAGAGAGGCAGAGGCAGAGGGAAAGAGAGAGAGGTCTTCCATCTTCTTGTTCAATCCCTAAACAGCAGGAGTGGGGCTGATCTGAAGCCAGGAGCCAGGAGCTTCTTCCAGGTCTCCCACAGAGGTGCAGGGGCCCAAGGACTTGGGCCATCTTCCACTGCTTTCCCAGGCCATAGCAGAGAGCTGGATCAGAAGTGGAGCAGCTGGGACTAGAACCAGCGCCCATATTGATGCTAGCATTGCAGGCAGCAGCTTTACCTGCTATGCCACAGCCCCAGCCACGACCTTTCATGTTTTTCAAAGTCTTTTTGTAATTTCATTTGAAATTTTAAAGGCACAATTTTATTTTAAATATTCATATCTTGCAGTCCTTTGTAGTTCTGACATTTGGAATTTTTTTCTTTTTTGCTGTTTTATAACTTAGCCTTTATTACTCGGAAGCATGCTCATGTAGAGAAATGACAGGGCTATCTTTACATTGCTCCTGCTGCCCAGCTTGCTCTTCTTCCTTCTGGTGTCTTGGAAGTAGACCATGGAGAGTGGCAGCCTTTAGCTAATCTATGTCAATCAAAGAAAAATAAATAGATAGCTTCTCTTTTTAAGATTTATTTTATTTTTATTTGAAAGGCATAGTTAAAGAGAGAGATCTTCCATCCACTGATTCACTCGCCAAATGGCTGCAATGACCAGGGCTGCTCCAAGCCAAAGCCAGGAGTTTCTTCCAGGTCTCCCACTTAGGTGCCAGGATCCAAGCACCCAGACCGCCTTCCCCTGTTTTCCAGATACTTTAGTAGTGAGTTGGATAAGAAGTGGAGCAGCCAGGACTCAATCCAGCACCTATATGGGATGCCTGCAGTGTAGGCAGTGGATTTATCTGCTATGTTATGGCTCGGGCCCCCACACCTGCACTCTTACTTCCCATTTTAGGTAGAGGGAGGGGAGGGCCGGGCATTTGGCACAGAGGTCCAGGTGCTGGTTGGGACGCCCACAGTCCCACACTACAGTGCCTGAGTTCTTGTCCCAACACTGCATTATATTGTAGCTTCCTGATAATGTGCAGCCGGGGAGGCAGCAGGCAATGACTCAAGGGCTTGGATCCCTGCCACCCACCACCCACACGGGAGACCCGGATGGGGTTCTGGTCTCATGACTTGGCCTGACCCAGCTGCGGCCACTGCAGACACCTGGAGAGTGAACCAGTGGGAGGGAGACATCCCTCACCCTGTGTGTCTCTCAGCCTTTATAAATAAAGGAAATCAAGCGTTGTAACAAGAGAGCTGTGGATACTCTGTGAGGCAGGGACAGAGAGAGACTCGATGGAGAGAAGGAGATGAGACAGAGTGTGGGCGATGGAGGGAAGTGGAGGTGGGCAGGGAGAGACCCTCAGGCCCCAGAGCTCCGACAACTCCCCCTACCCCTCGCCCCCTCCATGCTGGGGCCTCAGGGGGTGCCGAGACCTGGAAATATGGGCATGGCAGGGGTGGCCGCTGCCTGCATCAGGGCCCAGGTTAAACAAACCACACTCGAGCTGCTGGTGGGGGCCAGAGGCACATTTGCCAGTGCAAATTGGGGGATTCCGACAAGAGGGTCTGCACCAGTGGGGAAACTGAGGCCCAGCCCATCACCCAGGCCACTCCGGCTGCTGCCCTGCCCCTGGCCCTCAGCCTCCAAGTTCATGCTCTGTGACGTCCCAACCTGTGCCTCAGTTTCCCCCCATGCGCATGGAGGAATCTCGAACCCCGTCCTCTGCCTTCTCTGTGCCCTGTCAGGTGTTCCCAGTCCTGCTTTCTCCTGGGAGCAGAGGACGGTCCTGGTCCTGAGTGGGCCGGAGCCGAGCCAGGCAGTGGGGCTGGTGTGTGCTGAACCTGAGGGAGCTTTTGTGTAGCAGGGTCTCCCCCCAGCCAGGTTCCTGGACCCGCTGCACAGGACTCTGCCCACCCACTGCTAGAAGATAGACATGCCCATCCTCTGCTACCTGCCACGGAAGTCAGCATGGACCATGGTGAGCATGGAAGGACGGTGGTGCTGCACCTAGGCTGCCCTCTGACCCTGTCCACCCCCCAGGCCCAGTTCATTAGCAACTCCTATGGGCTGGGAGTGGAGGGTTTCTGGGCCCAGGCTTGTGGCCTGCAGTAGTGTGGGGCCATGCACCCCTGCACTGGGGTCCTCAAGCAGCTCAATCAGCCCTCAATCCCTCTCCAGAGCCAGGTTATTCCTCAGGCACGGTAGGGTGGGGCACAGCAAGGCCTGGGGGTGGGAGGATCCTGAGCAAAGATCCCCACACCCGGCTCCACCTGACTTCAGGCTGTCTCCTGCCTACAGGCTCCCTATCCCTTCACGGTGTCTGGCTGAGTCAAGGCCATCCCAAGGGGCCATCCTGAGGATGGGGAACACTGAGGCAGCAGCCCCCCAGGGGAACCCAGGACCCCTCCTTTCCCCAAGCCCAGCTCCTTGCCCACTGCCCACCCCTATCCAGGCAGCCAGGGCACACTTGGCTCCCTCAGCAAAGGCAGACCTACCCTGGCCACCGCCCAGCAGCTGCTGGAGCCATTAGACCACACGCGGACAAATGGAACAAACAGATGCCCAGCAGGGCCCTCTGTGGGGATGGGAAGATTATGGGACTGTCTCCCAGCCTGAGGATTATAGGGCTCATCGCTGTGGGGCCGACATGAAAAGGGGATCAGGTGGGCTGTCTAATCTGAGGGCAGAGGCTGGGGTCAGAAAGAATCAGGAGTCAGATGGAGGAGCCAGTGGCTTCCAGTTACTGACCCTAGATTCAGGTCAGAGGCAGGAGAACAGGCAGGGTCCTAGACTGACGGTGGAGGCTCATTCAGGAGGTGACAGGCAGGGGCCCACTGAAGGGGTCTTGTCAGGCTGAAAGGAGGGACCTAGTGTGAGTGCGAAGGCAGGGGTTTGAGGGCAGAGGGAGGGGTCTCCAGTCAGAGGGGGGTAGATGGATGCTCAAGTGAGGTGAGACAGGTTGTTGGGGAGGCTGTCTGGGGGTGGAGGCAAATCTGAGGAGGTGGGAGTCTAGTTGGGGTGGGGAGAGGCCCTGGTGTAAGCACAGGACAGAGCTGAGAGCAGAAGGCAGAGGCACAGTCAGATGGGGAAAGGGCAGCAGGTGGAAATGGTGTAGTCAGAAGGCAGAGGGGGGTCAGGTAGAGGAGGGAGGCTGAGTAGCAGGACAGGCACAAGAGCAGAAAGTCTGAGGGCAGAGGCTGAGGCAGAGGAGGGAGCACCCAAGAAAGGGGACGCAGGTCTGACCAAGACCCCATGTGAGAGGGCAGAGGCACAACGTCAGGATAGGGGAGGTGGGGACGGATTCCAGTCAGGGGGAAGGTGGCCCCGCTCCCGCTCTCACTCCGCCTCCTCCTCCAGGGTGGGATGCACAGACCTGCGTGCACACAGAGGACCGGCTGCTGCCCAGTTTGCTGGTGTCCCTGGCCATGCTCAAGCGCTGCTCCAGCTGCTTCTCCGTGCGCCACCACTTCCTGGTGGGCAGGCTCTTACTGGACGTGGTTCACAGCAAGTTCACCCTGCACCTGCCATGGTACGCGGGCACGGAGTGCATGGCGGTGCTGTACCCGCGCTGCACTGTGCCAATAAACAGCTGCACCTGTACAGCGCCCCTGCCTCCTGCATGTGCCTGGCCAGGGGTGTGGGCGGGTTCAGGGACACATGGGGCCACAGGGTGCCATTGCGCAAGGACTTTCCAATGGGGTCCAATGAAACTCCAGGGAGGAGGATTCAGGTTGGGGCTGCACTGGGCATCTGGAAGCCAGCAGGGTCCATGCCACATAGCCTATGCAGATCTAAACTGGAGGATATGGGTCAGGTGCTCCCGTCGGTGACAAGGAAACCTGAGCCAGCTTTAGGGTGGAGGCACGGATGCAGGCACCAAGGTGAGAGACCCAGGGTTGGTGGCTCCCTTCCATGGACATAGCCTGGAAGGGCATCCTCTGCAGGTGTGCCCCACCCAGACTCACGGTCCATGCTGCCACCAGAACCTGCTAAGTGAGCCCCGAGTGTGCTGCGCCATGGATCCAGACACTCGCTCTGATGCTCTGAGTTGGCCAAGACGTCTCTGCTGCTCCTGTCTGCCTCAGTGTGGCCCCTGCGCACCTGGCAAGTGCCTGAGGAGAGGGCCCCAGACCCTAGCCAACAGGTGCATCCAGGAGGTAGAACCAAGAACCCCCTGCACATCCCTGGGTCTCCATCCATTGTGGGTTGTGGACAAGAGGAAGCTCCAGGCCCACTTGCTGTGGGCAGGGGGTCTCATCTGCACCCCTCCCTCTGCGAGGACTGAGTGGGGGTCTGGGTCACTCCCAGCTGCACGGCCTCGACCGAGCGCTGGGATCTGAGGCTGGGTGCTAGGCCCAGGTCTCTGACCAGGAGTCTGAGACTCAGAGGAAGAAGGGACTTGTGTGAGGTCCTGACCATCCCTGGGGTCTCCTGCACAGCTCTGGGTGGGTGGACCTAGGCTAGATTCCTTCCCAGCACTTTCTGCTGGCAGCTTGGTCTCCATGTGGAAGGATGGAAGGTAGACTGAGGGGGGAACTTCCCGCCGGCCAAATGGATGAAGGGACTCAGCCCAGTCTGAGGACAGAGGTTTCACCAAGTGAACACACTGAGAGGGGGCGTGGCCCAGCCTGCATGAAGGGCGTGAGTGGAGTCGGTCCAGGGGATAAGACCACAGGAGCCTGGGTCAGTCCTGGAAGGCTTCCTGCAGGAGAGGTGGCCATTCCCTCAGGCTGGAACACAGTTCTGGGATTAGGGCCTCTGTGTTCTCCCTGTAAATGGGGACATAAGAGGAAGCCATCACTGCCCCCCCTCAGCTTCCTCTCCCACTCTCCTTGTCTCCCCCCAAACAGTAACTCCTCAGAGGAGCCCCAGGATTGGTCACTGAGCCCTGACCAGCACTCACTGTCAATTGGGACAATCAGGGCATAAGAAGAAGGGGTCCCTGCCCCATAAGCTTCCTCCCCACCTCTCCTCACCCTGAACACACCACTTCCACTGAGGAGCCCCAGGAATGGTCTCTGCCCCCTGACCAGCACTCACACAAACTCTACTACTGGGAAAGTGAGTCAGCCGGTGTCTGGTCAGATGCAGCGGGGAAGGGACTCAGAATGGGTAAGGTTCTGGGACTGTCCTGGCTCAGGGACATGGCAGCTCCAGAAAGGACTTCCCCAGCTCTAAGAGGCCACCTAGTGTCTGGTGGGGTGGAGGTCAGGGTGCATTGAGGGGTCATCCTGGGCACTGGAACTGGGGCTGGCCTGGGCTGCCCTCCCCTGCTCCCAACACAGGGAGGGCCTGGATGTGGCCAGGAGTGGGGATGCCCCCCTCCCCCAACACAGAGCTCAGGGGGCGGGGCCCCGGCAGCCAGTGAGGCTTCTGCCAGCAGGGAGGGGCCCGGCAGGTGATAGCCCAGGTCATGGCTCCTGCGGTGCCCGCAGAGGCCAGGGCGTGGACGTCCTGGTTCAACGTGAACCACATGGAAGCATCAGTGACTTCCAGAGCTTGGTCACCATCCGCTTCTAACTGGCCAGCATGCCTGTGCCCGCGGCCGCTGGCGCTGCAGGCGCGCACCACCAACTGGGCCCTGCTTTTCATCATGGGCAAGCGCATGCGCCTGAGCCCCATACCCGGCTTTTGGGGCCTCAACTGCTCTCAGCCACCTGGCTACCTGCTGCGTCTGGTACCAGCTTGGTACCAGAACTGTGTTCTGGCCTGAGGGAATGGCCACCCCTCCTCTAGGAAGCCTTCTAGGACTGCCCCAGTCTCCTGTGGCCTCAAACCCTTGGTGGCCAGGTGGGCAGGGCTCAGTGCAGATGGGGGCGGGGCTGTTATGCTGGGTGGGGCTGAGAGCTCCAGTGGGTTGAAGCTGGTTGAGGTCCCAGTGGTGTTGGGGAGAGGGCCCCATGCAGGCTTGCGGGCCCTCCGGAGTAGGGTTCAGATTGGCAGATTGTTCCCGTCTGTATCCACAAAATTCTTTCTTTCATAACCTTCTGTGACTTCCTCACAGCTCTGCAACTATCCCACCGCGGGTGGGAGACATCCCTCCCTCTGTGTGTCTGTCTGCCTTTATAAATAAAGGAAATCAAGTGTTGTAACAAGAGAGCTGTGGACACTGCAAGGCAGGGACAGAGACAGACATACTGGATGGACGGAAGGAGATGAGAGCGTCTGAGCAATGGAGGGAAGTGGAGGTGGGCAGGGAGAGACCTGCAGGCACCTAGTCTTCTGAGTGATGACTGCCCCCTGCCCATCCTCCCCTCCACGCTGGGACCTCGGGAGGGGCTGAGACCTGGAAACAAGGGCAGGGGAGCCGCGGCTGCTGCAGTGGAAAATGCCTGCATCAGGGCTCAGGGTAAACAAACCGCACTTGGGCTGCTGGTGGGGGCCGGAGGCACATTTGCCAGCCAAGCTGGGGGTTCCTGAGATGAGGGTCTGCTCCAGTGGGGAAACTGAGGCCCAGCCCGTCACCCAGGCCACTCCAACTCCTGTCCTGTCCCTGCCCTTGACCCTTCAGTCCCACCATCAGTCCCATCCCCAGGGGTGCCTCAGTTTCTCCCCGTGTGCACAGAGGAGTCTCCAGACCCATCCTCTGTCTTCGCTGTGCCCCATCAGGTGTTCCCAGTGCTGCTCTCTCCTGGGAGCAGAGGACAGTGCTGGTCCTGTGTGGCCCAGAACAGAACTGGGCAGTGGGATTGGTGTGTGCCTGCACTTGCAGGTGCTTTTGAGTAGCAGGGTCTCTGAGGGAGTCCTCCTCCCCCTAGGTGGCACCAGGCAGTGCTGTCCCCTGCTCATCTCCTGCTGCTTGCCTGGGACGACTCAGCACAGACCGTCGTTGCACTCCAGGAGTTGAACCCACCATCTTCTATCCCACAGACTAGCTGGACCTGCCTGCTCACTGTGAGACAATGGACACGCCCTTCCTCTTCCTCCTGCCCCGGAAGTCAGTATGGCCCACCCTTTGCACAGAGGCAGGTGGCAGTGCCCAAAGCCGCCCTCTGACCCTGCCTATCCAGGTCCCCAGACGAAGCTCATTAGCGACACCTATGGACTGCGGGTAAATTCCTTGCTAGTCACTGGCCTGTGGCCAGGAGAAGTGGCGGGGGGGGGGGGGGAGAGGACTGCACCCGCAAGCTGGACATGCTCGAGCAGCTCTCCATCCCACTTGTGAACGAAGGCATTCCCTCATGCACAAGGATGGGCACAGCAAGGCCTGGGGAGGGGGAGGGGTGTGAGTAGAAGTCCCCACAGCGCAGCTCCTCCTGACCCCAGGCTGTCTCCCACCAGGAGCCTCTGCCTCCCCCTGCAGCCTCAGGGTGATGGTCATGGGCATCCTGAAGATGGGGAAGACTGAGGCAGCTGCCCCAAGGGGACCCCAGGCCCCCCACCCCCAAGCTCAGCTCAAGTATCCACTGTCCACCCATGCCCAGCTGCCAGGGCACACTTGGCTCCCTCAACAAAGGCAGCCCCGCCCTGGCTGCCTCCCCCAAGCTGCTGGCGCCATCAGACCACACACAGAGGGAACAGACAGCCACTGAGCTGCATGCCCATGGGGGTGCTGGGTTCTGGGGGTGTCCCCTAGCCTGAAGGATATAGGGGTCATCCTGTCACCAGGAGGAAGGCCCTGGAAGCTCATGTGCTCTTGTCTTCACGCAAGAAAGAATTCAGGCATGAGACAGAGAGTGGAGTGATAAGGCTTTATTGAGGACAGGGCATCTGTCAGGACAGAAGGGACAAAGAAAGCGCCCAGTTGCTCAGGCTGGGGGAGAGAGAGGTTATATGGCTGAGTGGAGAGAATACACCTGAGCAGGCCAGGCGGGCAGCTCAGCAGAGAGGCAGAAGGCTGAGCATGCAGTCTGTTTGGACTCCCTAGGAACGGTCACATACATAGGATGTTGGCATCATAGACAGTGGCTTTACCTGCTATGCCACAATTCCTGTCTCAGTTTGAGTGTCTTGTTTCATGTTTATCTCAAGATCTGGATTCCCTCTGACTTCCCTTTCTGTTCTCCTCTTTAGTCTTCTGCTTTCTCTCTTCCCAAGATGTCTCCCTTCCTCCACCTTTATTTAGTGAGCAATATATCTCTTCTATTTCACAATCCAGGTCAAATCTCATTTCTTCCAAGATTCTGTTCGATATTCTCCCAATATTAACTTTTGTGACTCCCACGATTTCCCAAAAGCAAATTGTGGGGTTTGATTTAGAAGGATTGTATTGATCAGACCCTGGTTCCTATTGGTTGTTTTTATCTCTTACCTCCACTGGATTGTGAATACCTGGAGGCCAGAAACATAGTATCTTTGGTCTTTGAATGTAATGAAATGAGTGCATTAGGCTTGATGCATACACAAATAATATTTAACATACATTTACCAACCAGAGCCATCTCAGCCCCACCTCCGCCTCCCCATGGGTGCCAGAAGCTGCATTTGCTCCAAGCATATCAAGTGTACCCGCTGCCCCACATTAGGCTTTTGAAGGAGGACCTGGGGTCCAGGTGAGGCCTGATAAAGCCACTCCTTACAGGACAACCAACAAAGCAACCCTGCTGAAAAGTTTGGGAGGAGCAGGTCACTGAGCAAGTGAGTCCTGAAATTTCCTTGTTGGGGCAGCATTCAGTGCTTCTTTCACTGCTCAGGGACAGTGGAAAGCAGCTGCCTTCAATCTACACAGGCAGAGGGAGCAAGATGGGGGTGTCCTCTCCTTAGGGTGAGAGTGAGAGAGAGCTTTGAACTGATGTCCCTGCAGTTACCTCTGTGTGGCCAGTGCATGAGTGGCTGAGGTTGGCTGTAGGCCCAGTACTTACTCAAGGCATGAGAAGGTGTGCCAGGCCAGGTGTCATTCTCCACCAATGTGGGCCAGGCTTAAGGCCCCTTAGTTAAATCGCAGGTTTGAAGTCAACCTGGTGTGTAAATTTCAGCTACTTGTTATGTCCGTGGATACTATCTGCTTTTCAAAGTCAGTTAGAGAATCACCCATCCCCCCCAGAAAAACACACAGCACTGACAGTGAGATTGTTACAGTGTTGAATTGTGCAAGTTATGTAGAAATGCATAAAAGGAACCAGTAACACATAACATGATAGGATTTCTCTTGGGCCTTGTTTTATACAAGCAGTATGAGCACTCAAGGACCCATGCACTAACAGTGGGACACTCGGGCTCCAGGGCCTGCATCTGTAAACCTTACTAGGCACCCATGGAGCTAATGAGACCTGGATAAAAGGCTTCCCCCCACATCCTGAGGAAGACAGTGACCTGCTGCCTTTCAGCACCTGTACTTCTCCATCACCCTGCTAGACCTGAAGACACCCAGCCCTGAGGTGTCAGGAGCCCACTGAGCCCCTGCTGCCCAGGTACAGGAAGCATGGACTCAGGTGGGCCTCCTCCTGTTAGTTCCTTCTTGAGCACATTGCTCTGAAAGGCACAGGGAACTGCAGCCCAAAGGTGCTGCTGGTGATGGGACCTACACTTCAGACCCAGAGTCACTCAGCTCCTTCATGGGCCCTGGACTGTGCAGGTTTGGGGTGAGTACTTTACCTCCCCTATGGCATGCATTTATTGCACTTTTTAAAAAAAATTTTTTTATTTCTTTGAGAGCGAGAGTTAGAGAGAGAGAGAGAGAAAGACATCTTCCATCCACTGGTTCACTCCTCAAATGGCCACAATGGCCAGAGCTGCGATGATTAGGAGCCAGGAGCTTCTTCCGGGTCTCTCGCATGGGAGAAGGGGCCCAAGGACTTGGGCCATCTTCTACTGCTTTCACAGGCCATAGCAGAGTGCTGGATCAGGACTGGAGCAGCTGAGACTTGAGCCGGAGCCCATATGGGATGTGGGCGCTGCAGGCTGGGGCTTTAACCGCTATTCCACAGCGCTGGCCCCTGTATTTATTTCCTATTGGATTTATTGTCTCCCAATTCCTCTTCTAGTATGTTAGCTTCCTATGGCGAACATTGTTTTGGCCCAAACACCAAGACTGGTGTCTGCCTCAGGGTCAGTACTGAACAAAAACTCTGCTGATGAAATATCAACATGCTTAGCAGAGTCATTTGTGCGAACTGTATGGTAATGATGCATAAATGATGGCAGTAGTTATGAAGCAATTCTACGTTAAATTATTGAGTGCTTCCAACAAGAGAGCACTAGGATAAAAGACGTTCACAACAAAATGGATGCAACTGGAAAACATTATACTTAGTGAAATAAGGCAGACCCCAAAGGACAAATGCCATATGTCTCCCTGATCTCTGGTAACTAATAGAGCACCTAAAAGGTAACCTATAGAACTGACATTGATACTTTGAGATGCAATGACTATGAAAAGTCCTTGTCTCAACTGTTAAGGAACAGTTTTTTTTCATACTATTTGTTGAACTCTCTACTTAGTATAGGGTTAATTGAAAATATATCTTAGTAAAAAAGAATGGGATTAGGAGAGAGAGGAGGAAAAAAGGTGGGAGTGCTGGTGGGGGGGAGGGTAGGGTGGGAAAAATCACTATGTTCCTAAATTTGTATATATGAAATGTGTGAAGTTTGCATACCTTAAATAAAAGTTTTATGGGTAATAAATAAGTAAATAGATAAAAGACAATATTTAACATTCCTATAACTTCACATGCACACAAGACCTCAGAACGTACCCTTCACAGCTCTCAGTGACAACCCACACAGGGAACGATTATTATGGTGAACACCAAGAATACAAGGGGAAGTGCTAGACTTTTCGTTCTCAATATGGCAGCTGCGGGGGCTGGTGGGGCGGAAGGGGTGGGAGGGGACACACTCCTAAGACATAGATCCGGTCCAAACAGGAAATGCGCCGGAAGATCGGCAACCTTCCCCGACAGGATCACACACCCTGCCCCCAACCAATGTTCCCGATGTTTTCAAAAAGGCACCACCACTCTGGATGGGCATAGTCACAAACTTTCGTGTCCCTGACTCCTATTGGCTCCAGAGCCCACTGGCGTTTGTGCGGCAGCCCCATTGGCTGCCTTGGGTCAGGTGGTGGGTTTCACAAAGCCTCGCGGTGACGGCAGCCGGCGAGAGCAGCACAAGAACTGCCGGCGTGGTCACGTGATCTTTGAAGTGTGACGGGCGCCATTTTAGACGTTGAAGTTTGGTGCCTGGGTCTCGACCTCAGAGGCTAAGAAAAGGAGCATTTAGTGGGTCCCCGAGAGCCGCTGTGACCTGTACGAGAGAGGAGGCCTCGTGTTCGTCAGCTTTGTGCTGTTGCGAACAAGATCATGCTCAGGCTGCTCAGACGGGTGATGACGTTCTTCCGCGGCAAGAGCCAGGAAACTGCCGAGCGGCAACCAATTTACTTGCAAGGTACCTCTCTGGGTGTTCGATTGGGCCCTGCAAGGAACTTCCCTTATTCATATCTCTCAATACTGGTCAGCGTCCTGGGTGCTGGAGCCGCTGACGGTGTTCAGAGCCCATCTTTGGTGTGTGCCTGATTGTGTGTGCTTATTATCCCATATGTGTCTGTGTGAGCCTGCGGTGTCCCAAATGCACCATAGCTAGAAAAGTATGCCCGACAGCAACAAGCCACCATTATACGTTCTTGCGATGTGAACAGAGGCGAACATGCAAGGTCCTGGGGTGCAGAGCCCCTGCCTCCCCGCGTGCCTCCTGCAGGTGATTTCTTTTATGTGTCCAGCAGAGAAACTCCCCCAGTTGTGCGTGAATTTCATTTTGTCTCTCCAACTGCCGAGTTTTTGCAGCTAGATGGAGGAGTGATATATCGGGTACCTTAGGGGATCGGCAGACTGCTTTGGCTGGCTGATTGCAGGAATCAAAACCGAAAATGTTGTTTCTCAGCTTCGCTTATACACAACAGCAAAATAATGGGGTGCAGTTTGGAGTCAGTGATAAATCTCCAGATGTATGTCAGTGCTCTGTCTGAAGAGGTGAGAAAGAGACCTGAGATGCAGTTCCTTTCTATGTCATAAAGATCGTAAGGTACATTATAGTAATAACAGAACTGTTAAAGAATTCATATGCATCTGTGGTGATGACAGCTATCTTCTGGATGGCACTCACGGAGCTGAAAAGTGACATACATATGCAAATTACTAGGTAGCCCTATTAGGCTGCTATTGCTGTATTCAATCTTTTGACACATAAAGGGTCTAGAGAACGAAATGGTCAGGGAAGGACTTTTTTGTACTGTGTCTTTGCAGCTGAACATAAGTGATGTGATCTTGTTGACCTGTCTCATAGATGACAGCAGTTTGGAAAATCAGCAGATTCTCATGGAAAGTGACTCGGGTGATTATAGCATGATGGATGAGTCTCTCTGCTACAGTTCTGATCGGACAGACAGTGACTCGCTGATAAGTGGGCAGGGAGGCTTGGCCAATGCGGAAGAGAGTGAACTTCCTGAGGAGCTGAAATCCTTCCAAGTAAGATTCAGTTTGGAGAGTCTCTTATTCCAGTGCACTTACACCCTGCTGTCCTCAATTATTCCATCCACTTGAATGTGACCCTCACAGAGGATATAGAGTCATAGTTGAAGCCTCAACCCCAAAGCTATAGGATTTTCTTTTAGAATATTTCTTGTGACTTATTTATTTTAAATTGAATATTCTTCATCTGGTTTTCTAGTTCTTATATGCTACAGTTAACAATGGTAATTGTATGGTAAATATTTGTGCATAAAATACTGAAGGGGAATCAGTAGTTGTGCTTAGTTAATGGACTTAAGGATTATGAGGAATTTCCTTGCTTTTTGTACTTCTTACACAATTATCATGTATTATTTGTGTAGTTAAGAAATTTTAAGTACAAATTATTGAGCTTCCAATAAGAAAAACATTTTGTATACCTCTGTATCAGAGATTGAATACACCATAATTTGAGTTCTCTTTTTTTCTCTGCTTCCTATTTCAAAAGATTTTTCCAACACTTATTTCCTGGTTCAGTTCCCTGCTTCTGTATCTTAAATGACATGGTTTACCTGCCTATTCCCCTAGTTTGTGTGCATTTTTCCTCTCTGACTCCTGGGCTCCTGTCCCTACTGTCATTGAACAGGAATGCTCTCTTATTTTGCAAGTGAACCCAAAACTCTTTTTTTCATTTGCTGCCACAGTTTTCTCTGAATCTGAAGTTTACTTTGTGTTGAGAATTTGCAAAAACAAGTATTTTTTTATTTTCTCGCAACATACTAGAAGTAGGTATTTTTCTGTTTCCTCTTATTTGATGTCAAATTTCTAGAACATAAGAACAGTATGCGATTTATCACTGAACCTCATGTGATGAGAATGTTAACTTTGTCTAAGAAACTAACTTTGATTCAAGTATTTAAATACACAAAGCTCAAGCATTATTTTCAGCTCATCATTTCACAACTATGATCAATTTTTGCTGTGTAACATTTATAATTTATAATATAATTCTTGAACGTCAGTCTTTTAATCATATCAAATTCCATTTTCAACTTTTTGCCATGTTGGAAGAAAATGTCTATCTTACAGGTGGTGGATATCTCTGGTGATATTCGTGGCGCTGGACCATCAGAACTGGAAACTGGAATTTTGATTGATTATGTTAGGGTGGTAAAGAAGCGTGTTGTCTATCTGAAAGAAAAAATTAAATTCTCCCTAGACATTGTTTCTGAAGGTATGATTCCACTTTTCAAAAATGCAACTTTTCGATATGATCTTAGCACTAGAAAAACTTATAGAGCATACATGGCTTTAGTCAATGGCTTCTGAAGAGTTGAAGGGGATATTTGGAAGTGAAAATAATATACAATATGAGTTTGATTAGGTAGTATTTATAATAGCTTTTGTAATCATTTGCTATGTGTGAAAGCAGTCAGTAAACACCTAGATATGTCTTTCATACATTCAAGTTTTTAGTTACTAATTAATAAAAAAAAACACACAGGTAAAGAAGGAAAATATTTTTAAGCAATACAGATACTTCAAAAGAAAAGTTTTGAGAGAGTGCTGCAACTTGCGTTGTGAGTATTTGGGGTACTTATTTTTGAATTCTTGTAATTGGCAGATATATTTTAAGCATTGGATTCTACTTAACACTTTATTTTGTTGGTGTTTGGTCAGAATGATGCAGCTGTCGTGAATCTGAGATACAGAAGGGGAGATTAGCTCAGCCCAGGAACCCAGCCTCTTGGATGTCAAACTAGGGTTAATGACTGAGTTTTGTTTTCAGAGTTTTCACTATTTCTACTTGGGGGACAAGGGTAGGCTCAAGAAAGTTGTCAGCAGTACACTGTAAAATCTTAACTAGGGGGCCAGCACTGTGGCATTGACGATTAAGCCTCTACCTGTAGTGCTGGCATCCCATATGGGCGCCAGATCAAGTCCTGGTTGCTCCACTTCTGATCCAGCTTCCTGCTAATGCACTTGGGAAAGCAGTGGAAGATGGCCCAAGTCCTTGGGTCCCTGTACCCATGTGGGAGATCCTGAAGAAACTCCTGACTCCTAACTTCAGCCTGGCAGCCCTGGCATTGTAGCCATTTGAAGAGTGAGTCAGCTTATGGGAGATTCTCATTCTCTCTCTCTCTCTGTCTCTCTCTGTCTCTCTCTTCCCCCTCCCTCCCTCTTTCCTTCCCCTTCCTCTCCCTCACCCTCCCTCTCTCTCTTCTTCTCTTTATTTCTGCCTTTTAAATAAATAAACTAATCTCTAAAAATAAAAATCCTGTCCAGAGGTGATGGAGCAATGGAGGTTACAGACCAAAGTGCTGGCTGATGAATTGGAGTTTTCTTGTTAAAAGAAAGAGAAAATATATAATTGCAGTGTATTTGTTTTGAGCCTTGGTAAGGATGCAGCTCTGTGTGTATGATATGGTGAATGAGAATAAAAGGGGGAACTGAGCTTTAGATATGTTAACTTGAACCAGATCTGGAAATAATTGAATCTTAACTTGCTTATAGCCACAGGTGTGCAACTGTGCATGTATAAGCCCATGTATATTTTGTAAAGCCATACCAAAGAAACTTATGTTGATTAAGAAGGAGAGAGCACAATATTTCATGAGCCTGGGGTCACAGTATCAATATACACTTAACTTTGTTGATTTTGGTATGGGTGTTCCAATTTACACACACATCAGTGATGTTTGATATTTCTACTTCCTTCTTAGCCTTGCAGGTACTGTTGCTATGCTGTGACAAACATTTGTCTTAGTTTAAAATTTCTTCTGAAATTGCACTTGTAGGGGTTTCCATGCTGCAGTGTGGTAGGTTAAGCCTCTGCTTGCAGCTCAAGTACCCCATATGGGTGCCAGTTCGAGTCCCGGCTGCCCCACTTCTGATCCAGCTCTCTGTTATGGCCTGGACAGCAGTAGAAGATGGCCCAAGTGCTTGGGCCCCTGCACCTACATGGGAGACCTGGAAAAATCTCCTGTCGCCTGGCTTCAGATCAGCCCAGCTTTGGGTGTTGTGGCCATTTGGGAAGTGAAGCAGCAGATGGAAGACCTCTCTCTCTGGCTCTGTAACTCTACCTCTTAAATAAATAAATAAATAAATAAATAAATAAATCTTTAAAAAAAAAAACTACATGTGTACAATGTAAGGTGTGAAAGAATTCATCACCTGACCAATAACCTGAGATATTTATTCATTCATTTCATGGGAATATTCCCTGATGCCACTGCTATAATACCTAGCAGTCAAGATTCCTTTGGTGTTTACCTGTGGAAAGCATTATTTCCGTATTGTACTTTCAATGTTTTATTGTCACAGTAACTGTATGTTGTCAAGACTATTAGTGCACTTCTCATTTTATAAACAGTGAAACTGAGACACTAAGAGGATTAGTAATTTGATCATGGTTGCAAACTGAGTGACAGTGGCAAGTTCTGTAATAGAGGAAGCCAGTATCAGGCCTGTGATCTCACCTTTCTGTTTGCCTCTCTGGGAAGAGTTGGGAATGTGACCAGTTGTTTAATATATGCCAGGTTGCTCCCAGAATTTGGCTATGAACTGAATTGTGATGTTCCATTCTTCCCTTTTTTGCCTGTCGAAATTTACTAAATCAGTACTTCACAATCAGGCTGTAGAACATGATAACTTTGCTTGCAACTCAAAGATTTAAAAGGTGTTTATTCAGACATCTACAAAATGATCTCTGTGTAGAACACAAGCTTCTGAGTAATGTTAGAGCACTGACAAAACTGGTGAATTAAAATGACTGAACATGACTCCAGAGAAGTGGTAATGTAACTGAAGTTCTCCATGGTCTTTTAGGTTTTGTGCCTTATAAGGGAGACTGGTTAGAAGTTGAGTATTCCCTGCAACCAGGCACCTCAAACATCAAGGCACACTCAGCGAAGCCTGTGAACTGTAAGCATGTGGAACAGGTAATTTATTAGGATGTGGACTTGACCTTCCTTATTCTCAGTCTTTCCTTTGGTGATGATTTCCTTCCCTGCTCTCTAATGTGTGTGCTGGGATATCTATAAATTCTATTCTTTGTTAAAAATGAGCTTATGTTCCTTTTGAAAATTAAGGACTTATCTTCTTAGAATTGTACCCATGAAATACATGAAATCAGTTCTTTTTATTTTAATAAAATTTTTAAAATGTAAATAATATTTCAGTAAATACCAATGAAGATAAAGAAAATTAAGGACTTCCAAAAATTAAGAGAATAATGTATACCTCATATGCAATTAATAATCTATATTGTGTAGTTCATATGATATTAGACCACTATTATAAAGCAGTAAGAAAAAATTATGAAATCCCAACTATGTGCAAGCATATTGTTGTGAAAGGGTGAATGCAGTGTGTTGTAGCACCTCACCTTACTCATAAGAGCTGAGTAAAATGTTGGTAGTAGAGTTGAAAAGGAAGTGAGGAATCCATGGAATGATGGTTAATGCACACAGTGAGTGGTCACACTGCAGACCAGGGTGCTCTCCCCAGAGATTCTGAATTGGCTGTTAGGAAGTGAGTTCTGGTCCCAGGTGTGTTTACAGAGCATCCCTGGTGTTGACATGGTGCCAGACAGGTTGGGAATCCTGGTGGGGATAGACTTGAAGGATAGAGGCACAGTGAGGAGAGGCAGAAAGGTTGCAGTGTGGGATGATTTTAATAATTTCCGTCCTTTCTCTCTGCAGGTCTGCATTAGCAATGTACGTGGAAAAAAAGGGGTGATAGCTAAGAGTTTCTTTTTTACCTTGGATTCTCTGATTCGCCCTGATGGATATGTGCCTAGAAACCATGATGCAGTCAATGTTGATGTAGTGGAAAGTAGTCAGGGGTGTTTTAAATGGAGAGCATATTCTATCACCCCAATCTAAATGGTGCTATAATAATAATGCATCTTTATTCCTTGTTTGTGTTTATTTATAAAGGCAGTAAAGGGCCTGATTCCACTGAAAATATCAATTTAGTTGTCATGAAAAATAGTATATGTTTATCTTTTCTGGTGCAACCAGTTCAGATACTGCTGGGTTCACATGGGACCCTGAATCCACTATAGGGCAGAGCATCAATTTAGCAGCAAATGAACGCTGCTGAGTAACAGTAGGAAAGGAGTTATTGGAAAGAAGCAGCAAATTGAATATGAATTCCTTGCTTTCCATAGCTAAGAGTGGACTGGGTGAAAGCAGAGTACTGTCACTAACTTGTGTCCCTCTTTCCTATAAGAGTATGAAAACTTCATGAGGGGCAATGTTGTTTAGAATTTGTTTTTCTGTTCTATTTTTTTGAGTTTGCCCATCATAAGCCACATAGAAGTTTGCCTGACAAACTATGAAACTACAATGCACTGCAATGTTATCAAATTTAATAAGTGAGATACTTCACCAGGATTGATGTTTAGCTGTGGTCAACTGTTTATTTGCTTGCTGGAAATAAAATTTTTGATGAATCACTGAAGGACTCTGCTGCTTCTGTAACAATACAAGAATCTCCAGAGGTGGTGTTTATACTGGCATTAGAGTCACAGTTTAAGATATCTGTGTCTCACAACTGAGCAACCATGATGTATTACTGGATGCAGCACCCGACTATACCTTCCTGCTAATGAAAACACTAGGATGTAATAATGGGGTTCATGTCACCCACATGGGAGCACTTGCTTGGGTTTCAGGATTACAGGTTAGGCTGTAGGCAGTTGTAGTGGGAAGCATGAGCTGGAGACTCCCTGTCCCTATCTGTGTGTCCCTCTCAAATGTTAAGTAGAGAACTGTACCAGAGGTTCTTACGTCTGCTCTTGACCCATAACCTTTGTTGTCTCAGTGAAGTGCAAGGTCTTTTTTTAAAGTTCATATAAAAGTACATAAAGAAAATACATGCATGGAATTCAAACCTTGTGCAATTAATACACCTATCTTCAATTCCTCTTGCCATTGACTTTCTGAAGAGCAAGGCCTACTCATCTGTGCCTTCAGTGATAAAATATTTGAGTAACTAAAAGCTAGAGATCTATTTTCCTTTTTTTATTTGACAGATAGAGTTAGTGAGAGAGAGAGACAGAGAGAAAGGTCTTCCTTCTGTTGGTTCACCCCCCAAATGGCCGCTATGGCCAGAGCTACACCGATCCAAAGCCAGGAGCCAAGTGCTTCTTCCTGGTCTCCCATGTGGGTGCAGGGACCCAAGCACTTGGACCATCCTCCACTACCTTCCCAGCCCACAGCAGAGAGCTGGATTGGAAGAGGAGCAACCGGGACCAGAACCCAGCACCCATATAGGATGCTGGCGCCACAGGTGGAGGATTAACCAAGTGAGCTACAGCGCCGGCCCCAAGAGATATATTTTCAAATGGGTTGAATTGTGCCCCCCTTACTGTTTGTTCATGTGCAGACCCCTAGTGCCTATGTATGGGATCTTATTTGGAAATAGTGTCTTTGCAAATACAATAAATCTAAGATGAAGTCATATAGGGAGATGGTGAGTGGTATTTCCATGAAAGGATTTCCTATGAGGAGAGGGAAATCTGGACAGCCACAGTCACAGGGAAGTGTACCATGGGATGAAGGAGTCAGATGTAGCAATGATGCATC
This sequence comes from Oryctolagus cuniculus, assembly GCF_051225735.1. NCBI lineage: Eukaryota > Metazoa > Chordata > Mammalia > Lagomorpha > Leporidae > Oryctolagus > Oryctolagus cuniculus. Next base: position 112,928,872 of record NC_142888.1, read on the forward strand.
TACATATTGGCATTCCTGTGATACTGACATTCCCCACATGCATGGAGAGAATGGTGCAGTGGATTATCCATCAGAGCTCTCCAGAAGGAACCAGAATTGCTGATAGACATTGATTTTGGGCCTGTCTCCAAACAGGAAATTGCCTTACGTTGTTTTAAGCTCCTCCAGTGTGGACATTTGTTACAGGATCTCTAGGAGACTAACACAGGTGTATTACGTTATTGAGGAAGCAATAGTCTCAGATTGTGGGAGTTCATAGTCCCAAGGATAATAAGATGTTAACAGTCAAGTAGCCTGGAGAGGGAGATGGGATAGCCTCCTCAGTGAAAGTGAATCTTGGTAATTACTATGATGCTGGTGCTATGTGTTGTGAACACAGTGATACAGAAATGGATAAGATATGCTCATGATCTCAGTTATTCAAATGAGGAACAACATTGATTTCTAAGTCAATGGATCAATATTCCTCAAATATAGAACATTTCACTCTATTCCTCGTAGTTTATCCTGCAAAGATGAACAAGAGATCTCCTATACATTATGCAAATTATCCTGCAAAGCTGCCTCTGCACCAATTGGTGCATGAGATAAACCACATCCAAAAGGGTAAACAACAGCATGTGTCCCATAGTTAACTGGATATACTTTGTCAAGTACGTGTAGTTGTTCTCTGCTTGACATCTCTCTGCCTTTGACTTCTACTGTACTTATCTGGTCTTAGTTGTGTGATTAGAAAAAGGCAAGTGTTGTAAATCATTACCAGTGCTGTTAAGGAATCATTCTGAAAACTGTGCTACTGTACATAAATCAATATTCTAATTTAATTTATATAGCCTTTGACATGCCAGCCTACTTTGAGTTTGTTTTGGCTAGTTTATCTCATGATTTGTATTCTTTCCCTCCTCTCTCTCTCTCTCTGTTCTCCTCCCTACATTTGTGCTTTCTCTTCTCCCATGATGTTGCCTTTTCTCTACCATTATTGAACAGGTAACAGTAGAGTAGTCTCCTCTTTCATAATCCATAGCAAATTGTATTTTTTCTAACAATCTGCTGTGTATGCTTCTAATTTTAATTCCTATGACATCTATAACTTCCCAAAAGAAAATTGAAGGATAGGACTTAGAACAGTGGTATTGAGGAAAACTTGGTTTCACTTGGTTGTTTTTGTCTTACTACACTGGATTGTGAATACCTGGAGGTCAGACACAGTGTGTCATTGGTCTTTGAATCTAGTGAAATGTGTTGGGCTGAATGCATACACAAATAACATCTTAGATATATATTAATGAGCCAGAACCATCTCAGCCCCACCTGTGATCCTCTGTGGGCACCAGAGCAGCACTTTTTCCAAGTATGTAACGTGCTCCTGAATATCCCACCCTAGGCACCTGCAGGGGGATGTTGGGGTCCAGATGAGGCCTAGTGAATGACTTCTTAAAGTTCAGCCAACACAGAAACCTTGCAGGGCAATATGGGGAGGTGCAGGACACAGAAGAAATGAGTGCTGGAATTTCACGGGGATCCAGACATTCCTCATGCATGGGAGCAGTGCACCTTTAGGGCTCACAGACAGTGAAAAGTTGAAGCCTTCAACCTTCCCAAGGCACTGGGAGTAGGACGCGGTGGAGCATGCACTTAGAGGGAGAGGGGGATAGAGCTCTGAACCTGTCCCTTTAGTAACCTCTGTGAGGCTGCTGTGTGGGTAGTGGAGGCTGGCTGCAGGTCCTGTCTTTACCTGGGCACATGAAATAGCAGCAGGCGGGGCGTCAGTCTTTGTCCATAGGGCTGAGGCTCAAGATTCATTAGTTGACTTGCAGAATTGAGATCATCCGGGCGTATAAGTCTCATGTGATTCTTAAGTCTGTGAGCATTGTCTGCTTTTTCACTTCCAGAATCTTGTGTACTCCCAAACTCCACAGCTCTGATACTGAGATTGCAGCAGTGCTTAATTATGCAAGTTATGAAGAAAAACACTGAAGAATCATGAAACTTATAACTTACTAGCACTGTGTGTGTATCGGGGTTCTTGACCAGAGACAACACAGCAAGACCCTTGACAGGTAGTATTTGTTATGCCAGCATAAGGCTCAGTTGGATTCTTATCCAAAAGACTGAGCCTTGAACAAAGACAGACATTTTCTTATATGTTTTAGCTTTATTTTTTAAAAAGATTCATTTATTTGAGAGGAAGAGTTACAGACAGAGAGGAAGAGACAGAGGTCTTCCATCAGCTTGTTCAATCCCTAAATGGCTGCAATGGCTGGAGCTGGGCTGATCTGAAACCAGGAGCCAGGAGCTTCTTCCGGGTCTCCCACATGGATGCAGGGGTCCAAGTACTTGGGCCATCTTCTGCTTTCCCCGGCCATAGCGGAGAGCTGGATCAAAAGAGGGGCAGTACCAAGACTAGAACCAGCACCCATCTGGGATGCAGCTTCACAGTAGGAGGCTTAGCCCACTACACCACAGCACTGGCTCCTGCTTTTGGCTATTTTGTATCCCTTGCATGCACATTTGATTGGATATTTTAATGTTACATGTTAGCCACAGCATTTGATACAAAACTACACATGTGTACTTAGTAATTCATGGTGCTTAACTAGTTTTCCTTCATAAACCTAATAAAATTTACACACACATATTGAGCTGTATGCTGTCTGGCTCAGGACAACATCATCACTCAGTGCTGATGAGCAGAAGCTAAAACACTTATAAGCAAGTAGATAATGGCCACATTCCATTTCCAGTAAGTGTTTCTTCTTCTTCTGTTTATTTCTGGAGGTCCTCTAGCACATGTGCACTCATTGTATTGTGCTTTAAATACTTAGGCACTCCTGGAATCCTGCAGTACCACCTAAAGCTGAATTCTCCTGCACAGAGCCTACAGTTATTTTTAACTTGCAGATAATCTGGAGGGAGCCCAAGATTCTGCAGTGCTAACAGCCTCCAGGTGGCCCTGATATAATTGATCCTTAAATTACACCTTCAGTAGCAAAAGGGTCTGCATCAAGCTCTATCCTTAGACCCACCTCCACTCACACTACCATTGAGCCTTTCTAGTTGCTGCAAGACCTCCTGCAATATCCTCCCGTTCATCTCACTGGAAGCACATGGCAGCTCCTTTGCTGCTCTGCTGGCTTTCTGTCACTGTCTCTTAGACAAAATCAAGGTGATTCCTAAAGTTTTTTTTTTAATCTCCTGTGCATATGAAGCAGAAATCTCTGTTTTGAGTGCATCTGCAAAGGAAAGGAAATCACCAATTTCTGAAGACATCTGCTCTTCCACGTGCACTGCACCACTCTTCACAGTGGTGATGATATATGGACAACCAGGCATGTGTCAAAGATGTACTGACAAGGAATTGGTGGTATGGATAAATAATGAAACTTTCAGTAAGAAGGAAATCCTGGGGCTGGCGCCATGGCTCACTTGGTTAATCCTCCACCTGTGGCACTGGCATCCCATATGGGTGCCAAGTTCTAGTCCAGCTCCTCTTCCAGTCCAGCTCTCTGCTGTGGGCTGGGAAGGTAGTGGAGGATGGCCCAAGTGCTTGGGTCCCTGCACCCCATGGGAGACCAGGAAGAAGCGCCTGGCTCCTGGCTTTGGCGCAGTGCCAGCCGTAGCTGCCATTTGGGGAGTGAACCAACGGAAGGAAGATCTTTCTGTCTCTCTCTCTCTCCTTTTCTATAACTCTACCTGTCAAATAAAATAAAATAAAATAAAATAAAATAAAATAAAATAAGGGCATCCTGCATTTGAAGCATGCATGAGCTTGCAGGACAGAGTGTTCAGTCAAACAGTCTGGACACATGAAGGGGAAAATGACATGATGAAATTATGTCTTTTTTTTGATAGGTAGAGACAGAGAGACTGAGAGAAAGGTCCTCCCTCGACTGGTTCACTCCCCAAATGGCCACCATGGCCGGCGCTTCGCCTATCCGAAGCCAGGAGCCAGGTGAAATTATGTCTTAAAGACAAGTCAACAAACACTGAAACCTTGACAGTGGGTATGGAACTCAGGTGGGGAGGGGGATCTGGGTGATGAAGTCAAAGGATAAAATATGGTAAGTACACACGATAAGTAAGAGGAAAGACTTGATGTACAATGAGCTCTCCAGCTAGCAATACCACACTGCATTCTGGATTTTTCTTAAATTGGTACATGATAGCTGTTTTCACTACACAGCATAAGCATGTGTGTAATGATATTAGCTGATGGATACCCTAATATGTTCCTCTATAGCAAAGAAGGCGACGTTTATTCTACCATTGGCTACTTGGCTATTTATTACCTTTTATCAGGCCATACACAATTATCAAGCTATAAATTAGCCTGTCAAAGATTTATCGATGTCTGAGTCCCACTTGTGAATGCCTCCTTGGCAGGGCCAAACCAAAGGTTTTCACAAGCCTCCTATGACCCGCGGGCCAGATGGTCCCCAGCACTGCTCTGTAGTGATGATTTTACAATTCATGTGTCTTAGAACGTATCTGCACACCTTACATATACACAAGAAAACTTTCTGAACCAAGATGCAACGAACAACGGAAGGCTCAGAGTCTCTAATGCTACCAGTTAAGTGTATGAGTTTAATTGCTGTTTGTGTGGCTTAGTACCAAAATTACAGGTGATTATAAACAATATTTTTGCATTAATTTTAAAACCCCATGTGGCTCACCGTCTTCGTGGAGGAACGACACAGGACCCTGCGCTGTTCTTTTGTCTGCTCGGCCCTCCCCGGGTTTGCTGCTGGTTCTTCCCGGGTTGGCTACCGTCCCTTCCACCTCCGTGGAAGGGCGGTTCCCCCTGTCACTTTCCCCACTTCCGCGGGGGAGCGGCACACCGCCGGCCGGCTCTCTCGGGGGCTGCACAGGTGTTCCTTCAGATGTTCCCCTTAGATATTCCTGGTGCATGTTGTCTCTCTCCTCCTTTATAGTCCTCTTCCACCAATCCCAACTCTGCTACCCACACGCCGAGTACGCTGCTCTCCTCCAATCAGGAGCAGGTCCTGCAGCTTGTCAAGTTGGTGAGAGGCAGCTGGGTAGAAGCTGTTTCCTCCTCTCCCAGCGCCATATTGTGGGAGAGCAGATGCATAGAATAAGTCTTAATTCCAGTAACTTAGTCTAGTCCGAGTTGCTCCCAGTTGCTCCCCACAACCCCAGGGAATGTCAAGGTCCTGAACAAACTTAGCAGCACACAGGCTATTCATATGTTTCAGGATGATGAGTCAGTGCTGTCCTCAGCCCATGAAGAAAAACTCTAGTTAGAGCAGGTGCTTAGCAGGTTTCCTTCTACTTGGTGCTATTTCTGGCTGACAGAGTGGAAGCGATGGCGTTCAGAAAGCCCAACAATCCAGGGGTGGAGAAATCATGTGTGTATCCCTCCATGTTCCTGGGGACTGAACACAATGTGAGGGAGGCATCCTGAAACACGGCACACATGCTGTAACTCAGGACCAACTATTAGAATTGATCTCTGGTGGAGCGGTCACGGACCACCCATGGAGAAGCACCAGTCTTTTGAGATTATTATATTTAAATACATCAGCAAGGCCTTAAGGTGTTGATGAAAAATTTTTCTTTCTAGAAAACAAGTGATTAATTAACCACAGTTATACTTCAGTGCTTGTCAGCCACTCATTTACTGCATTTCATCACAATGAGTCTGCTCCTAGGACTTGCAGGTAGGATTCTAAGAGGACTCAGATGCACTAATGACAAAAAGAACACACACACACACACACACACACACACGCAGCCCTGCCCTTGTGGAGTTTATCTATTAAACAGGAAAGAGGGACGCAGGTGAACAATGGAAATGATAAATTGTGCCTGTGAAGGAAGAAGAAAAGTGAGGAGGAGAAAGGGATATTGCACGTACAGTCTAAGGCTAGCTCAGATGGAAGTAAACTGTAACTGTCACTCTGCACATGCGCAGCCTGCTGCTCCTTCGGGTAAATGTTTGCCTCTGAATTTCATTTCATGGCCCTTCGGAGGGAGCCGGGATCAGAAGCAGGCCACACTGCTCCATCTTGCAGTCCTGTTCCAGCATGTACACACTAAACAAAATGGGATGGAAGCCCATCTTAACAAGTAATTGCCGACAGACAACAAAGTTTAGGTTCATCAGAAACAAGTTGGCAAAGGCTCCATAGGACTGCCCCGCCCTCACAGCAGCTAATGTATCACCTGTGCATTTGCTCTCAGGAGATAACGCGCTACAGACATACAAATACCCCCAGACTGCGAGACCTCAGAGGCTTGCTCTCTCCCCAGCCCCTCCGATGGTACAGTCCAGAGCTCCTCTTTTCCTTACTGAAGTAAAACCTCACCTCTACTCTCACCATCGTGTCCAGTCTGTAAATCAGCATCCACACCAGGATGTGAACTCGGACTCAGCTCAGCAGTTTTCCCACAACATAATTGGAAGTCGCACTGAGATTTCTTCTCCAAGCAGTGTGTAAGAGACCACCAACTACCTGTCAGTGCTATTTGCTAGTTCCTGTCACCTCCATTGGCCATTCTGGAATGACTGTCAGATGCGTGTGAAGGGAGGTATCCTGCTGGTGTACTGAGGGTCTCTGACCAAGACTGCTCCTAGATGTGATCTGAAACTCCCCAGGTGAATTCCAGACCAGAGGTGACCCATAGGGTATATCTGAGCGCCGACTTCCCCTGTGCTTTGATTTCCGACTGGATAACTCCCCTCGATGGAGGTGGAGGGGAGTTGAGATTCCTGGGCTGCCCTCGAGTATCCCTGGGTTTTCCCCTTTGAGTGACTCAAGGGGACCTGTGGAAGACCCTCTCTACTCCCCCACGTGAGCCAAGGAAAGAACCAGCCTCTGTACTCTGACTCCTGTCTTGGAGTTCCTGCTCTTCAATGGCCTCTTGCCTCTATTTCCCTGTAGGCCACCAGGCTGCCTCTGTTACCAGTGGATTTTTCTATTTCCTTCTCCCTCTCCTTTGTAAAAAATTGTATTTAAGTTATACAAGTTTCGTGTATTTCGTATATACAGATTTAGGAAGAGTGACACTGCCCCCTACCGTCCCGCCTGCCCTGACTCCAACCCTTCCTCCTCCTCCCTCTCACATTCCCATGAACACCTATTTTCAGTTGACTTAGTGATCCTACTGTTAACCCTACACTAAGCAAAAGAGTTCCACAAATAGCATATGGGACTGTTGTTGAGGCTTTAATCCCCACTGGAAGGAGAGGATTTTTATCAGGACACCACTGTCCCTATTGAAATTTTGTCCCAGGGTTTCTAGGCAGAAATCCAGGCCCAGGAACCTCAAACGCCCTTGAATACATACAGGTTAGACGATATGAGGAAGTGATGTACTTCTCAAGACACCTTCTGACCCAGCTGCTCATCCCTGAGGCTGGCTTAACTGGCAGTTCTAGGATTAGCCATTCCAGCATTGGTTTTTGGTCATGGTGTAAGGTTACTGTCCGAATGCAGGGTCCTCAATTTTCCCCCTCTAATTTTCTCTTGGTGGCTCTTCCAAGAGCCACCATGTAGGTCAATGACCCTTCCCTTAAGTTTAAGAATCCTTGGGGACCTATGGGACCCCCCTGTCATATAATCTCCTTCACTTTGTATTTGAAGCCAACAAAGGGCACCTTTCAGACCTTGGTTCTTCCTGGGTGGTGTGAGTGGATTCTTGGTGTAGGCCCAAGGGGAACTGGCTCTGGACGTAGTACTGACTGGGTGGGAATTTACAAGTGTGACCCGCCATCAGAGTGATAAGGGCCACAGCAGTACAGGGGACCAGACTCCAGACAGGTCCTGGTTTTTGTGCAGTGTGCCCTGCAGGAAACCTCAGGGGAGCAGGAGCTGTCTCAATGACCCTTCACAGGCTGAAGGAAACTTTGAGGATGCCCATAGTTGATGCATCCAGTCTGGTAAATGGGTGACACTACCTGGACATTCCCACCATGCTGGTATTCAGTTTCCCCGGCAGGGGTCAAGGCGTCCCAGGGACACATGCCAGGGGTGGCTGGGCTTAGGTAGGCACCTCCACTCCTATCTGGCAACCTGTCCCTGACTGTGGGCTCAGTGACATGATGCTCCCACAGCCCAGGGCTTGAATGAGTTTCAGAAAGCAAAAGGCGGCCCGCGCCACGGCTCACTAAGCTAATTCTCTGCCTGCGGCGCTGGCACCCCGGGTTCTAGTCCCGGTTGGGGCGCCGGTTCTGTCCAGGTTGCTCCTCTTCCAGTCCAGCCCTCTGCTGTGGCCCGGGAAGGCAGTGGAGGATGGCCCAAGTCCTTGGGCCCTGCACCCGCATGGGAGACCAGGAAAAAGTACCTGGCTCCTGGCTTTGGATCAGCGTGGTGTACGGGCCACAGCAGCCATTGGGGGGGGGGTGAACCAAAAGAAAAAGGAAGACCTTTCTCTCTGTCTCTTCTGTCTCTCTCTCTCACTGTCCACTCTGCCTGTCAAAAAAAAAAAAAAAAAAGAAAGAAAGAAAGAAAGAAAGAAAGCAAAAGGCACCCAGAGAAGGACTCCAGGATCCTGGAAATTCCTTTCACACTCAGATCCTGATCTAAAGATCAACCTGGGAGACACTAGGAAAACTGAGTCTTAAGGAAACCACCCTCTAGAATGTTGAAAGGACCATCTTAACTCCGACCTGAGTCTGTGACCTTAGGACTCCAACTGCATCCCTGAACTCTCAAAGGCTGAGATGCAACATAGCATGGAATCAGCATCAAGTTTTCATACCCTAAACGTCCATTATCAGCTTATAGACCAAACTTCTGTTGTGCTGGGGTAAGGGTTGAAGGGGTTAAACCCCACTCCCTCCCCTCCATAGCTCCAGTATTTAAAGAAAAGATAATCTGTTTAAACTTTTTTCTCTTCTTCAAATTGATTTATGGTATGTTAATTCCCACCTTTACAATTTGCATGCGTAACAATCTGACACCTGACAATGCCAGGGTAAGGGCTCCTGTGCTAATTTGGCACAGCTTTAACTGGACACTGAGTTTAAGGAAGATTTCTACCTTTTGGAGCTAAGATCACTGCTTAGTACTTTGTGTCAAACATAGATGTCACGTTTTCCAGGTGGAGCTGTTTTATGGGAAAAAAGGACTACCTTTTCCTATGCAAGCTTTTATGTTGTTAACACACAGCGATATAACAGATTTGTCCAGAAAGGATACATTAATCCAGATGTCATTCGGTTCACACAGCTTATGTGGAACTTTAACGATTTGCTTTAAACTTGTTTTTAAAGGGATACAGACATGTTCAAATGTGTTCACATGCATTGGAGCCTGGGTTTGTAGGTCACCGTGTGTTGTATTTACCCTGATCAGCTATGTAAAATCACAAAGAGGTAATTTTGACCTAAAGACCAATCATTCACATAAAGGTATCAGGTTCACTCCTGTCTCTGTCTTATGTCATTGAAGTGTTCTCACTATGGATAAACTGGGTAAAGGTAAATGGAATTAATGTTTTTAAGGGTAACTTAAGTACTCTGAGTACCTTAAATTCTATGGAAAATCTATTTGGGTTTGTTAACAAACATGTTTTCATAAATATTTCATATATGAAAAATAATTCAAGATTGCTTGAAAGTAAGTCCTGTTGAAATTTGATACATTTCTCTTTTTTTTTAGAAAATGTTGTGTTATTTTGAAAATTTTAAAGGATTATTCCAATGTAAATCAAGGAAATCAGCAGTTGGCAAAAATGTAACATGCACAAAAATGTATTCCTGGTGAGGAAGGTTGAGAAGAAAAGACAGGTTTTTGAATAAACAAAGGACATGGTTTGTAAGAATTAATTTGTCTAATGGCTAGGTTAGACTGGAAATAAAAAGATAGAAGAAAATACTTAAAGGGTAAGTTGCAGAAGGTGTGAGTAAGTCATAGTGTTACCGGAGAAGGCAGGGTTCTTGTCTTTGTGCAAGAAAGAATTCAGGCATGAGACAGAGAGTAGTGGACAGAAAAATAACAAGGTTATTAGGGTAGGGACATTCATAAGAACAAATGGGCACCTCCTCAGACAGAACCTGAGAGAGTGCCAGTCGCTCAGACTGGGGAAGAGAGGGGTTACATGGTTGAGTCCCAGGAGGGCGACTCAGCAGAGAGGCAGAGGGCTGAGTGCCCAGTCCGGTTGAGGCCAGGGGTTTTAAGGGGATAGGTCTTTGTCTTCCACATCTTCTCCTCCTGGAAAGGACTTTTTGGATGTAAATACTAAAAATTCCTTTCTGAGTTTTCCCTCTGAAGTTATGAGACAGGAGGAAGCCTGGCTGGTGTCACCCCGGTTAGGACGGATGGGCAGGACCCTCTGGAAGATCCGTAGGATGTTTGAATGCAGATACTGGGCTGCACCTAGAAGGTTATCACGCAGAAGGGGCTGGACTCCCACCTGGAAGGTTATCAGGTAGAAGGGGCAGGGCAGGATGTTTCAAGTGCAGGTACTGGGCTGGACCTGGAAGGTTAACGGGATGACTTTGAGATGTAGATGCTGGACCTAGATGTCAACTCCTTAGGCCTTTGTCACACACACATAAGCTCATATCTGACTTCCTACCTAACAATAGAAGGTTATGCAAGAATTTTTTGAATACAGAAGGTATCAATCTATCAATCTAGACCCTACTTATGGAGGACCCGAACCCCCTGCATGCTACCCAGTCCACAGCACCACAGGGACCCCAACCACCTTCAATCCACTCCCTGCTGTCAGCCCCGCCATCACCACGGGCCCCGCCAACACCCGTTCTGAGCCCGCCCTCACCAAGCTTGTAGTGGAAGCAGCAGAAAGGCAGGCAGTTGATCCCATTTGAAGCACCAGAAGCTGCATGTGGTACTCACCTGCACACGATCGCACATGAAGGACTTCAAGGCCCAGTTGGTGGTGCACACCTCTAGCTCCAATGCACGCAGACACAGCGTGTGGACCCATAGTGGAAGCAGATGTCATCCAAGCTCCTGATTTCACCATTACCTCCGGGTGTTCCAAGTTGGACCAGGACATCCACTCCCTGGCCTCTGTGGTCACTGTGCGTGCTGGGACCTGGGCCTCCGACTGCCAGGGCCCTCCTGCATGCAGATTCTCACTGGCTGCCGAGGCCCTGCCCCCTGAGCTCTGTGAGTGGGGAGGGGGCTAACCCACTCCTGGCCACATCCAGGCCCTCCCTGTGTTAGGCACATGGGAGGTCGGCCCAGGCCAGCCCCAGTTCCAGTGGCAGGACAGGCCCTCTTGCATGCTGACCCCACCCCCACCAGGCACCTAGGTGGCCTCTTAGAGCTGGGGACGTCCCTTCCTGGAGTCGCGATGTCCTGAGTCAGGACAGTCTGGGTCCTTACCCAGTGTGAGTCCCCTCCCAGCTGCACCTGACAAGACCCAGGCTGACTCCCTGTCCCAGTAGCACAGGTTGGGTAAGTGCTACTCAGGGCACAGCGACCATTCCTGGGGCTCGTCAGTGGAGGTTGTGTGTCTCCAGTGAGGAGAGGTGGGGAGGAAGCTGATGGGTTGTCCCCATTTACAGGGAGAACACAGAGGCCCTGGGCCCAGAACTGTGTTCCAGCCTGAAGGAATGGTCACCTCTCCTCTAGGAAGCCTTTCAGGACTGCCCCAGGCTCCTGTGGTCTTATCCCCTGGACCGACTCCACTCACGCCCTTCATACAGGCTGGGCCACGCCCCCTCTCAGTGGGTTCACTTGGTGAAACCTCTGTCCTCAGACTGGACTGAGTCCCTTCATCCATTTGGCCGGCGGGAAGTTCCCCCCTCAGTCTACCTTCCATCCTTCCACATGGAGACCAAGCTGCCAACAGGAAGTGCTAGGGAGGAATTTAGCCTAGGTCCACCCACCCAGATCTGTGCAGGAGACCCCAGGAATGGTCAGGACCTCACACAAGTCCCTTCTTCCTCTGAGTCTCAGACTCCTGGTCAGAGACCTGGGCCCAGCACCCAGCGTCAGATCCCAGCGCTCTGTTGGGGCCATGCAGCTGGGAGTGACCCAGACCCCCACTCAGTCCTCGCAGAGGGAGGGGTGCAGATGAGACCCCCTGCCCACAGCAAGTGGGCCTGGAGCTTCCTCTTGTCCACAACCCACAATGGATGGAGACCCAGGGATGTGCAGGGGGTTCTTGGTTCTACCTCCTGGATGCACCTGTTGGCTAGGGTCTGGGGCCCTCTCCTCAGGCACTTGCCAGGTGCGCAGGGGCCACACTGAGGCAGACAGGAGCAGCAGAGACGTCTTGGCCAACTCAGAGCATCAGAGCGAGTGTCTGGATCCATGGCGCAGCACACTCGGGGCTCACTTAGCAGGTTCTGGTGGCAGCATGGACCGTGAGTCTGGGTGGGGCACACCTGCAGAGGATGCCCTTCCAGGCTATGTCCATGGAAGGGAGCCACCAACCCTGGGTCTCTCACCTTGGTGCCTGCATCCGTGCCTCCACCCTAAAGCTGGCTCAGGTTTCCTTGTCACCGACGGGAGCACCTGACCCATATCCTCCAGTTTAGATCTGCATAGGCTATGTGGCATAGAACCTGCTGGCTTCCAGATGCCCAGTGCAGCCCCAACCTGAATCCTCCTCCCTGGAGTTTCACTGGACCCCATTGGAAAGTCCTTACGCAATGGCACCCTGTGGCCCCATGTGTCCCTGAACCCGCCCACACCCCTGGCCAGGCACATGCAGGAGGCAGGGGCGCTGTACAGGTGCAGCTGTTTATTGGCACAGTGCAGCGCGGGTACAGCACCGCCATGCACTCCGTGCCCGCGTACCATGGCAGGTGCAGGGTGAACTTGCTGTGAACCACGTCCAGTAAGAGCCTGCCCACCAGGAAGTGGTGGCGCACGGAGAAGCAGCTGGAGCAGCGCTTGAGCATGGCCAGGGACACCAGCAAACTGGGCAGCAGCCGGTCCTCTGTGTGCACGCAGGTCTGTGCATCCCACCCTGGAGGAGGAGGCGGAGTGAGAGCGGGAGCGGGGCCACCTTCCCCCTGACTGGAATCCGTCCCCACCTCCCCTATCCTGACGTTGTGCCTCTGCCCTCTCACATGGGGTCTTGGTCAGACCTGCGTCCCCTTTCTTGGGTGCTCCCTCCTCTGCCTCAGCCTCTGCCCTCAGACTTTCTGCTCTTGTGCCTGTCCTGCTACTCAGCCTCCCTCCTCTACCTGACCCCCCTCTGCCTTCTGACTACACCATTTCCACCTGCTGCCCTTTCCCCATCTGACTGTGCCTCTGCCTTCTGCTCTCAGCTCTATCCTGTGCTTACACCAGGGCCTCTCCCCACCCCAACTAGACTCCCACCTCCTCAGATTTGCCTCCACCCCCAGACAGCCTCCCCAACAACCTGTCTCACCTCACTTGAGCATCCATCTACCCCCCTCTGACTGGAGACCCCTCCCTCTGCCCTCAAACCCCTGCCTTCGCACTCACACTAGGTCCCTCCTTTCAGCCTGACAAGACCCCTTCAGTGGGCCCCTGCCTGTCACCTCCTGAATGAGCCTCCACCGTCAGTCTAGGACCCTGCCTGTTCTCCTGCCTCTGACCTGAATCTAGGGTCAGTAACTGGAAGCCACTGGCTCCTCCATCTGACTCCTGATTCTTTCTGACCCCAGCCTCTGCCCTCAGATTAGACAGCCCACCTGATCCCCTTTTCATGTCGGCCCCACAGCGATGAGCCCTATAATCCTCAGGCTGGGAGACAGTCCCATAATCTTCCCATCCCCACAGAGGGCCCTGCTGGGCATCTGTTTGTTCCATTTGTCCGCGTGTGGTCTGATGGCTCCAGCAGCTGCCGGGCGGTGGCCAGGGTAGGTCTGCCTTTGCTGAGGGAGCCAAGTGTGCCCTGGCTGCTGGGATAGGGGTGGGCAGTGGGCAAGGAGCTGGGCTTGGGGAGAGGAGGGGTCCTGGGTTCCCCTGGGGGGCTGCTGCCTCAGTGTTCCCCATCCTCAGGATGGCCCCTTGGGATGGCCTTGACTCAGCCAGACACCGTGAAGGGATAGGGAGCCTGTAGGCAGGAGACAGCCTGAAGTCAGGTGGAGCCGGGTGTGGGGATCTTTGCTCAGGATCCTCCCACCCCCAGGCCTTGCTGTGCCCCACCCTACCGTGCCTGAGGAATAACCTGGCTCTGGAGAGGGATTGAGGGCTGATTGAGCTGCTTGAGGACCCCAGTGCAGGGGTGCATGGCCCCACACTACTGCAGGCCACAAGCCTGGGCCCAGAAACCCTCCACTCCCAGCCCATAGGAGTTGCTAATGAGCTGGGCCTGGGGGGTGGACAGGGTCAGAGGGCAGCCTTGGTGCAGCACCACCGCCCTTCCATGCTCACCATGGTCCATGCTGACTTCCGTGGCAGGTAGCAGAGGATGGGCATGTCTATCTTCTAGCAGTGGGTGGGCAGAGTCCTGTGCAGCAGGTCCAGGAACCCGGCTGGGGGGAGACCCTGCTACACAAAAGCTCCCTCAGGTTCAACACACACCAGCCCCACTTCTTGTTAGGCTCCGGCCCACTCAGGACCAGCACCGTCCTCTGCTCCCAGGAGAGAGCAGGACTGGGAACACCTGATGGGGCACAGAGAAGACAGAGGATGGGTCTGGAGACTCCTCTGTGCACACGGGGAGAAACTGAGGCACCCCTGGGGATGGGACTGATGGTGGGACTGAAGGGTCAGGGGCAGGGGCAGGGCAGGAGTTGGAGTGGCCTGCATGACGGGCTGGGCCTCAGTTTCCCTACTGGAGCAGACCCTCATCTCAGGAACCCCCAGCTTGGCTGGCAAATGTGCCTCCGGCCCCCACCAGCAGCCCAAGTGTGGTTTGTTTACCCTGGGCCCTGATGCAGGCATTTTCCACCGCAGCGGCCGCCACTCCCCTGCCCTTGTTTCCAGGTCTCAGCCCCTCCCGAGGTCCCAGCGTGGAGGGGATGATGGGCAGGGGGCAGTCATCACTCAGAAGACTAGGTGCCTGCAGGTCTCTCCCTGCCCACCTCCACTTCCCTCCATTGCTCAGACGCTCTCATCTCCTTCCGTCCATCCAGTATGTCTGTCTCTGTCCCTGCCTCACAGTGTCCACAGCTCTCTTGTTACAACACTTGATTTCCTTTATTTATAAAGACTGAGAGATATACAGAGAGGAAGGGATGTCTCCCAACTGCTAGAGCACTCTCCAGGTGTCTGTAGTGGCCACAGCTGGGTCAGGCCTAGTCCTGAGACCAGAACCCCATCTGGGTCTCTTGTGGGTGATGGGGTCCCAAGCCCTCCCAAACCCTGCAGCCTTCGCCTGCTGCACCCCCCCACCTCCTGCCCAGGGTGCACATTAGCAGGAAGCTGGAATCTGATGCAGGGCTGGAACAGGAAACCTGGCACTGAAGTATGGGTTTGTGGGCATCCCGACCAGCACCTGGACCTCTGTGCTAGATGCCCGGCCCCTCCTCCCTCTGCCCAAAATGGGAAATAAGAGTGCAGGTGTGTGTGTGTGGAAGGGCTGAGCTGTGGCATAGCGGGTAAAGCTGCCACCTGCAGAGTTGGCATTCCATATGGGTGCTGGTTTGAGTCTGATTGTTCCACCTCCCATCCAGCCATCCAGCTGCCTGCTAGTGGGCCTGGGAAATCAGGGAAAGATGGCCAGGTTGTTAAGGCTCCTAGACCCACATGGGAGACCTGGAAGAAGCTCCTGGCTTTGGTCTGCCCCAGCGCTGGTCATTATGGCCATTTGTGGAGCGGACCAGCAGAAGGAAGATCTCACTCTCCCTCTCCTACTCTTCCTTTCAAATAAAAATAAAATAAATCTTAAAAAAGATGCTATCAATCTATTTTTCTTAAGTTGACAGAATTAAAATTTGAATCTCTGTTAAAAGAACAAGGTTTTTGAAATACATATGTTAGTGAATATGTAGAAATAGTATTAACCTCTAATTTTTAAGTATGTTTAAAAACTACAGCATCTCTTTTTAATAGTTTCTGGTTAATTGCTTACACTCTTTCAGTTTTCCAGCTGCTTCCAGTAAGCTCTCTTCTCTTCCCTACTTCTGACTCTGTTAAAATTGTTCCAGGTTGAGGCTGGCTCTGTGGTGTAATAGGCTAGGCCTCTACCTGTGGTGCCAACATCTCGTATGGGCACTCGTTCATGCCCCAGCTACTCCCGTTCAGACCCAGATCTCTACTTATGGCCTAAGAAAGCAGTGGAAGTTGGTCCAAGTCCTTGGACCCCTGCACTCATGTGGGAGACTCGGAAGAAGCTGCTGGCTCCAGGCTTCGGATAGGCTCAGCTCCAGCTGTTGGAGTCAGTTGGGGAGTGAACCAGAGGATGGAAGACCTCTCTCTGCCTGTAACTCTACCTCTCCAATAAGTACATAAAATCTTTAAAAAAAATCGTTCCAACTTATGGGATGATTCCACATGCTAACCATTATACTTACGGTTTTATTTCCAATTTGGGGGATGAACCAATTGTATGTCCACTCTGTTTTGATTGTCTTATGGATAAAAGAGTTTCTAGAGTTATTTGACAAGATCATGACCTAAGATAATAACCATGCGTATCTAATACTTTAGCTTCTTAGATAATTTCAACATAATTATCAAAAAGTTGGTAAATATAAAAGATAAATGTCTCCAACTACACGTACTCTTTCTTAATATTTACAGAAGGTATTGAGCCTTTTGGTAAATGATTTTATAAGCTGTTGATATTCCGCAGTTATAATTGCTTGCTACATTTTCGCTTGATTTACATTCCTGAGAGGAAGCAATCTGGGAGACCTGATTGTTGCCTCATTCCTCCTGTACTCTCTCTTACATGGAGAACTGACTATTCTGAAAGGCTCTCCATCAGGAATTACAGCTTGTATCCCGAGACCATATAAAAGTACTACTAATCTTTTTCTGTAATAATGCTTGATCACATATAAAAGACCAAATAACCCAGCCAAAAAATTGAGAGCTTACACTCTGGTGTAATTTTACAGGTAGATTTCTGTTGCCATGGACACAGTAAACAAGCAAAGCCTTCCTTTTCAAACCAAACTGCAATATAAAACGTTTCAATAATGATTCCAAAATTTACAGGCAGGTTATGTGTAAGGGGATCACCATGTTTGATCTTACCTGGAAGGACATAGCTCTCCCATGGGCACTGTCTTATCTCATAGAATAAAAAACACTATCAGAACATGCCTGTGGCTAGATTTCTAGCTCAGACCAACAAAGATTAGGAATGAGACTGAGAATCACCTCAGCTGATGTCCTATGGGCTGCCTCTGTGGTCTTGTTTACCAGAGACCAGGAGGAAGAAGAGCAAGCTAGGCAGCAGGAGCAATGTAAAGACAGGTGGCAGGGTACTTACTAACAGCTTTACACAGCGACCTGCCATCCAGGAGAGCCAACAAGGCCATCCACCTCCCTCCCCCAAATGGCACTCTTTTGTGATGTGGAAAGCCAGGGCTTTGTGCAAACAGCTGTCATGTCAGAAGCCAGCTTCTAAAGAGCCCTGTCAGCTCTGCCAGCCAAGAGCTGGGTCACTGGGAATGGAACTGCCCTGAAGTCGAAGGACTCTTAGGTCAGAGTTGCACACCTCATTGGCTCTAACCAGTACTCTGGTAGTGGCTTCTTGGCTGCTCTGTGGTAACCACTGCTATGGTAGGGGTGGCCTAGGGTCAGTAATGTTGCAGGCAGAACTGTATACTTCCTATTAGAGATGCTGCCTACTCTGTACTAACCTCCTTTTCAGACCTGCTCTCTTCCCAGGGCAGCCAAGTAATGGAAGTCAATGGGGTGCCTTCCCTAAGGAAGTTCACACCTCCTTTGAAATGCCTCTTCCAGTTCCCCATGGGAAGAAATAGGCCAGGGCCTCATACGTACCTGGCCAGGCTTAATGCCAACCTGATTTTTCTCAAGCCCCTCCTGTCACTCTCTTTATTTATTTATTTTAAAGATTTATTTTATTTATTTGAAAGACAGAGTTACAGAGAGAGGTAAAGACAGAGAGAGAGGTCTTCCATGCGCTGGTTCACTCCCTAGGTGGCTGCAACGGTCGGAGCTGTGCCGATCCGAAGCAAGGAGCCAGGAGGGGCCCAAGGACTTGGGCCATCTTCTACTGCTTTCCCAGGCCATAGCAGAGCTGGATCAGAAGAGGAGCAGCCGGGACTAGAACCAGAGCCCATATGGGATGCTGGTGCTTTAGGGCAGGACTTTAACCCGCTGCGCCACAGCACCGGCCCCTGTTTGCCTATTAATGGAAACAATTCACCTGGTTTGGACAGCACCTTTCTTAGGTCCTCTAAGGTCCTTAGGTCCTCTGTCCTTAGTTTTAGACCCTGCGTATTTAATCTGCTTGTTAAATTCATTTTCTCCAGACTTAAAGCAATGAAATTCTGAATGGCCATGCACATGAAATGTCAGATGGAAGCAGTTTTGCGAGCTGACACTATGGCCACCTCAAGACGCCACTGCCTGATGGAACTTTGTCTTGACTGCCTGTCCCTGCTCCACCTCTACTCAGCTTGAAGAAGACCAAACGATCATTGTCCTAAGCCCTGTCAGCTGCCAAAGTTTCCATAAGCAGAGCGGGGAATGAGGAAGCCCAGGATCAGAAGCAGGCCACACTGCTCCATCTTGCAGTCCTGTTCCAGCACGTACACACTAAACAAAATGGGATGGAAGCCCATCTTAACAAGTAATTGCCAACAGACAACAAAGTTTAGGTTCATCAGAAACAAGTTGGCAAAGGCTCCATAGGACTGCCCCGCCCTCACAGCAGCTAATGTATCACCTGTGCATTTGCTCTCAGGAGATAACGCGCTACAGACATACAAATACCCCCAGACTGCGAGACCTCAGAGGCTTGCTCTCTCCCCAGCCCCTCCGATGGTACAGTCCAGAGCTCCTCTTTTCCTTACTGAAGTAAAACCTCACCTCTACTCTCACCATCGTGTCCAGTCTGTAAATCAGCATCCACACCAGCACACTAACCCTAAGTGCAGTTGCCACGGAACTCTCAGAAAGCCTCACACACACACATCCACCCTGTCTGTAAATTCAGTTAGAGCATCACGCCCTTCTCCATAAGTGACTGTTACAAGTGAAAACGTCCCTCTGTGCTTTTTGCCTCCTGTACCTGGCTAATGGGCCTTTTTCTTACCTCTTCACATGCTTTTCCTCACAGGCAGCTCACTGGCCCACTCATGATGCATATCTTCAGGTATAGTTCAGGAAGTTTTAGTTCTGGATCAGGGTCTCTTCCATCTAGGACACCCCAAACACACATGTTTATTCATGCACACACACACACAGAAGATGGAGTCTCCCTCACTCTGGATCCAGTGCCTACAGCCACGAGCTGTGGCTGGGAAAAGCACTACGTGCATGCTCCATGCAGGTGGACCATGGGACACTTTAAGAGGTACATTGCAGGGACCCTGGCTGCCCCTAAGAGGGTTCATGGCTCTTGCTGTGGAAGACGGTTACTACCAGCCTGTGCACGGTCCTGTCCTTGACATAGGCCTGGGCACTGCACCATATTGATGGAGCATCAGGCCTACTCTCTCTTCCATGTCACAGTGGTCCTCAGGAATCTACTACCTGCTCCTCTACTCAGCCGCCTCTCTGTGCTGGGACCCAAACTCTAGCAATGCAACCTCTGCAGAGCCAGAGATGGTAATTCAGACACCCCAGGAGATGGGAAACTTTGCATGAACCCCTCTTGCCCCTCTCCCACCAAAAGGGGTGTAACAGAAATGCAAGTGGGCTCCTCCAGTATGATTGTGCAGGGACATCATGGATTCCTCTACCCACATTGATTTCCCTATTAGGAAGTCCTGGAGAATGTGAGTTGGGTGCTGTACCAGTGCATGTTCTCAGAAGGTAGCAGGTTCTGGTGGTTCTGATTGGCCAGCCAGAGCTCTGCCTTGGAAGTGTGCCCTGGGGCCTTGAAAACACAAATCCAGCCCTCCCCACTGTGTTCCTGGTAGCATAAGGACTGAACTCCTTGTGGGTGGTCTGCGATAGCACCACCCAGAGGTCAATTCTAAGCCTTGTGCAGGGTGGGTTGCAAGGTCTTGTGAGTATGCAATGTATGCAATCCCCTGGACCATGGAGGAACAAACGCATGGCCTCCCTATCCCTGGACTGCTGGGCTGTCTTGTGTTCATACGCTCCAGCTTGCCCAGGACGGTCTCCTAGCCAGAAATTGCACTAAAGAGGTGACCTGCTCACAGTCCGCACTGCCTGCAACTCTTCTTAGGGGCTGAAGAGAGAACTGACTCAGAGTCTTCTACCATGTTAATAGTCTGTATCCTGGTAACACCTTTACTGATCTAACCATAAACTTGTGTTCTAAAATTAGTTAACAGGTAATTGACTTATTATTACCTTGGTATTTGTTACTAAACCACACAAACACGAATTCACACTCATCTATGAGCTGTAAATTATTCAAGAGATTCTGAAATTCCAGATATTGCTTGTTCCTGCATTCAGAATAATTCTTCTTGGGACTATTTAAGGCATACAAACCTAATATTATAAGATCCAAATAGAGTAAAATGATTATGCTAGAGAAAGAAATTAATATGTCCATAAGCTCATATAGTTACCCATATGCCCCTCCCCTTGTAGTAAGAACAGCTATAATGGACAAATTTAGAAATAAATCCCAACTACAACACGCTACTACTATTAGGTAGGAAGTTAGAAATTAGCCCAGGTGTGTGAGAGGAGCCTGAGGAAATCTGCAGGAGCTCACCTTGGAAGCGGAGCAGTATTTATACTGCGAAGTCCTGCCCAGACCCTGATAACTTTCCAGGTGGTCTCAGTCCTTCCCCCAAGGGAAGCTCCCCAGGAGGCTCCTCTCTGCTCAGCACCAAATGAATTACCTGGGCTGATAACATGCAGCAATAAAACCTCTGCCCAGACAGGATGGGCCCCAGTCTGATAACACTGAATAGTAAACCTGGGAAGGAATTTTCCTAATTGACACTCAACAAATCCTTTGTCCTGGAGCAGAAGGGGGAGGAGGTAAAGAGAAATGGCGGGAAAAACTGGACCCTTTCCCTTATAAGGTGCGATCTGAACAAAGACCATGCTCTCAGTTCTCCCCTGAGCCGCCCACCTGGCCTATCAGGTATATTCCCTCCATTCAACTATGTAATCTTTCTTTCCCCCAGTTTGAGGGACTGGGCACTCTCTCTGTCCCTTCCTTTCTGACAGATGCCCTGTCCCCAATAAGCCTTGCTACTTTGCTCTCCGTCTCACACCTGAATTCTTTCTTGCGCAAAGACAAGAACCTGCTACACATCTCCACTAACATTATTAGCAGTAGAGCTCCTGTCTTACATCAGATCTTTCCACTTGTTTAGCCTGTATATTTATTACATTGTATATAATTTGAACATATTTATTTATTTATTTATTTTGAAAATCAGAGTTAGAGAGAGAGGGAGAGGGAGAGGGAGAGAGGGAGAGAGGGAGAGAGGGAGAGAGGGAGAGAGGGAGAGAGGGAGAGAGGGAGAGAGGGAGAGAGGGAGAGAGGGAGAGGGAGAGAGGGAGAGGGAAAGGGAAGAGAGAGAGAGAGAGAGAGAGAGAGAGAGAGAGAATTTTCCATCTCATGGTTCACTTCCAACATAGCTGCAATGGCCAGTGCTGAGCCAGGCTGAAGCCATGAGCCAGAAGATTCATCAGGGTCTCCCATGTGGGTACAGGGGCCCAAACATTTGAACCATCCCCTGCTGCTTTCCCAGGCCATTATCAGGGAGGTGGATCAGAAGTGGAGCAGCTGGGACTTATACCAGTGCCCATATGGGATGCTGGCATCACAGGCAATGGTTTTACCCACTACCCCATAACACCAGCCCAAACATTGCATATTTTGATGTCCACTCCCATTTCCCCCCCGATACCCTCACTGACTCTGGTAACCTGGGTTTTAGTGCCAGAGACCAGGTGGAAAAAGTCACCGGAGCCCTGTGAGAAATGCAGTGGAATGAAGATTGGAGATATGAGAACAGTCTGACCTGGGGCTTGGAATGCCAGGAGTCCCTGAGCAAGGCAAGGCCCCTATGCCTCTAGGGATGTGTTCTCAAGATAACAAGTTCCAGGAACTTGTTTACCCAAATGTCCTATTCCCTCCTCACTTTGGGGTCTGGTGGTGAGCTGGCAGTGATCTCATGACAGTCTTGTTAAGATCTGCACGTAGAGAATGCTGTTTTTAATTTGAGAGCAAGAATATGCATTAGATAACTTCAGAAATAAAAGCTGCCCAGCAAGCCAGAGAGGGGTTCCTCCTCCTGACCCAGAGGGGATCCCTCTGCCCCCTGTTTTTTATAATCTCTTGTGTTTGTTTCTCCTTCATCACACGGGGAGGGTGACAAGGGCCACTCAAACAGGGACTTGAAGAGGACGGATTGCCTTGAGCCAAAGAAAAGGAAAGTTTAAGGGAGAAGATGGCTGCATAAGCACAAAACATTCAGAGTTGCTACTGTGCGTTTTGTGAGTGATGTTTTCCTTTAGCCAGAGTGATGGGGTAGGATGAAAGTATAGAAAGTAAGCAATATTGTAAAGTTTTAAATCAACTCTTGAAAGGGAGAGGGATCATTGCATCAGAAAAAAGATTCACAGGAATAATAGAATATAAACCTTGGTTTCCAAAGCATGGAGCGCTATATCTCTAGAGTAGGAAAAGGTTGGGGGAAATGTTAAAAAAAAAAAAAAAGCACATCACCAAAGGGAGCCTTCACACAAGGATGTTTTTGCTATTTGGGCTCATGTTAAAGTAGTCTTGAAGCCTTTACAAATGGGTTGTAGTTTCAGCTGACCAGGAGGAAGAAGGGCCATGTCCTCGCCCTCCGCTGACATTGGTGGTTCCAATCACTCCTATTGCTCCCAAGGAGTCTCCGGAATTTCAGAAGGCACTCAGCGAAGGTAAACAACTTATGGATTTAGAGAATAGATTAGCTTTTCCCTTTCCTGAAAGACCAGATCCTAATAATCCTAATCCAGTTTTCAGAGGCCATTCCACTTTTCATTTCAAAAAGATAAAATAAGTCGCTGCAGGAGTTGCTCAGAAGTATGCGAATACTCTCTTTACCCTGTCATTAATGGTAACTGTATCTCAGTTTCGGCTTGCACCTGTTGATTAGTTTAAACTTGTGTGTGCCTGTCTCGGTGGCAGGGAGTATTTGATTTGGAAAAGTGAATACTTTGAACAAGCTTATAATCAAGCACTTCAAAATAGGGCAGAAACCGTTGATATCTCCTATGATATGCTCATGGGCCATCTTCCTCAATGTGCTATGCCTAGTACCTATGATCAAATTAGAGAATGTGCTCGCCATTCTTGGATGGCCTTGACAGGTAGGGGAGATTTACTGGGAAGCTTTGTAAAATGCCTTCAGGCTCTTGTGGAGGAAATAAGGCTGCAACCAGAGACAAAGGAAAGAAAGCAGACCCCCCCACACACACTAACCCTGAAAAGTGGCTGCTCCCAATTATCTGGTGAAGCAGCTGTGTGAGGTTACCATGTCAAGGGAGGGAAGATGTCCTAAGCTCTGCCTTTTGTAACTCCAGTCATAAATCTGTCCTAAAAATCTGCCCCAGAATCTCTTTTATAAACATACCAGACCCACTGTCCATTGGCAGTGTGGTCCCAAGTCACATAGGGACCGATGCTGTAACAGTTAAGGTATGACACTGATGAACCTATAAATATTGTAAGAAACCTAGACTCAGGGCTCAGTTCTCATGCAACGTTTCCCACTGAGCCCACTGGCGTTAATAAACTGCTCTCTATCCTCCGCTGTCTCTGTGCCTATTTGAATGAAAGGAGTTTTCCCACCCCAGGTTTCTGTAACACTCTAATGACCTTGTGCCAAGTAAGAAGCTCACCTGCTGGGGACATTTTGTTGAGGCAACTCACTGATGAGAATGCTAATACTGACTACAAAAGGGCTATGACATCTCTGGGAAAGAATGGAACACTTAGTGACATGATTCATGCCTGCCAAGATGTCGGCACTAGTACTCATCAGGCTCGAGATTTTGTAGCTGCAATGATGCAATAGCAGCTTTTAGGATTATTAATAATAGGCCCAGGGGCTGGCGCTGTGCTTCAGTGGGTTAAAGCCCTGGCCTGAAGTGCCGGCATCCCATATGGTCACCAGTTCTAGTCCCGGCTGTTCCACTTCCAATCCAGCTCTCTGCTATGGCCTGGGAAAGCAGTAGAAGATGGCCCAAGTCCTTGGGTCCCTGCACCTGTGTGGGAGACCCAGAAGCTCCTGGCTCCTGGCTTCAGATGGGCACAGCTCCGGCCATTGTGGCCATCTGGAAAGTGAACCAGAAGATGCAAGACTTCTCTCTCTCTTTCTCTCTCTCTGGCTCTGCCTTTCAAAAAGATAAATAAACCTTTTTTTTTTTAAAAGGCCTAATTAATTGTGTAGCCACTATTGCTTCTGTTGCTACTGCAGCAGTCTCAGTTACAGTCTAGTCAGACTTCTAGTTTTGTAATCATTTACAACACGGTGCCACAAAAGCATTAAAAGATCAAGGGAGACTCGATGAAACATTTGATATTGAGTTTCAAGGATTAAAAGATATTACCATGAGGTTAGGGGATCAGATTCATACTTTAGATGTCAAAAGTCAATTACAATGTCAATATGCCTGTTCTACCCTTTGTGTCACTAATGTTCCACATAATAGTTCTTTTTTTTTTTTTTTTTGACAGATAGAGTTAGACAGCAAGAGTGAGAGTGAGAGAGAGACAGAGAGAAAGGTCTTCCTTCCGTTGGTTCACTCCCCAAATGGCCGCCACAGCCGGAGCTATGCCGATCTGAAGCCAGGAGCCAGGTACTTCCTCCTGGTCTCCCATGTGGGTGCAGGACCCAAGCACTTGGGCCATCCTCCACTGCCCTCCTGGACCACAGCAGAGAGCTGGACTGGAAGAGGAGCAACCAGGACTAGAACCTGGCTCCCATATGGGATGCCAGCACCACAGGCAGAGGATTAACCAAGTGAGCCAAGGCGCCGGCCCCCTCACATAATATTTCAGTTCATCCTTGCTAACAAATTAAGGCTCACTTGGAGCTCAATTGATTGGCATTCTAATCACACTTCCCTCTACATACTTGACTTACTAAATGAGATTTTATGTCTTCAAAATGTTTATCAAGACATCTTGGCAGCAGAAACATGGAACAGTATAAAACAAATTATTTCCTCCCATAATCCCTTTAATAGGTTTATTAAGTTGTGTCATGGATTTAGTGTTTCTAATTCCCCTTATTTTTCTTCTTATAGTCTGCAGGAGAATTAACCACCCAGAGGACCTGGAATTTACAACATCAGTTATTCCATCTGAATTGCTAGGAGAACAAAAAGGGGGAGATGCTTGAGGCCAGGTGGAAAAAGCCACCACCGCCCTGTAAGAAACTCAGTGGAATGAAGATGGCAGATATGGGAACACCTGGAGCCCAGGAGCAGGGCCAGGCCCTTTCATGTCCAGGGATGTTGTTCTCAAGATAACAAGTTTCAGGAACTTGTTTACCCAGAGTCCTAGTCCCTTCCCCGTTTTGGGTCTGTGATCATGGTGATCACGGTGGCGACAGTCTGGTTATAATCTGCAGTAGAGAATGCTGTTTTTCGTTACAGAGTAACTTGGCCTGTAGCAGCAAGAATATTTTCAGATAACTGCAGAACTAAAAGCTGCAGGGCCAGCCAGAGAGGGGTTCCACCTCCTAACACGGAGAGGATCCCTTTGCCCACCTAATGCAGCTTTTCTAGAATCTCTTGTCTTTGTTTTTCTTTCGTGGTGCACCATGCCCTCTTTACCCTGGAGAGTTGCTGCGTGGTTGTGGTGTTTAGTCTATGACATCTATGTTTTTATTGTTTTTCAGTTTCTACATATAAATGAGATCAAGTTATATTTGAGGTCCTTAGCCTCAATTATTTCACTAAGGAAAATGTCCCCCAAGCTCATCTTTGTTCCTGCAAATGACAAGTTTCATTCTTGTTACAAGCTAAATAATCTTGTGGTGTTTATATAAAAAGCAGTCTGTCCCTCCATTCACCTTTCTGATAGACAATTGTGTGTTTTTATATCACATCTATTGTAAATACTGCTGCAATGATCATAGGAATACAGGCATGTTTAATGATGAGTATTTCCTTTCCATTGTTATATAAACTTAAGGGGGATTCCTCCATCATATATTAGGTTTTATTTAAAACCTTTTGAGGGCTGACATTGTGGTACAGTGGGTTAAGCTGCTGCCTGTGATGCCAGATCCCATATCAGAGCACCATTTCCAGTCCAGACTGCCCTACTTCTGATCTAGCTGCCTGTTAATGTGCCTGGAAAAGCTGTGGATGATGTCCCAAGTACTTGGACCACTGCAACCACATGGGAGACTTGGATGGAGTTCCTCGCTCCTGGCTTCTGCCTAGCCTGGCCCCAGCCAAAAAAGCCATATGGGGAGTGAACCAACAGATGGAAGATCTCTTTTTCTCTCTGTCTCTGTCACTTTCTGTCAATCTGTATTTAAAATAAATCTTTAAGCCTCAGTGTACAGCACGTTAAGGACAGAGATCCTACATGAGGAGTAAGTGCACAGTGACTCCTGTTGTTGACTTTACCAATTGACACTCCTGTTTATGGCATCAGTAATCTCCCTATGCACCAGTTATGAGTTTCCAAGGCTATGGAAGCCCCTTGAGTTCTCCGACTCTTATCTTGTTTAGACACGGTCATAGTCAAAGTGGAGGTTCTCTCCTCCCTTCAGAGAAAGGCACCTCCCTCTTTGAAGACCTGTTCTTTCCACTGGGATCTCACTCACAGAGATCTTTTTGCCAGAGTGTCTTGGCTTTCCATGCCTGAAATACTCTCATGGGCTTTTCAGCCAGATCCGAGTGCCTTTAGGGCTGATTCTGAGGCCAGAGTGCTATTTAGGACATCCGCCATTCTATGAGTCTGCTGAGTATCTCACTTCCCATGTTGGATCACTCTCCCCTTTATTTATTCTATCGGTTGGTGTTAGCAGATACTAGAC
Organism: Oryctolagus cuniculus; assembly: GCF_051225735.1. Lineage (NCBI taxonomy): Eukaryota > Metazoa > Chordata > Mammalia > Lagomorpha > Leporidae > Oryctolagus > Oryctolagus cuniculus. The sequence goes on from NC_142888.1 coordinate 112,955,870, forward strand.
TTGTTTATGTGCTCCCTTTGACTCTTAGTCCTTTCATTATGATCAATTGTGAACTGAAATTGATCACTTGGAGTAGTGAGATGGCATTGGCACATGCCACCTTGATGGGATTGAATTGGAATCCCCTGGTATGTTTCCAACTCTACCAATTGGGGCAAGTCAGCCCGAGCATGCCCCAAATTATACATCTCTTCCCTCTCTTATTCCCACTCTTATGTTTAACAGGGATCACATTTCAGTTAATTTTCAACACTTAAGAATAACTGTGTGATAATTACAGAATGCTATAACGAGTACTCAAACAGTATATTTCACTTTGTGTTTCTATGGGGGTGCAAATGACTGAAATCTTTACTTAATGTACACTAAACTGATCTTCTGTAAAAAAAAAAAAAAAAAAAGAAAGAAAGAAATTATCAATTCCCAACTTGACTCTCACTGGGATTAAACATGACAATAGGTCTGATCTGATTTCATCATCATTTTAAAAAAATCATCTATTATTTTTCACTTTATGTTTCTGTGTGGGAGCAAACTGTTGAAATACTTACTTAAGGTATACTAAGCTGATCTTCTGTATATTAAGATAATCGAAAATGAATCTTGATGTGAATGGAAGGGGAGAGGGAGTGGGAAAGGGGAGGGTTGTGGGTGGGAGGGACGGTATTGGGGGGGGAAGCCATTGTAACACATGAGTCGTACTTTGGAAATTTATATTCATTAAATAAAAGATTAAAAAAATAAATCTTTAAAAAAACTTTTGGATTTATTATTTGCTGATTTATTTAAGAAAACACAGGGGAAAGAGAAAGAGAGAGAGAGAGAGAGAGAGAGAGAGAGATGTAAAGAGAAAGAGTTGTCTTGTGTTTCCACCTAATGCAATGGGAGGCATTGGAATGGAAGCCCTACCATAAATCTATGTGCACTCTCTTGAGGAAAGGCATACATGTTTCCAAGCCACTGTTTCATGTTACATGCCCACCAGTCATATATGGAGGTCAGGTGTATTCTCACCAAGAGTTATTATGCTTATGGGATTACAGTCATCTGGGTGTGATGTAGCATCACATTGTGGATTTGATTTATGTGTTCCAGATGACTACCATAGCTTATGGACTTGATTAAGCCATTTTTCATGAAATTTTAGGCCATTTGTATGTAGTGAAAATAAAACTCTTGGAACTGTTGTTCCATAGGGCCACAGAAGATTCTCAAAATGAGTGATTTTCATAGGGCCACAGAGGATTCTCAAAACAACTGAAAGCAGACAGTGTTCACAGAATATCAAAGATGTGAAGCTTTCAAATCAGGATGGGTTCAATCCTGGTGGTCACATAAAGAACCTTGAACCTGAGATTCTCTGACCAAGAGTGAACCATGGCCATGCATTCCTTCACTTGACCCCAAAACACACAGGGTCTACACCCAACATCCAGATCCAGCACCCTGGATCCACAGACAACAGCTTCAGGGACCTGGGTCCAGGAGCTCCTTCTTGCTATTTACCTAAGCCCAGGGCCCGCCCCATTTTCCTATCATGGAGAGGCAAGGGCTAAAGGTGTCAACATGCCAATGCCCATGAAAATGGAAGGGAATGCTCCCCCAGTGTGCAAGGGAAGTTTTCACCCCTTTGAATTTCTAAGAGTCACCACTTCAGTGCCTCTGTACTTCTCAAACGTATTCCTGCAGGGTCATTATGCTGGCTCTTCTACAGAGACTATCTTCACCTGGCTTCACCATGACTTTAAGCTAGGAAGGAAAGTCCCCCACAAGCCGTAGCCAGTTCTGTCTCATGGGATTCAGAGTCGTGGCATCACAGTCCAAGATGTGTTTGGAGCAAATGCAGGATCAGGTGCACGTGAAGCAACACAGGTGGGGCTGTGATGGCTCTGGGTGGTAAATTTACCTAACAGAATATTTGTGCATGCATCAGGCCTAATGCACTCATTCCACCAGACCCAAAGACCAAAGGCAGACTGTGCTTGGCCTCCAGGTACATACAATCCAGTGGAGGTAGAAGGCAAAAACAACCACCTGAAACCAAGACCTAATCAATGCAATCCTCCTAAAACAAATTCCACTATTTGTTCTTGGGAAGTCGTTAGAGTCACTTGGAGTTAATGTTGGGAGAATACGCAACAGGATCTTGGAAGAAATGGGATTTGTCCTGGGTATGTGGGGCAAGATCCTCACCCTCCCACAAGACACTGTGAGACTTTGCAATACCCACACCTTGGTTCTCTACAGCTAATTGGGGTGCAGCAGAACTGCAAGCAGGCTCCTACATCCAACAGAATTGTGCAGGGACATCATGGTTTCTCACACCCACAATGAGCACACCACTAGGAAGGCCTCATTAATATGGCTTTGGTATTGTGCCATTGCATGTGCTCAGAAAGCAACAGGTTTCTGGTGGGTTTCATTTGGCAGCCAGAGTTCTGTCTTGGGGGTATGTGCTGAGGCAATGCAAATAAAAATCCAGCCCTACCCACTGTGCTCCTTGTGTGAAGCATAAGGACTGCCCTCCCCATGGGTGGTCTTGATAGCACCACCCAGAGATCAATTCTAAGCCTTTGTGCAGGGTGGGTTGTGAGGTCCTGTGAGTATGTAATGTATTAGGGATGCCTTCCTCATACTCCCTTCAACCCCCTGGACCATGGAGGAACAAACACATGGTCTCCGTATCCCTGGATTGCTGGGCTTCCTTACTTCTTTACCCTCAATCAGGTTTACTCTCTCGTAGCCTTAAATAAGCAAAAGAAGAACGAGACCTGCTAACAGCCTGCACTGCCTAGAATTATTAGTGGGCTGAAGAGAGCACTGACTTGGAATCTTCTACCATTCTGTATCCTGGTAACATCCTTTGGAATCTAGCCAGAAACTAGGGTCCTAAATTCAATAAATGAGTACTTGATTTAATATAACCTTTAATTTAGCTACTAAACCATACAAACACAAATTCACATTCACATATCTAGACTGGGACAATAGTTCTAGAAATTCTAAACTTTCAGATATTCTTTGTTTCTGCATTCAAAATAATTTTTGTTGTGTGTATTTAAGACATACAACTTGATATTATAATACGCAAATAGAATACAATGTTTACAGTATAGAAACAAATTCATATAGGTATCAGCTCACACATTTCTTCCCTGTCCCCTCTTCTATAAGAACAGATATACTGATTACAACACAGTATTACTAGCAGTAGAGATTCTGTCTTACATCAGATCTTTCCACTTGTTTATCCTCTGTATTTGCTACAATACATCTTTTTATGTTCACTCTCATTTTCTTCCTCACCTCACCTGAACCGGGTGATCTCTGTTTTAGTTTGTTATTTCTACAAATCTGACTCGTTTTGAGATTCCACATATAAATGAGATCATGGTATATTTGTTGCTCTATGTCTGCAGTGTTTCACTTAACACACGATCCTACAAGCTCATCCATGTTGTTCCAAATGACAGAATTTCCTTTTCCAAGCTGTAGAATATTCCACGCTTTATACACGTCTGTTTCTCTCTTCCCCTTTTGAGAGAAAACTACAGTGTTTTTGTATCATACGTTTGCAAATATGTGCAATGAACACGGAGTACAGATATGTTTAAAATGTGATGATTTCCAGCCGGTGCCGTGGCTCACTAGGTTAATCCTCCGCCTGCAGCGCCGGCACACCAGATTCTAGTCCCGTTTTGGGCGCCGGGTTCTGTCCTGGTTGCTCCTCTTCCAGTCCAGCTCTCTGCTGTGGCCGGGGAAGGCAGTGGAGGATGGCCAAAGTGCTTGGGCCCTGCACCCGCATGGGAGACCAGGAGGAAGCACCTGGCTCCTGGCTTCGGATTGGCGCTGCGCCGGCTGTAGCAGCCATTTGGGGAGTGAACCAACGGAAGGAAGACCTTTCTCTCTGTCTCTGTCTCTCTCTCTCTCACTATCTAACTCTGCCTGTCAAAAAAAGTGACTATTTCCTTTCTTTTGGATATTTAAGCAGAAGAGGGCTTGCTACATATTATTATAATTTTGCTTTTTAAATTTTTATCATTTATTTAATAGGAGAGAGAGAGAGCGTGCGCACGCTGTCATGTGATGGGGACTTAAACACTGGGACTGATGACAGCCAAAGCATTCATTAGAATTAGGGGATGTTTTATACTGACAGTTGTACATCTGCCTGTTCCCAAGATGCTGAAGCAACTCCAGAGTTAGCCTCCATGGAATCTCTGACCATGAAAAAACTTCCAGATAACACATTCTTCTCACGTTAAGCTGCTAATTCTGAGGCTAATGTATTTTCAGCAATCCGTCATTGATATGGGGAGAGAAGAAGCAGTTGAGAGCTAACAAAAAAGGAGGGGAGGGCTCAGTGACATGACTCTACCACCTCATGCTTGGGGAATGACTTCCTTGATCCCTGTGTCATGAGGGCTCCACTGCACCAGGAAATACCATTACACTGCAGAGTATCGGCCAATCAGCTTGTTTTGCGACACTTGAGACAGTAGGCTGGCCTGCAGAAGTTTGCACTATAGAGATCTCCTGAGGCTTTACAAATAGCAATCCCTGCTCTGTATTTTGCACTGTTTTCATGTCTCAAATCCTTCTCAGCAAAATGTTCTGATCTGTGATCATTTGCATGTTTTTAAAGTCCCATCTTTCAAACAGGCTTCCATTTTGTGCTTTACATTTCACATTTTGTAAAGCATGCATAGTTTGTATCTTAGGATCGGTACTTCTGCTCATTCTGACTGTCTTCAATTTAGCAATATCCCACAGTTCTAGCAACCAAAGGTTGAGCTTAAATGAGGGGAACGTGTTACTTCTGTCTTCCTTATATCAAATCCCTCTGAAGAAATGAAATTCTTCCCAGATTCCATAGCATTCAGCTCACCGCCTCTCTCCACTCACCTGTGGTCCTTAAGCAAATTTATTTCACATTACTCACATTTTATCGACTTCCTGCTAGTGCACCCCACAAACACGTCTGCATGGGTTTTCTTCATTGATGACACTGCAATTATCTGATATGTTAATTTTCTCTCCTACCACGTTCCCAAGAAAATGTCCCTAACCTACTTATAATTCCCACATTAAGAAAGCCCATGGTGGGTCTGTTTTCCTGTGATCATAGAACACTAAGTGATCTCTGATTTTTGATGTCTGTGATTTTCCTGTATTTGAAGATTGGCTTATTATTTCACAAACGTGTAGAACCTCTTGACAGCTCATGAGATGTAGTATGATAAAGATTGAATATAAATAATGACACTCTACAGAGCTGCTTTGATGATCATATTTATACACATGCACTTGTGGGATTTTTACTCTTTGTGAACTCTGCTTAAAATTATGCATAGTCCCTGTCTTTCAGATGGAGATCAGTAGCTAATTTAAGCTCAAAACTATAGTTCATGTGCAAATTCATTATATACAGAAAGAAAGAAATGATCTCTCAGCATGTGGCTGCTCTGTAAAGTTACCAGTTGAGGTCCTTGACTGGGAGTTGCAGGGAGTTGTATTGCCAGCACATGGTCCTTCCATGACATCAGGAATGGATCTATATCATGTCTCCAAATACAGAAAGGATATATACCCAGATGTTGAGGTTATTCCCTTTACCCTTACCCTTAGTCTGCCAGATACAGGTGGCTCACAGAATGGACACCAACAGAGATGAAAACACCTTTGGACGGCACCGAAACTAGAATCTCTCTTGCCCTCAATTTCAGACAGGCAATGAGTCCAGGATATTCATTCTCATAGGGCTAGATAGGGCAAAGGAGAGCAAGTACACCCTTGTAATGTAAGGTACCTGAGTACTTTTTAGACTCTGTAAACGCATGCATTCAGGATGACATTTTCACAGTGATCTCTCCTGGAGTATGCCCACAGGTCCTTGAACTCCCTCACTGTGAACAATTCTGGGAAGATCTCATCCGCCTTCAAGCACTCCATCATCTTCCCTAGGCACTTATTTGTTAATGTCCTTCTCAATCCCTAATCACTCTCTTGAGCTTCAGTTCCACACTGACAATTTCCACTTGTAGACCCATCAGCACCTGACACTGCAGAGGTTCAAATATAAACTCATCTGAACCCCACAAAATCTGATCCCCCTTTTGTCTTCTCTCCTTGTATTGGAAGTACATGTCCACCTTCCCTGTTCTCTGCTCAGATACTTGGAAATCATCTTTTAGCCTCTTCAACTCCATCACTCCAACACCCAGGCAAGCCCTATGTCATACATCTTACACCTCACAAATGCCATAAAGTTGGCCCTTTTGATTCCATCATCTCCAGGGTGGCCCTGGTTTAGAAAACTCCTCTTTTACCTGCATGACTGCAACAACCTCCCAAAAGCTGTGCCTGCTTCCATTGTTATCCCCTCCTTTTATGGTCTTTCAAAATGCAAGTCTGAGCACATCACTGCACCATTGAGAATCTTCAATGGCTCCCCATGACCCTGAAAAGGAAATGTGGTTTTCTAAGAAGACTGAAAAACTTCTTCAACACAAAGGACCCTGCTTCTCTCTCCAGACTCTTCTGTTGCCCCTGGCAGTCTCCAGTTCCCCTGGACCTTCACACTGCAGTAGGAGGTGTTCTCTCTCTCCACCCTGGGCCTTTGCACAGGCTGTGTCTTTGAATTAGAGCTCTCCCCTTCTCCATTTGCACCACTCAACAGGCTCCCTCCCATATATCTGAAGGTCTTATCCCAGATCCCCTTCTTCCAAGCCTCTTTCTCTGCAAACAATAGCTGATTTCTGCAGTATAATCCCTAGCATTGCACTGCCTGCAACACAACCTTTACAGTCCAGTTTACATCACATCCAGGACAAAGAGTCCCATTGATATACAGGACCCCTTAGCTGGACTGAAACTCCAGGATGCTCAGGGCTGCTTTTCTGTTTTGAATATGACAGAAATCCCACTGTTGGACACAGAGCTTCACTCTTCCTCAGGGCACAGAATTTTGGTTAGATGCACAAATGGAAAGATGTGGAAAGGGATGCGAATACCAAACCCTGGAACCGCGCTAGTTATAGATGCATTAGACACTGAGATGTTGTAACTTGCACTGTTCTCTGAATATGTCCATGTATTAACTGCCTCCTGTGGTTTCAGCATTACGAAGTCTCTTGATAGTGTCCATAGTTGAAGCTGTACTTGGGGCAGTGAGGAAGACAATTTCTGGCCAGATCTGGGTGAAAGCTTTAATGGGCCTGAGGGGAAGGCAACAACAGGAAGCACTATGAAAATGTAGGAAAATCCAAAAGGAAGTACAAAGCAGGACCAGTTGTGCTATGTGGTCCAAGTGGTGCTAGGGACCAACATCTAAATGACCCGGTGATCCTGAGTGCCTGGTCTGCTGACTACCCCTCCTACATCTCAGTTCAATGAGATGCATATTCATTTACACAGTGGGAAGGGATGGATGCCTCATGAAAAATCAGATGAGGGCACATTACCAATCAGTGAAGTTTGCATGAAGACCAGTGTTATACCAGCAACTGAGGAAGATACAAACATGCCCACTGGACTCATAAATCGAGGGATCCCATTGACCAGCTGGAGAAACTCATCCCTCTCCATATTTTGTTCACTCCCAGGGTTTCGCTGCATAACTTCTTTATCAAAAGCCTCTTGCACAAATTCATGAGCTTTGAGGTCTTCCTAATCCCATTCCAGGCAGAGTCCTGTGTTGCCTGCTATTCCCAGAGAGAAATTTTCTTCTTTTGCTCTCTATCCCAGAGGTCCATTTACATTGGGTCATCAGTGTTTCCAACATAAACCCCAAAGCTTAAGACTTCTTCTACTGTGAAAAAAGGAACACAAGAAGTGATAGGAAACCCTTGCCTTACCAGAGCCCAGAAAAGGCTGCATTGCTCTATAGAACTGGTTTTCAACAAACAAGGCCCTGACTTTGGAATACAGGTTTCTCCCCCTGAGGCCTCCAGGAAAGGTCCAATCCCCTAGAGCTCAGATGCTTCCAGGAGCAAATTTGGTGGCACATGTTCCTTTCCCATTAATGCCAATTCTTCTAAGAACATCTCATGCACATCCACCTATAACACACGAATTTATCACCCTACAGTCTAGAGCGACTCTGCCAAGTAAAATGAAATGAAAGAATTTCTTATTGTTTTACATTTTCTGGCGGTCAAAAGACTAAAACTTGAATAAACAATAGGTGAGATCAAACATGATAGTATGTCTCACTTAACCTTCAGGTTATCAACAATTATTAGTGAGACGATTCACCCACAATTCTCTTTCCAACTAAGTCTTCTGCATGGGGTTTGTGCTTGTCACTCATAGCAGATCTCAACTTTGGCCACATTCCACCATGTCCAGCTCGTGGCTCCTAGTGTGGGCAATGTACACATAGCTTGGCCCCCTTGGGCCCCTGGTGGTTGGCAAAGGCGTAAGTACAACACACAGGCATCAGTCCCCCTGCATGCATGAATGCTAAAAGCTCTGCACCCAGTCAGGCTTGGGCCTGGCTCCTCTCTTCAGATCCCACTGCCATGGCCCCTCCTCCTAGGAGCATTTTGGGACCAGGAGCACATCCAGGGGCTATGGGAAGATGCACTGGAATACAGTTCACTGTCCACACCCATGCACTCTTATCTGTGTTCAGCGATGCTTTGGGGCTTCACAGGGACTTCTCTCCCTCTTCTCTCTGTTGCCCAAATGCCCTCTTGCTCTTCAAGGCTTATTCCTAGGTCTTGCCTGGGCAGATCATTCCAGGAGTGTTTAGGGAGAACCATCAGCCCTCTGCCAAGGTGACCTCTAATTAGGAGGGGCCGTGGAGGGGAATCAGAGGGTCACTTCGTGGTAGGAATGGGGAAAGTTTCTTAGTCAGGGCAGGGCTGACCACTGTGAGGCTGGAGGGGATTCATCCAAATCAGCAGCCCCTGGATGCCCTCCAGTGGTGGGGTCCCTGTCCCTCCCCTGGAAATAGAAGCTTTCTAGGAAAGAGTCCTGAGCAGCAGTTGTGATCCTTCCTTGTTCTCCCCAAGCTCCTGCCCCTGGGACTGATAATCACATAAAATGGCCTAGTATTTACACATAAAGTGTCATATCCTCACATGCACTTGAAACCACCATTGGATGACATTACCTGATATGAAGACATTGGCACATAACTAGCTGTTATGCTGTAAATATAGCAATAACTTATAAATAACAGCCTGTGCAGGTTCAAGACAGGTACAATTACCCCCAATATATTCGTCCCCTGCCAGGTTGCCTCTGTGGTGGCAGAACCCACAGAGAGGGCCAATTGTAACTGAGTTGTGCACTTCTTTCCATAATGGCTTTCCATGCACTTGGATCTACATAGTATAATGTATGATGTCATTGCTATGATTATTGCTATATCACAGAATGAGGCCCTGGGTGTCAGTTAAGAAACGCTGCACAGAGAAATAGTGATAAAAGGATGTGAATATGGAAGAATACCTGGACAGATACTCATGAGCATTTCTTTGTCCTTGATCCCCTTCAGGGAAAAGCACAGAAAACAGAGTTATCTCAGTTTGTACAGAGCAGATCCAGTGCACAGCAGCAGGTGCAGGTATGCAGACCTGTGCAGCTGTGAAGTTGACACACACAGGTAACTCTTTAGAGCAGTTAATACATTGCACAAGTTAGCTTTTTGTTTTAAAGATTTATTTATTTATTTGAAAGAGTTACACAGAGAGAGAAGGAGAGGCAGAGAGAGAAGTCTTCCATTCACTCCCCAAATGACCACAACGGCCAGAGCTGAGCTGATCCAAAGCCAGGAGCCAGGGAATTCTTCCAGGTCTCCGATGCAGGTGTAGAGGCCTAAGGACTTGGGCCATCTTCCACTGCTTTCCCAGGCCACAGCAGAGAGCTGGATTGGAAGTGGAGCAGCCGGGACTTGAACCAGCGTCCATATGGGATGCCGGCACTGCAGGATGTACTATGAGGATTATTATTTCCTTTCAATATTAATAAGGGAAATCAATCCACTGCCTTGGAAATCAATGTTCTTTCTTCTCCTTTGAACAGCCCGGTTCATGCCTTATTCCAGTTCTCTATCAGTGGGTTTACAACAATCAACATCAATGTCATGGTAATCTCCCAGTTTCATTTTCACTTAGGATGTGAGTTCCAGGCTCTTGTGTTTCGCTTTCCACCCAACTTGATTCAATACCAAGGAATCCCACTGTGTTACCCTATGGACTATTTTTTCCCACAGTCTGAGACTATTTCTCCACTAACAATTTAACACTCCTGTGTTAGTCTCCCTGAGCTGCCATAACAAATGACTACACCAAATTGGTTTCAAATAGCAGAAAATCACTTCCTGGGAGGAAATAGGTCCAAAATCAACATTGTCAGCAAAGTTGGTTCTTTCTGCAGAGCTCTGTTAGTGAGCCCACCACACAATTCTCTCCAAGCGTGTGGGGATTGTCAACATCCAAGTCTTTCCTAGATCTGTAGATGCATTATTCCTGTCTCTGCCTCCTTCATCTCAGGGTGCACTTCCTGTGTGTCTCTGTGTCCACATTTCCCTCTTCTTACATGACCACTGTTCGCCATATTCCTGTATGACTCCATCAAAACCTAATGATATTTACAAAGACCCTATTTCCAAATAAGATCCTATCCAGAGGTACAAGGGTCTTGGACCTGAGCAGATTTGGGGGCACAGTTCAGCCCACTGGAAAGCATCTCTCTAGTTTCTAAGTGCTCAAGTATTTTACCTTTATTAAGGAAAACTGTGAAAACACACATGTGCATGGCTTGCCTATTTGGAGTGTGCTTCTAAAAGCCAATTGTAAAAGGCAGTTAAGATGCTTTACTGTGGTGCACAGAATTCTAAACTCTATAAATATTTTTCATCATATGCATTTACACAAATGCTTTTTAAAAATTGTGTTTCACTGAGAGATCAAAGGCCATGAGTCAACAGCGGATGGAAAACCTCTGGCACCATCTTCTGCTTAACATCTGAGGTGAACACATAGACACAGAGAGCTCCCATTTCCTGGTTCTTTCCCCAAGTTCCTACAGTCTAACTTGGTATCCTGGAATTCAAGCAATGTCTCCCACGTGGGTGGCAGAAACCCCATTACATCCTCCCAGGGTTTTCATAATCAGGAAACTGGAATCAGGATTTATAGCCAAGAATCCATTCCAGTTATTAAGATGTGAAACACAGACATCTTTTCTTTTTTATTTTTTGCCAGGCAGAGTTAGACAGTGAGAGAGAGAGAAAGAGACAGAGAGAGAGTTATAGACAGTGAGAGAGAGACAGAGAGAAAGGTCTTCCTTCCATTGGTTCACTCCCCTAGTGGCCGCTACAGCTGGCGCTGTGCCAATCCGAAACCAGGAGCCGGTGCTTCCTCCTGGTCTCCCATGGGGGTACAGGGACTCAAGCACTTGGACCATCCTCCTCTGCCCTCCCGGGCCACAGCAGAGAGCTAGACTGGAAGAGAAGCAACCGGGACTTGTACCCGGCACCCCAGCCAGGACTAGAACTTGGGGTGCCAGCGCCACAGGCGGAGGATTAGCCAATTGAGCCATGGCACCGGTCACAGATCTTAAATAGCGACTCAAGAGAAGGTTAAAAACTCAACTCTAAATTTTTTGTTGTTTAAAAATCAATTGATCCCCTAAGGAATGAATCAAAAAATTTACTTCTAGCAAATAAGAAATTAGCCACAGCTATATATCACTACCAGTAGGTCGTTCATATATTAAATGTAATAACATTACGTTTAAACATAAAGTGTCAGGCAGAATTCTGAGTGGCCCATGTTGGGCTAATGGAAAAAAAAAAAAAAACAGAAAAACATATCCTAAGCAGTACTGCCCTTATGCAGTTTACAGACCAGCAAAGGAAAGTGGAACACAGAGAAAAAATAAAAACAGAAATATTGTGGGAGTGTTGGCAGATGAAAATTTCTATAGAGAAATACAAATAGAACCTATAACAAAAGTCAGACTGAAAACTGAAGTCAAAATGTAACTATCACTCATACCCATGTACCTGCTCACCCTGCTCTTTCTTGAGGTAAATGCTTTATCTCTGAGGATTACTTCACTGCTGTCATTAACCATCCCTACCAAAAGTGACCTTCCGCTTGCATTCCAGGAAATGCTCCCAATTAAAAGTCACCTCAAAGCAGGTGCTGGTTCGCATCCCGGATGCTCCACTTCTGATCCAGCTCCCTGCTAATGGCCTGGGAAAGTAGCAGATGATGGCCCAAACATCTGGGCCCCTAACACCCACATATGAGTTCAGGAAGAAGGTCCTGGCTCCTTACTTTGGTTTGGCCCAAAAGTGATGCTGGCATTGTGCCCCCTGCCCCTGTCACCCCCAGACCAAGTCACACAGCTCCCTCATGGACCGCAGCCCATCCAGGTTTAGGGGCAGTATTTCACATTACCTATGACATGTGTTTATTTCTTACTGTCATATTGGGAGAGCATTACCTGATTCCTGACTTCTTTCAACATAGAAATGAAGAGTTAGGTGCAAAGTGAAAGTAAGTTTATTGAGCAAAAAGGAAGAACAAAACTCTCTGAATCACAGGAGAACAGTAGTGCAGAGAGTGGCACCAGAGCTGGCAGTCTGTTGGAGAAGTGGGTTTTTAGCTGTCATACAGCAAATCTTATTTTCTATTTTATTTACATCATTAGGGAGTCATACAATACCTGGAGTATGGGGTGATTTTTGATTGCATTCAGCCCCTGAGCACAAGCGCAGAAGAGATTTTGGCTAGGTCTTTCTAGGGGAGCTCATGAGCTTGGCATGGGTACATAAGGTATTTGGATTGGCCACCTGAAATCACACACAAAATAGGGTCAGATCTTGCAATATGGAAAAAGAAAGGCGAAATTCACCATCTTGCCTTGCAGGCATTGGTCCCTATCTTCCCCTTTCCCTACATCTCCCTCCTCTGAGTTGACCACCTAACTACTGTTGGGAACATGGGCAATGACTGTTCTGATTTCTTCATGCTGATGGCAGAGTTAGGTTGGGTGGTCACCTCTAGGAGGGCAGTCTAGTGATCCCCAGTAAGTGGTTACTTACTGGTCCCCAGTAAGTGGTTACTTGGTTCCAGGGAAAAGTCCCTGGTAGAACCTATCTGGAACAGATGTCATCGGTGGTTCTATTTCTGAGAACATTTGGAATTGTATCCATTGAATTTGAGTTATAAATCTCAGCAAAGCTCATAGGAAACAAGGCCCGACAATGAGCAATGCAAGGACACAAATTATTGGGATAAGGACCTATATGAACCAAGATATTAATCAGGGTTTCTACTGACCATACAATTTTGCAGAATCTCTTGAATAACCTTATCTAAATTTAATCCTATAAAGGTTTTATTTATTAACATGTGGATTTTTTTTTTTTACCTAGGTGATGAGTATCATGGAATTGTTTGATTCTCTTCCATTGTAAATTTTTGGCAAGGAATATCCTTTTCTACTCTTCTCTGCCACCATCTATGAGAGTTAAGTGAATACTATCATTTGGAAGCCTCTTTTATTTCTTTGGGGGAATAGCTAGGAGATTGGATAGGTAAGAGGGATCCACTCCACAACAGGGGGTAAGGCACCTTCCTAGTTGGCAGCCTCTTTCACCTCTTGGTCTGCCCTGGCATTTCCCTGACTAATGGAATCCTTTGGGATCTGATGGCCCCCACAGTGGAGTATACCCACTTATTTTGGTTTAAACACCACATCTAGAAATTGTGTCATTTCAGGGCCACATTTTAATGGAATTCTGGTCGAAGTTAGGAGCCCTCCTTCTTTCCATTGCCCTGTGTACATAGACAACATGGAAGGCACACTTGGAACCGTGTAGATATTGATCTTTTTATCTTGGTCCAGCTCCAGAGCTTGGATGAGATCAATGAGTTTGACCTTTTGGGTGCTAGTTCCTGGAGGAGGGGAGTTTGACTTAATTACCTGGGCATCACTTACTATGGCAAAGCCTGCCTTTCAAACCCCTTCCAAAATAAAAGTGCTTCAATTGGTATATCAAATGTCATTATGGTAAAGAAGGGGTATATTAAACAGATCTGGCCCTCACTTGTTGCTGCTGGAGGAGGACTTCAGTGCAGTAATGACTAAGATCACCATATGTCTTATAGACAAACAGGTTGCAGGATTTAATCTGGGCAAGCCTTAATAGATATATCAGGCCCCTCTAAGAGGAGTGTCTGACACTTAATAATGAGAGAATTGGAAATCCACAGATAAGACTGAGTGTTAAGAAGGTGTCTGATGTCATGTGGGGATTTAACTATTAGAGATCAGCCCAAGGTTATTTTATTAGCCTCAATGACCAACATACACACAGCCACACTCTTAAATAGGTGGACCAACATTTAGAAACAGGGTCTAATTCTTTATTCAAATGGGAGACCAATTGTAGTGTGGTTCCTAAGTGTTGGTTGAGAACACCTTGAGTGATCCCATAATGTTTAGTGACAGACTATGGTAATCTCGCGTGGGGAGCCCCAAGGCTGGGGCCTCTAGGGAGGTGTTCTTTAATTCCATGAAGATTGTCTGTGCCTTAGACTCCCTCTGTAAGATTTGGGTTTTATCTTGTTGAGTATTCTTTAAAAGATGGTATAGCGGTCTAGCATATCCTGAAATCCAAATCCTGCAGAATCCAAATTATGTCACTCTCAGGAAAGCTGTTGATTGTTTTAAACTAGAAGGTCAAGAAAACTATAAGATGAGTTGTATCATTTCCCTATGAAAAATCCTTTTATTTTGAAATATGAGGAGTCCCAAATAAATGACCTGAGACAGGACAAATCTGGGCTGTTTCTCGAGACATCTTATAACCCCTCTGGCCCAAGAAGGTCAATAAAGATTCAGTTCCCTTAAAGACTTTCTCTTCGGCCAGTCCACAAATTAATAAATTATCAACATATTATAAGTGATTCTTTGATAGCTCCACTCCATCAAGTAAATCTTTGGATAAAGGCAGTCCAAACAAATGGGAACTATTGCTAAACCTTTGTGAAAGCATTGTCCTCATTAATTGTCTAACTATCATTAAGGGATTTTCTAAAGCAAAGATGGACTGACTCTCAGAGTCAATAGATATGCAGAAAAAGACACTCTTGAGATCAAGCACAGAAAAGCAGCATGCTGTGGGGGTACCTAGGCCAAAAGAGTATAGGAGTTGGGAGCCACTGGGTGAAGACAAGCCATTGCCTCATTTATGAGTTTGAGGTCTTGCACCATTCTCCATTTACTAAGACCCATTTGTACTCCCATAATGGGAGAATTATAGGGACCAACACATTTGACTAGTATCCATGTTGTAGGAATCCCTTAGTTATAGGCTTCAGGCTGGCTCTTCCCATGTAATAGGCATCTCGCGCTGTACGGTTTTGTTCTAAGACCTTCTTTCTCTAAGTAGAATTTAAGGTCTCATCTAAAATGAGATTGTCATTCTGCTAGGTTAAATCACAGAGCACAAAAGGCCCATGAGAATCTCATAGGCATGGAAAGCCATGACACGGTGGCAAAAACAATCTAAATGAAAGATCCTGGTGAACAAGACCCCAGCAGAAGGAACAGGCCATCAAGGAGGGAGGCGCCTTTCTCTGAAGGGAGGAGGGTACCTCCACTGTGATACAGCCTTGACTAAACAAGTTCAGAGTCGGTGAACTCAAGGGGCTTCCATAGCCTAGACAGCTCATGGCAAGAGCCTCAGGGGATTGTTGACATCATAAACAAGAGTGCCAATTGTTAAATCAACAACGGGAGTCACTGGGTACATGCTCCCCACGTAGGATCTCTGTCCTTAATGTGTTCTGCTATGAAACTAAAAGACAACACTACTAGTTGAATAATACCCTATACCTTGAGCGGTTGTGTGAGTGCAGCCTGTTGAAATCCCTGCTTAGTATATACTAAGTCGATCTTCTGTATATGAAGGTAATTGAAAATGAAACTCGATGAATGGTGGGATGGGAGAGGGAGTGGGAGAGAGGAGGGCCACGGGAGGGAGGGAGGTTGGGGGAGAGGAAGCCACAACAATACAAAAGCGTAAATTCACATTTATTAAATAAAAAAAAAAAACTTAAAAAAAATCAGAGACATCACATTGGCAGATTCTGGTAGGGCACTGAAGGCTAGTCCAGGATGTAATGGAGCTGGGAACAGACTCCCCAGACACTCCCTTATTTCATCTAGAGGACAATGGAGCAACAGACTCCACAAGAAACTTAGATGAGCTTTTAGAGTCTCCTTTGGGAGGATTTGGGGAGGGAACCATCCCAAGTGCCACCAGGACAAGCTATTCCAGACCACAAAATTTTGCCCACTCCAGGTGTTCCCTTAAGGTAAAGGAAGCCTTGGGGCCGGCACTGTTGCATAGCAGGTTAAGCCTCTGCCTGCAGCACTGGCTTCCCATATGGGCACTTGTCCATGTCCTGGCTACTCCTCTTCCAATCCAGCTCTCTTCTTGTAGCCTGGGAAAGCAGTGAAAGATGCCCCAAGTGCTTGGGCCCCTGCACCCGTGTGGGAGACCTGGAGGAAGTTCGTGGCTCCTGGCTTCAGATGGGCCCAGCTCCAGCTGTTGTGGCCATCTGGGGAGTGAACCAGTGGATGGAAGACGCTCTGTGTCTCTCCTACTCTCTCTGTAACTCTGCCTCTCAAATCAATCAATAAATAAATCTTAAAAAGAAAGCCTTTGCATATGGAACCTCAGTCTTCTTTCCCTACTTTTGGCAGAAAAGGTCCACCTGCAAAATGGTGTTATAGTTGATAGTCCCTCCCTCTGGCAACAGTTCTTGGTTGCCTAGAGGATATTCAGCCCTGGCTCAGGTATAAAAGAAAAATAAGGGTCCCCTTTTTAAGGTGTTGTTGATATAAATCTTTCCAGAGCTTAAGAAGACATTCCAGAAGGAATCTCGGTGGAAACTTAAGAATGGGTGCTTCACATCTTTGGAGAGAGGACAAAAGACAGAATATGAGCATCCCCTGCACCCAACTATTGCCCAGAATCTAAAGGCCAGGCCTAGCCCTTGGAAAGAGGAAGAGTACAGTGCGATTCTGTTTCTCAATCTGAGATAACTCTGATCCTGCTATCGGTACTCAATCACACCTTACCTGTGTACAGACTTTAGTCGTGGGTCCTCTCTCTATGGCCCTGGTCCCTTTATCTTATTCTCTGAGCACTTGCCAATGGGAGATTCGCTGTGTTACTAACTTTGGGGTGTGGGCTTTCTGGCCACAGAGGATCCAGAGAAGGCCAATCAAGAGTTCTTTCCCTCCTACCCCTGTTGCTATTGTGGCTGTTATACTGACTATGTGATGGAGTCCTGCCAGAGATGGAGTGGAGCCAATGAGAACTTTCCAGATTTTGGCAGGAAAATGTTGTATCAGGAGAGTGTTACCTGGGGGTGTTGACTTCTTTCAGGATATAAAGAAAATGTACATGACACAATGCAAAACTAAGTATCTTGAGCAAGTGAGAAAGAAGAACAAAAGTTCTCTGACTTACTGGAGACGAGTAGTGCAGACAAGGGCCACCAGAGGTGGGAGGACATTGGGGAAGTGGATTTTTAGCGGCCTTATAGGAGATCTTATTTCCTCTTTAAATATGGCATTAGGGTGTCATACAGTACATGGGGTATGGAGTGATTTCTGTGCATCTGACCCCTGAGCTTTAGCCCAGAAGGGGCTATGGGTAGACCTTTCTGGAAAGCTCATGAGCTTGGCATAAGTACAGAACATATTTGGATTGGTCACCTGGGATTGCACACAAAACAGGGTCAGATCTTTGCAATGTAAAAGAAGAAAAGGAAAGTTTTCTATCTTGCTGTTCAAACATCTGCCCCTCCTATCTCTCAAATTCCCTACATTACTAAGATTATTGTCTCCTGATTCTTCCTGCATTATAAATTGGTTGCCCGGGCCAAAATTCTTTCTTTTTTGATTTACTGACTAATTCAAAACACTAAGACTGGTGCCTGCCTCTGGGTCAGAACCGAACAAATATCTGCTGAAGAAATGAATGCAGCATGAGCAAGCTTAGCAGAGCCATCAGTGAAGTACAATGTTTTTTTAAAAAGTTCATCTAACTGCGCTTGAAGAAAGTATATGTATGGATTTCAAACCTTTGCACCTAAGACACTTAACTTCAATTACTCTTGCCATTGACTTTAAAAACAGTTTTATTTATTTAAGATGAACAAATTTCATGTATCTCATATATGTACTGATTTAAGAGCATAATGATACTTCCCACCTTGATCTCCCTCCTACAAAATTCCTCTAAGTGACAAGGCTTTCTCATCTGCATTTTCCAAGTGTTCAGTGATAAATATAACATAGTTGAGTAACTAATAATGAGACAGCTATTTTCAAATGGGTTGAATTGTGCCCCCCATACTATCTACTCATATGCAGACCCATACTACCTGTGTATGCGATCTTATTTGGAAGAGAGCAAAGTATGGTTATCATCTTAGAATTGTGTCTATGCAAGACATGGAATCTATCTTGTTTATATTAAAAAAAAAAACTTTGAAAAATAGGGTCTTTGCAAATATAGTGAATATAAGATGGAGTCATACAGAAGATGGTGAATAGTATTCCCATGGGAGGATTTCATATAAGGAAAGGGAAATCTGGACACACAGATACCAATGGAAGTGTACCATGAGGTTAAGGAATCAGATATATCAATAGTGCATGTACAGATTGGAATTCCTGGGATGCTGCCAATCCCCACAAATGTGAAGAGTATAATGCAGTGGGATCTTCCTCAGAGCTCTCCAGAAGTAATGATCTTGGTTATTCAAATGAGGAAAAACATCGGTGATCAATGTATTGATTTTCCTCAGACATTGAACATTTCATTCCAGACCTCAAAGTATATTCTGCAAAGATAAATAAAGCAAAAAATCTCCTATCAATTTTGCAAATTATCTTGCAAAGCTGCTTTTGCACCAATTGATGCAAGAGATAAACCACATCTAAAAGGGTAAACAACAGCATGTGTCCCATAGTTAACTGGATATACTTTGTCGAGTACGTGTAGTTGCTCTCTGATTGACATCTCTCTGCCTTTGACTTCTACTGTACTTAGCTGCTCTTAGTTGTATGATTAGAAAAATGTAAATAAATTTAAAAAATTTAAAAGACGACTGCAGGTGCTATCAAGAAATCATTTTGGACACTTTCATACTGTAGAGGAATGAATATTTTAAGTGGACATTGCCTTTGAGTTGCCAGCATACTTTGAATTTATTTTTGCTGGTTTATCTCATGATTTGTATTCATTTCTCACTCCCTTTCTGTTCTCCCCCAATGCTTGGGCTTTGTTTTCTCCCATGATGTCTCCCTTCCCCCATCGTTATTGACCAGGTCACATTTTTCTCTTCTATTACCACCCAGGTCAAATCCCATTTTCTCTAAGAGTTATCTACTCTGTTTAGTATTCACATGTTAATGAGGTGCTCTAAGAACACCAGCAAGAGGTAACAGTTGTACAAGACAATTCTTGGAAAGAACCAAGGTTGTGTATTGTAATCCTTGACATTCCCCATAAAAGCTGAGTGTGATTTTGGAAGGGCATGCTGAACACAGCAGAACATTCATTGAAATCTTGGTTATTGAGCTTTGTGGGTTTTCTTTCCACCAGGGTTTCTCATTTCAGATCAGAGATTTTATTTAACAGTGAGGTCTGGGCATGAGTGTGTTTACAAAACACTCTGTGGATTCACCAGGTGCCAACCTGGTTGGGAACCAGTGCTGGGTATGAAGTGACCAGCAGTTTAACCTAGGGAGATGAGGTGCAGAGCAGGCTATTGGGTGTGGTACTTTTACATTTGAATCAATGATGTCTACAGGTGTGTATTATTAGTGTAGGTGAAAGCAATGCAGTGATACATTGTTATCTTTTTCACATTCAATTCTATGAAACTTCCAAATGGATACATACTTGGAGGACATGACTTGGTCATGGCTGACATAGCAGGGAACATTCAGTCCTGCCTCATTTGGAGAGCAGATTCTCTCACCTAAGTGCAAATGGAGTGTAATAAAAACATCTTTATTTCCTGTTGCTTTTTTTTTCTCTGAAAGGCAAGAAAGGGTGTGGTTCAAATGCAAACCCACCTGACCCATCCTGAACAATATTTAGAACAGAATTTCCATTGCATTCAGTTCATATAAAAACTGGTTTACATGGGAGCATGAATTGACTATAGGGCAGGCATCAACTCGGCAGAATCCAAAGCTGGCGACTTACAGTAGGAGAGCGATTCTTGACCAGCCTCTTGCTGTTGAAACTGAATTTCTTGTTTTTCATGCTAAGGAATGCATCACATGATGGCCAAGGCTTGGTAGGTCCCGGAGGCAAAATTTTTACCTCAAGGAGCACCAGCATGTTCAGGAGCATTAGTGATAGTTATTGTATACCTTCCGTTTGAGTCCCTCTTTGGCTGTAAGTCCAATATTTATTTCTCCATAGTGCTTTTCATCTCCCATCACATGCACAATTTGCTATTTCTGTTACTGGCCTGTGTCTGTATTTCCTATATTAACAGATGAATTCCATATGTTCAGTGCTGCTTAGAGGGTGTGTGCTCCTTTTGTCATTAGTGCACCAGAGTCCACATTCTATGAGGAGACACAATGTCAATAGATTCAATAAATGAGCTATCTGACCAACAGTGATTTGAATAATTAAGCACATTTTTGTAGAAAGGATACTTTTTGTCAATTCCTTAAGGCCTCAATTGAAGTTTAAGATAACATAATAATCTCCAGAGATGTGTGCTTCTCAGTGGTGATTAGTGACAACTCAGCCAAAAGCACAAATCTTACCCTTTTTGGAGGGAGGTTTCTGAGGTGCTGTGTATAGGTAGTGCTCACGTTCCATTTAATGCCCTGGATCATGGAGGAATAAATGCATGATCTCATTGTCCCTGGGCTTTCCTGCTTCCATACTCTTCACTATACCTTGTTCTCTCTGAGCCAGAAATGGCACTAAGAGAAGGAGACTTGCTAACAGCCTGCACTGACTAGAATAATTGTTAGCAGACTGAAGACAGCACTGAATCACAATCTTCAACCCTGCGTCTTGTCAGATCCTTCAGAACCTGGCCAATACCTGGGGTTTTAAAATGAATGGATAGGTACTTAGTTTAATGTTACCGGTAGTTTTGGTACTAAATCATACACCAGTTCACACTCATACACTTAACTTTTACAGTTACTTTAGAGATTCTGAACTTTCAGTTGTTCTCTGTGTCTTAGCTCAAAAAAATTGGTTGTATATACTTATGGCATGCAACCTGATAATAATACAAGACAGAAGTATTGTAAAATGTATGCTGACAGAAAATGAGCATATCTCTCAGCTCACACAGTTACCCACTTCCCTCTCCCTTGTGGTAAGAACAGCTATAATTTGCAGATTTATAAAATCCTGAATGCAATGTGCCATTACAAGCTGTGGAGACCCAATTGTACATCAGCCATTTTCATTTGTTTATCATGCTTATTTAAAAATAGCATCATATATCTCCATCTCCCATTTTCATTCCCACCCCAGCTGAGTGTGATACTCACTCTTAGTTACTATGTCTGTTGGCTTCTTTTTATGATTTCACAAAGAATCGAAATCATGTTGTTTTACCTTTGTATGTCCAGACTATCGGACTCACCATGAGATCCTTCAAGCTCATACATGTTGCTGAAAATGACAGCATTCCTTTCTTGTTAAAAGCTAAACAATATTCCAATGTTTACGTGTACTGCAGATTCTTTGTCCATTCACCATTTGACAGACACCTAGGTTGTTCCCATATCGTATCCACTGTGAATAGTGTTGCAGTGAACATGGGAGTACACATGTGTTTAAAATGTGGTGATTTCCTTTCCTTCAGATATGCACCCAAAAGAGGGATTGCTGCTTCACATGTTTACATATTTTAAATTTTTAGGATTTATGAGTTATTTATATGAGAGCCAGAGACAGACAGACAGACTGGCAAATGGAAAGATAGCTCTCATACGCTACAAAGCATGCAATAGGAATTCATTGGAGGAGTTTTTCTAGCAATTAGGAAGGCTCAATGGCAAAGGGAATGGAAATAGGTCTAGAGCTAGAACTTGATTCAGATCCTTGCTACTTAAAAGGCGATATACCATCAGCATACTCAGCACCACCTGCAAGCTGTTACCAATGCAGGCTCTTGGGCTCACACCAGACTGAGATCAAAATCTGTGGGTTAAAAGAACCCTAGACTATGTGCATGGATATTAAGCTTTAGGTAGCACTGCAGAATTCCAGCAGTTTTCAAATCTTTATGGCACAATACAAGCAGTGAGTGCATTTACTGCTAGACAGATACACGCTACAGGGTTCTCTGGTGCCTTTCTCAATATTTGCGCATCTCAGCACTATAACAATCTCACTGTCAAAGCTGTGTTTATGGTGGTGCACAGGATTCTCTAAGTGGCTATAAAAATCAGGCAATGTTCACAGACTTAACAAGTATGTGAGGTTTACACACCAGTGTGAACTCAAACCTGCAAATTGACTAGGGAACCTTGAGCCAGTTCTGCATGGATGGAGAGTGACCCCTGGCCTGGCACATCTTCATGTACCCCAAGTAAAAACACGGCCTACAGTCAGCCTCAACAACCTACACACCAGCCTCATAGAGGCAACTACAAGGACACAGGTTCAGAGCTCTCTCTCACTTTCACTGTAAAGAAAGGCTGGCCCCCTTCTTGCTTCCACTCTCTCATGCAGGTTGAAGGCAGCCGCTTCCCACTGCCCCTGAGCAGTGAACAGAACACTGCCCCTGTGAACAAGGAAAGTCGGAGTCCCCTTGAAATTCCAGGACTCACTTCCTCAATGTCTGGCATCTCCCAATCTTTCCCAGCAGGTTTAATCTGTCAGGTATCATGTGAGGAGCGGCTTCACCAGGCCTAACCTGAATCCCCAGGTCCTCCTCTCAGAGCCTAATGTAGGGCTGCTGGGTGCACTTGACATGCTTGGAGCAAGTGCAGCTTCAAGTTCCCATGGAGGAGCACAGGTGAGTCTGAGATGGCTCCGGTTGGTAAATGTATCTAAAATATTATTTGTGTATACATCAAGCCTAACACACTCATTCCGCTATATGCAAAGACAAAAGATAGCCTGTTTCTGGCCTCCAGGCATTCACAATCCAGTAGAGGTAAAAGACAAAAGTAACCAGCTGAAAGCAAGCTCTGATCAATGAAATCCTTGTAAATCCAATGCCACAATTTGCTTTTGGAAAATTCTAAGCTTCACAGGAGTTACTATTGGGAGACTACAGAACAGGATCTTTGGAGGACATGAGATTTAGACTGCATCCTGAAAGAAGAAATGTTACTCTATCATAAAAGGTCTGGGAAGGGAGACATCCTGAGAAGAGAGAAAGCACAAGTTGAGGGAGGGGAAGAAAGAGAGAAAATAATCCACATCATGTGATACATACAAAAATAAACTCAAAATAGGCTGGTGTGACTAAAGCAACACCAAAATAAAGTATTCACATCTCTAAAATACAAAGCAATACACAATTTCTTTTTTTTTTAAAGATTTATTTATTTGATAGGCAGAGTTACAGAATGAGAGAGGGAGAGACAGAGAAGTCTTCCATGTGCTGGTTCATTCTCCAAATGGTTGCAACAGCCAAAGCTGGGCCAATCAGAAGTCATACACCAGGAGCTTCTTCCAGGTCTCCCACACAGGTGCACGGACCCAAGGACTTGGACCATCTTCCACTGGCTTTTCAGGCCATTAGCAGAGACCTGAATCAGAAGAAGAGCAGCCAGGACAAGAACTGGCACCCATGTGGGATGCTGGTGCTGTAGGCAGAGGCTAAGCCTACTATGCCACAGCACCAACCTCACAAATATTTCTTTACACCACCTGTAATAGAATTTCCCATGCTTAGCTTTTTCTAATTACACGAAGAAGACCTGCTTAGTTCAGTACAAATAAGAGATAGAGAGACATCAAGCAGAAAATTCCACGTACACCACACAAAGTACATCTAGAAAACTCTGGGCCATGTGCTACTCTTTACTCTGTTCTAGATGTGTTTTTGTATGTTGCATCAAGGGATAAAGATGCAATACAATAGAAAAATAATTCTCATAATGTATAAGAAGTCTCTTGCTTTATTTATCTTTGCAGGATATACTATGAGTATAGTGAAATGTTTGGTGTCAGGAAAATCAGTCCATTCACTTAGAAATCGATGTTGCTCCTCATTTGAATAACCTAGATCATGATAATCTTATCACATTGCTGTATCTGTGTATATAACGAACAGCAACAATCTCATGGTAATTACCACCAAGGAATAGTATTTCCCACAGTGTGAAACTCTCTCTCCCTCAACAATTTAACAGCACCGCACCACTGCATTAGTCTCCCAGAGTTGTCATAACAAATGACCACACTGGAGGGGATTAAAACAGCAGAGGCTGATTTCCTGGAAGAGACAGATCCAAAATTACTGTGTCAGCAAGATTGGTTCCTTCTGGTGATCTCTGAGGGAGAGTCCACTGCACTATTCTCCTCTCATGTGTGGGGACTGCCAACATTCAGCAAATTCCAAATCTGTCGATGCATCATTGCTGTATCTGACTCTTTCATCAAATGGTACACTCCCTGTGTGCCTGTGTGTCAACATTTCCCTCTCCTTAAAAGAAATCTACTCAGGGGGACACTGCCCATCATCTTCCTATATGAGTGCATCTTAGATATGTTGTATTTGCTAAAACACTATTTCCAAATAAGATCCTGTACATAGGTACCAGGAGTAAGCACATAAGCTGATGGGGGGAGGGCACGTTTCAACGCTTTGAAAATAGCCCTCTAGTTTTTAATTACTCAAATATTTTATCTTTATCACTAAACACTGGGAAAACACAGAGGAGTAGGCCTTGCCTATTGGGGTAATTCAGAAAGTAAACGGCAAGAGGAATTCAAGGTAAGGTTTTTCAATGCACAAACTTTGAAATGTATCCATATTTTTCTTCATTTGCTTGTACATGAACTCTTTTTTTAAGATTATTTATTTACTTGAAAGTCAGAGTTACACAGAGAGGGAAGGAGGGGCAGAAGAGAGAGAGAGAGAGAGAGAGAAAGTCTTCTATATTTTGGTTCACTCTCCAATTGGCCGCAACAGCCGGAGCTGCACCGATACGAACCCAGGAGCCAGGAACTCTTTCCAAGTTTCCCACGTGGGTGCAGGGGCCCAAGGACTTGGGCCATCTTCCACTGCTTTCCCAGGCCATAGCAGAGAGCTGGATTGGAAGTCTAGCAGCCGGGACTTGAACCAGTACCCATATGGGATGCCGGCACTGCAGGCAGCGGCTTTACCTGCTACACCACAGCACCAGCCCCTGTACATAAACTCTTTAAAAACTTTACATTTCACTGAGAGATCATAGACCATGGGTTAGGGGCAGAGGTAGGAACCTCTGGTCCCTTTCTTGGTTTAATGTCTGAGACGGACATGTAGATGGAGACAGGGAGTTCCCGTTTCTTGGTTCTCTCCCCAAATACCTACAGCCCAACCTGGAACTCAAGCCAAGTCTCCTATGTGAGTGGCATGAACCCCATTATTGCTTTGTAGAATTTTCACTAGCAGGAAGCATGGAGTCATAAGCTGCAACCACGAACATGTCCATATCGTTCAGTTGGGAAACACAGACACCTTAAACAGTGAAACAAATGCTAGGTTAACTATCCAACTATGGGTATTATAGTGTTGTGAGTAAATCAACTGAGGCATTCAGGGATTGATCAAAAATTTTATTTCAAGCAAACAAACGTGATTAATAACCACACCCCAAAATCATTGGTAGCTAGAATGTTCCTTCATTGATTTCTTTAAAAAAAGATTTGTTCATTTATTTTAATGGATGAGTTATGGAGACAGAGGGAGAGATAGAAATAGAGAGATCTCCCAACTAATAGTTTACTCTCCAAATGGCTGCAACAGCCAGGGCTGGCCCAGGCCAAACCCAGGAGCCAGGAGCTTCATCCAGGTCTCACACATTGGTGCAGGGGCCAAGTACTTGGGTCATCTTCCACTGATTTTCCAGGCAGATTAACAGGGACCTGGAATGAAAATGGAGCAGCCAGGAATCAAAACAGAGCTCATATGGCATACCAGCATCACTGGCAGTTGCTTAACCTACTACACCAGAACACTGGCTCATTTTATTGAATTGAATAGCATTAAGTTATATTATAATATGCCAGGCAAAATGCTAAGTGGACCAGGATGAACTAATGAGAAATAATAGAAAAAAAAAACCACAACTGCTTTATCCCTAAGGAGTTTACCTACTCAGATAGGAAAGAGGGACCCAGTTCAATAATAAAAATAACAGATTTTCTTGGTGATGTGAGATGAAAACTCTTATGAAGAAAAACAAATTGAACATACAAACATGGGTTACTCAAAATTCAATGAAAATTTAACCATCACTCATGGCCCTGAACATGCACACTTGGCTGAATTCCTTTCCTACTGTAATTCATCAGCTTTGACTTGGTGCTAAATTGATGCCCTGCCATATAGCCCATTCATGGACCCATGTGAATCAGCTAGTGTCTGAATTACCTTTGCAGAAAACCTTTGCAGAAAATACTGTGCAGGGTGACTAAGTTGAGGTTTTTTTTTTAATCAAACCATGCCCTATTTTGTCCCTCGCAACATGGATGGACAGAGAATTTAAAAATGTTGTTAGAACATTTGCACCAGGCTGATAGAAACTACTCTCCACATATAGCAACCCTGATAGCTCTCTACTGTGTCTACATCAACCACATCATGCCTTTCAGTCATGTAAACCAGTGGAACAGAACAGAACCCCCAGAAATTAATCCACACATCCACAAACAAATAATCTTTGACAAATGAGCTGAAATCAATCCCTGGAGCAAGAACAATATCTTCAGCAAATGATGCTGGAAAAATTGGATCACTGCATGCAGAAGTATGAAACAAATACCATAAACCTTCTACAAAAATGAACTCAAAATGGATCAAGGTTCTTGATCTACAACCTGATACCATCAAATTACTAGAGAAGAACACTGGGGAAACTGCAAGATACTGACCTAGAAAAAGACTTCTTGGAAAAGACCCCAAAAGCATAGGCAATAAAGACAATACTAGATGAGTGGGAGTATATCAAGCTAAGAAGCTTGTGCACGGCAAAGGAAACAACAAAGGAAGAAGCAACCAACAAAATGGGAGAAAATATTTGCAGATAGTCCTCCAAGATGGCGGAATGGGGGGGCACACTGATAGTCCGGTAAAAGATAGTTTAATAAAAGTGGAGATACTGTAGTTTCAGGGAAGAGTTAGGGGAAAAACGGCAGAGGAAACTCTTCTGGAACTAGGTGAACATGGTGGACCTACGTGGAGGGCAAGGGCACCCACGGTTCGGGACCCCAGCTGCCGAGTCTATGCACCAGCACTGTAAAGGGAGGTGAGGAGAAACCGCAGTAGCCGGAGACACTGGCGGGAAAGTGGCAGGAAGAGCCTAGAGAGAACGAGGCTTGAAGCCCCGTGGGGGAAAGTTCACCAGCCTAACTAGAGGAGAGAAAAAATAAGTGAATAAAAGGGACCGGTACAGACATGATTCTCTCTCTCTCCACACACCTTACAAAGGTGAGAAAGACAAAGAGCAGGTGCCATTTTGGACATATGTAAAAACTGTGCAACCTCAGGGCTGCACCTGCCCTCAGCCAAGCAGAAAAACCTGACTCTGGTGGAGAGATCTAACAGGAGACTAAGACCTAGTGAATGTGTGGAGCTAATGAACTGAGACTGTGAAAAAAAAAAACTGAGGGTATGTGAGAGAACTCATGGAGTGCCTGAGACGTGAGTACTTGGTGGGAGACGCCACAAACTTGGTAACCTTGGCAACCCAGTGGGAGATTGCAGGGGCATCTGAGCTTACACTGAGGACTGCACAGACCCTTTGAGTGGTCCTTGGGACAGAGCAGACGAATATTATACCGACAGGGGCCAGTGCTCAGACACTGACTGCCTTCAAGGAGAATAGCTCAGCTGTGCAGAATTACTTCCCTTCTGAATAAGAGGGGGAGAGAGAGAGAGAGAGAGAGATTTACCATGCCAAACCTGGGTGTGTCACCTTTGGCACACCCTTAACCCTGAACAGAGCTCTCTGGCCACACCCATCACAAGCCTCTAAAGATCCACCAAAAGCAGACAGTCCACTTAGAGTAATAGTATAACGAGAAAAGCCACCACAGCAAGGTATACACAGGAAATGCACGGCTGAGAAAGAACTTCTAAGATCAATCCCATTCACAATAGCCACAAAAACAAATACCTTAGAATAAACTTAACCAAGGACATTAAAGATCTCTACAATGAGAATTACAAAATATTAAAGTAAGAAATAGAAGAGGATACCAAAAAATGGAAAAATATTCCATGCACATGGATTGGAAGAATCAATATCATCAAAATGTCCATTCTCCCAAAAGCAATTTATAGATTCAATGCAATACCAATCAAAATATCAAAGACATTCTTCTCAGATTGGGAAAAAATGATGTTGAAAATCATATGGAGACACAGGAGACCTCGAATAGCTAAAGCAATCTTCTACAGCAAAAACAAAGCCAGAGGCAACACAACACCAGATTTCAGGACATACTACAGGGCAGTTGTAATCAAAAGAGCATGGTTGGCCGGCGCCGTGGCTCAGTTGGCTAATTTTCCACCTGTAGTGCCAGCACCCCAGGTTCTAGTCCCGGTTGGGGTGCCGGATTCTGTCCCACTTGCTCCTCTTCCAGTCCAGCTCTCTGCTGTGGCCCAGGAGGGCAGTGGAGGATGGCCCAAGTGCTTGGGCCCTGTACCCACACCAGAGACCAGGAGGAAGCACCTGGCTCCTGGCTTCGGATGGGCATAGAGCGCCGGCTGTGGTGGCCATTTGGGGGATGAACCAACGGAAGGAAGACCTTTCTCTCTGTCTCTCTGTCTCTCTCTCACTAACTTTGCCTGTCAAAAAATGAAAAAAAAAACAATACAAGCAAACAAAAAAACAACAGCATGGTACTGGTACAGAAACAGATGGATAGACCAATGGAACAAAATAGAAACACCAGAAATCAATCCAAACATCTACAACCAACTTATATTTGATCAAGGATCTAAAACCAATTCCTGGAGCAAGGACCATCTATTCAATAAATGGTGCTGTGAAAACTGGATTTCCACATGCAGAAGCATGAAGCAAGACCCCTACCTTACACCTTACACAAAAATCCACTCAACATGTGTGGGGAGCAACTCGGACTAGACTAAGTTACTGGAATTAAGACTTATTCTATGCATCTGCTCTCCCACAATATGGCGCTGGGTGAGGAGGAAACAGCTTCTACACAGCTGCCTCCAGTTCAACCAATAAACTGTAGGACCTGCTCCTGATTGGAGGAGAGCAGCGTGCTCAGCGTGTGGGTAGCAGAGTTGGGATTGGTGGATGAGGACTATAAAGGAGGAGAGAGACAACATGCACCAGGAACATCTATCTGAAGGAACACCTGTGCAGCCCCCGAGAGAGCCGGCCGGCGGTGTGCCGCTCCCCCATGGAAGTGGGGAAAGTGGCAGGGGGAACCGCCCTTCCACGGAGGTGGAAGGGACGGTAGCCAACCCGGGAAGAACTGGCAGCAAACCCGGGGAGGGCCGAGCAGACAAAAGAACAGCGCAGGGTCCTGTGTCGTTCCTCCACGAAGAGGGGGAGCGACATAATGGTGCCATGACTCGGATATGAATCCTAGGCAGGGTTTAGTGTCGTTCCTCCACGAAGAGGGGGAGCGACATAATGGTGCCGTGACTCGGATAGGAAACCCAGGAGGGAAGAAGCGGGAAGAAGTGGGAAAATACCAGAGAGAGAGACTAGCAAAGAGCCTAGGGAAAAGCCGGATGGAAAAGGTGCCGGAAGAAGCTATCCAAAGCCTAGGCATAGATTTGGATACGGACTATGGGAAAGAAGTTAGGATTGGACGTTAGGATTGAAAGTGAAAGTGAAAGCTGGAAGAAACTTAGACTCAGATAGGGACTATGGCGGGGAAGCTAGGAGATTAAAAGCGAAAGTGAAAGCTAGAACAAACAGACTTGGATACGGACTGTGGGGAGAAGCCAGGAGAAATGAGGGAAGAATATTGTTGTTGGAAGAAAAGTTAGGGAAACATACCGGGTAGAGAAAAATGTTAGGGAAATTGAAGCCGCGGGGGCAGGCTGAGGCGGAGACGGAAGCCAGCTTGCGATTCGTCAGGTCAGCCCAGGGAGCAAAACGCGAAAAGCTAGATGCGTAAGCTAGGTTGGAATCCGTCGGATTGGTCTGGGGAGCAGAAGACGGGAGGCCAAGCCGAAAGGCGCAGACGTGAGCTAGGTTGAATTCGCCAGGTTGGCCCGGGGAACTTAGACTGAATACCGGTGGTGGAAACGTAAGCTGGGCTGTGTGATTCGCGGAAGCTGCCACGCACAGGGAGAGCGCACGGGGCACGAACGGGGAGAGCGCACAGGGCGCTAATAGATAGGGAACACGGGGCTATTGCAAAGGCCGTGGTGCGGGCGCTAAGGGCACAGAGACCGCGGAGTGCGCGGAGCCGGGAAGCCACCGTGGGGCGAGGCGCCGGGAAGCCACGCAGAGCCGTGAAGCTGCCGCGGGGCGAGGTGCCGAGAAGCAGCCTCGGGGCGGGCGCCAGGAAGCCGCGGGGATAAGAGAAATAGAAGTTTAGAAGTAAAATGAGAGAAATAGGAATGCTGGCAGATAGAAGTAAAATAGGAGAAATAGGAATGCCCGGAGATAGAGAAACAGAAAAATAAGGCCTCCCCACAACATGGCAATGAGAGAGCTTGGATTCAGTCTGCCTGATTAGCAAGACGATAAGCACCTGCTGGCGGCTAGCAGCTTACCGGCTGCAGGTCACCGAAGACAGGCATGTTATCAACACCAATAAGTCTCCCCACAATACGGCAATGAGAAGGCTTGGATTCGGTTTGTCTGATTGGTAGGGCTTGTTAGCACCTGCAGGCAGTTCTAGCAGAGCAGAGCATGCGCTGCAGGGCACCGAACACAGGCACGCATCAGCGCCTAAAAACCTCCTCACAACATGGCGAAGAGAGGACCCGGATTCGGTTTGCCTGATTGATAGGACTTGTAAGCACCTGTGGGCAACTCTAGCAAGCAGAGCAGAGTGTGTGCCGCGGGGCACCGAAGACAGGCGCGTATCAACGCCAAAAATAAAAAGAAAGGGGGATCTGTGGGGAGCAACTCGGACTAGACTAAGTTACTGGAATTAAGACTTATTCTATGCATCTGCTCTCCCACAATATGGCGCTGGGAGAGGAGGAAACAGCTTCTACACAGCTGCCTCCAGTTCAACCAATAAACTGTAGGACCTGCTCCTGATTGGAGGAGAGCAGCGTGCTCAGCGTGTGGGTAGCAGAGCACGGATTGGTGGAGAGGACTATATAGGAGGAGAGAGATGGCCTGGTGGTGTGGGTTGGTTGGAGAGCGCGTTGGAGAGTTCACGGGGAAGTTCGTTGCTTCGTTCTTTCTCATTTCTCTCTACTCATTCTTGCTTTGGGAGTTTGCTGTTTATTTATTCTTACTTTACTATAGAAAGGACTTGTAAAAAAGGGAACAACAAGCATCCGGTCCGGTGCGGCTCCTCCGCGTGCGGAGGAGCAGCAAACATGGATTAAAGATCTAAATCTACAAACGAACACCATCAAATTATTAGAGAACATCAGAGAAACCCTGCAAGATATAGGCACAGGCAAGGACTTCTTGGAAAAGACCCCGGAGGCACAGGCACTCAAAGCCAAAATTAACAATTGGGATTACATCAAATTGAGAAGCTTCTGTCCTGCAAAAGAAACAGTCAGGAAAGTGAAGAGGCAACCGACATAATGGGAAAAAATATTTGCAAAATGTGCAGCAGATAAAGGATCTACAAAGAGATCTACAAAGGATCTACAAAGAGATCAAGAAACTCCACAACAAAAAAACAAACAACCCACTTAAGAGATGGGCCAAGGACCTCAATAGACATTTTTCAAAAGAGGAAATCCAAATGGCCTACAGGCACATGAAAAAATGTTCAGGATCACTAACAATCAGGGAAATGCAAATCAAAACCACAATGAGGTTTCACCTCATCCAGGTTAGAATGGCTCACATACAGAAATCTACCAACAACAGATGCTGGAGAGGATGTGGGGAAAAAGGGACACTAACCCACTGTTGGTGGGAATGCAAACTGGTCAAGCCACTATGGAAGTCAGTCTGGAGATTCCTCAGAAACCTGAATATAACCCTACCATACAACCCAACCATCCCACTCCTTGGAATTTACCCAAAGGAAATTAAATTGGCAAACAAAAAAGCTGTCGGCACTTTAAGGTTTATTGCAGCTCAATTCACAACAGCTAAGACCTGGAATCAACCTAAATGCCCATCAACGGTAGACTGGATAAAGAAATTATGGGATATGTACTCTATAGAATACAATACAACAGTCAAAAACAACGAAACCCAGTCATTTGCAACAAGATGGAGGAATTTGGAAAACATCCTGCTGAGTGAAGTGAGCCAGTCCCAAAGGGACAAATATCATATGTTCTCCCTGATCGGTCACAACTAACCGAGCACCAAAAAAGAAACCTGTTGAAGTGAAATGGACACTATGAGAAAGAGTAACTTGATCAGCCCTTGCCCTGACTGTTGATGAACAACTTAATACTTTATCGGTTTTGGTATTTTTTTGTTCTACTTAATACTATTGGTTGAACTCTTTAATTAACACACAATTATTCTTAGGTGTTTAAATTTAACTGAAAAGTGATCCCTGTTAAATATAAGAGTGGGAATAAGAGAGGGAGGAGATGCACAGTTCAGCACATGCTCAATCGGATTTGCCCCAAACGAGAGTTAGAAACGTGCCAGGGGATTCCAATTAAATCCCATCAAGGTGGCATGTACCAATGCCATCTCACTAGACAAAGTGATCAGTTTCAGTTCATAACTGATCATAATGATAGGATTAAGAGTCAAAGGGATCACATAAACAAGACTAGTGTCTGCAAATACTAACTGATAGAATTAAGAAGGAGAGAACCATCCAACATGGGAAGCAGGATATATAGCAGACTCATAGAATGGCAGATGTCCTAAACAGCACTCTGGCCTCAGAATCAGCCCTTAAGGCATTCAGATCCAGCTAAAAAGCCCATGAGAGTATTTCTGGCATGGAAATCCAAGAGACCCTGGCAAAAAAATAAAGACCTAAATGAAAGATCTTTGTGAGTGAGATCCCAGTGGAAAGAACGGGCCATCAAAGAAGGAGGTACCTTTCTCTGAAGGGAGGAGAGAACTTCCACTTTGACTATGGCCTTGTCGAAATAAGATCGGAGTTGGTGCACTCAAAAGGCTTCCATATCCTTGGCAACTCATGACAAGAGCCTCGGGTGATTACTGACGCCATAAACAAGAGTGTCAATTGTTAAGTCAACAACAGGAGTCACTGTGCACTTGCTCCCCATGTAGGATCTCTGTCCTTAATGTGTTGTACAATGTGAATTAATGCTATAGCTAGTACTCAAACAGTACTTTACACTTTGTGTTTCTGTGTGGGAGCAAATGGTTGAAATCTTTACTTAATATATACTAAATTGATCTTGTGCATATAAAGATAATTGAAAATGAATCTTGATGTGAATGGGATGGGAGAGGGAGCAGGAGATGGGGGTGTTGCAGATGGGAGGGAAGTTATGGGGGGAAAAGCCACTATAATCCAAAAGTTGTACTTTGGAAATTTATATGTATTAAACAAAAGTTAAAAAATGTATAGGAATGAAAGGATAATGGCCGTTTTTAGCCCTTTTTTATACTCTTGTATTCCTATTTTTTACTGGTTGAATATTATGATTAATGATGAATTAATGCGGTGAATATAGAGTGGATTAAGAATATGGCTTTGCAAAAACTGATGAAGATACTGGAGGGAGGGAAGAGGATTGGCGGGGAAGCGAAGGAAGTATGCTCTTTTTGGGACTATACCTATGGAATACATAAAATCTGTTCTCTTAAAATCAATATCAAAAAAGAGTTACAAAGAGAGATAGGGGGCCATGTCTTCTATCTGGTGTTTCACTCTCCAGATGGCCACAATGGCCAGGGATAAACCAGGCCAGAACCAGGAACCAGGAGCTTCATCTGAGCCTTCCACTTGAGCAGCAGGAACCCAATCACTTGAGTCAGATAGAGCAATGACACGTCTACTGGGTCAGGAATGCCCAGTGTGTTGGCAATCTCCACATGCATGGAGAGAATATAGTGCAGTGTGCTCTCCCTCAGAGCTCTGCAGATGGAACCATCCTAGCTGACACACTGCTTAGGGACCTGTCACCTTCCAGAGAACCAATTTCTGTTGTTTTAAGCTAACTCCAGTTTAGTTATTTGTATGGCATGTTAGTCTGGGAGACTAACATGGGGATGATGTTAAAATCTTGAGGAAGGGAATCTGATTGTGGGAAATCATTATAAAAACTATCCTTCTGCTGTGGTGCATCTATACCTATGGGTGCAAGTGACAAAATCACATATAACACAGGGTAAATATCAGCAAGTGGTCCATAGATATCTGGATACACTCTGATTGTGTAGTATAGGTAGCTGATTTTTGCTTGATGTCATTTTCTTATTTGTACAGTACTGAACATGTATTAGTTGTGTATTTAGATTATGTACATGGAAGAAAGACTATTATGAATGTTATAAAGAACTATTTTGGATATTTTATATTGTAGAAAGATGGCTACTCCACTTTGATGTCATTTTTCTCATACCAGTGTTATTTTTGCATATTTATACATGTTCTAGAGCCTTTCTGCCCTCCCTGAATGTCCCCTTATGTAGACTGTGCTTTCTCTCATCTCATGGTATCTCCATTCCACTACCTGTGGTGACCAAGTAATATTTCTGTGTTCTTTTATACACTCAAGTCAAATACCATTTCCTCCAAAGTCCTGTTGTGTATTCTCCCAACATTAAGTCCAGCAAATTCCAAGACTTCCCAAGAGAAAGTTGTGCAATTTGTTACAGATGGATGGCATTGATCAGCTACTAATCAAGTTATTGATTTTGTCTTCTACCTCCACTTGATGGCTTTCTTCTCTCCCTCTCCATGCTATTTGACTATTAACACCTTATTATCCTTGGAACTATGAATTCCCGCAATCTAAGCCTATTTCTCAATAATTTAACATCCCTGTGTTAATCTCTAATACCCTAAAACAAATTTCCACACCCAGAGAGGCTTAACTCAGAAACTGATTCCCTGATTGGAGACATATCCAAAATCAATGTGTCGGCAAGGTTGGTTGCTTCTGGAGAGCTCTGAGGGAAAATCCACTGCACTATACTCTTCACAGTTGTGTGGACTGCCAACATCCCAGGAATTACAATATGTAGACACAACACTGATGCATCTGACCCTTTCATCTTGTGGCACACTTCCCTGTGTATCTGTGTGTCAATGTTTCCCTCTTCTGATGGCCCAAGTGGTTGGGCCCTGCACCCCATGGGAGACCAGGAGAAGTACCTGGCTCCTGCCATCGGATCAGGGCGGTGCGCTGGCCGCAGCGCGCCAGCGGCGGCAGCCATTGGAGGGTGAACCAACGGCAAAAGGAAGATCTTTCTCTCTCTCTCTCATTGTCCACTCTGCCTGTCAAAAAAATAATTAAAAAAAAAAAAGATTTCCCTCTCCTTAAACAAAATCCTCTCATGGGAGTGCTGTTCACCATGTTCCTGTATGACTTCATCTTAGATTCACTGTATTTGCAAAGACTTTATTTTTAATTTTTTTATTAATTGAGAGAAGAGATTTCATGTAATTCATGGATCCAATTCTAAGAAGATACATGTATTTCACTCTCTTCCAAATAAGATCCCATGCTTTGGGCCTAGGGGTCTGCAAATGAGCAGATGTTATGTGGGACTCAATTCAACCCATTTGAAAATATGTAACTTTTACTTACTCCAATGTTATCTTTATTACTGAACACTGTGGAAAAACAGATGAGCAGGCCTTGCCACATAGAGGTACTTCAAAAAATCAATAGCGAGAGGAATTGAAGGTAAGTGTCTTAGGTGCAAAAGTTTGAAATCCATATGTTTTCTTCATGCACATTACATGAACTCCTTTTAAAAACTTTGCACTTCGCTGACAGAACAAAGGCCATGAGTCAGGAGCAGAGGTAAGAACCTCTGGCACCTTTTTCTGCTTAATATCTGAGAGGGACAAATAGAATGAGACAAGAAGTTCCCATCTCCTGCTTCCCACCTCAAATGCCTACAACGCAATCTGGTATTCTGAAACTCAAGCAAGTTCTACTACTGGGGTTGCATGAACCCTGTAATTGCCTCCTAGTGTTTTCATTAGCAGGAAGCTATAGTCAGGTGCTGCAGGCAGAAATACATCCCCATTGCTGAGTTGTGAAACAGACACCTTAAACAATAACTTAAATGCCATCATAAATGCCCACCTCTAGAGACTTTGTTACAGAAGCTATGGAGTCCTTCGGAGATTCATCAAAAATTTTATTTCTAGCAAACAATTGAACAGCTAACCAAAGCTAAACATTTTTGCTGGTGAGATTTAATGCAATTACACAGTATTTTAGTTTTGTAGTATATCAAGCAAAATTCTGTGTCCCATTATGAGCTAAAGAAAAAAAACCAGAAAACCAAACCCTAAACAGCTCTGCCTTCATGGAGTTCACCTATTCCATAGGAAAGAGGGACTCTGGTCAACATTATGTATCACATTGTGCTTGTGATGAGAGATGAAAAACACTATGGAGAAAAGCAAAATGAACATACAGCAAAATGGGGACTTAAACTGAAGGCATAGCACATCTATTACTCATGCCAATGAACATTCTCACACAGCTACTTCTTGAGGCAAATGCTTTACTCCTGAAGCTGACTTCGGTGCAGTAACAGGCCTCTTCCATCATCACCCGATCCAATCTTGGCCATGGAAAGTAAGAAATTCAAATTCAGTTGTGCCAGTTTCCAAAAACTTATTTCCTACTGTAACTGGCTTTAGATTGCTGCTAAATTGATGCCCTGTCCTATAGTGGATTTACGGTCCCATGTGAAACAGCCAGTATCTGAATTGATTGCTCCAGAGAACTCATACTTACAATATTTTTCATGAGGACTAAACTGAAATTGATAAAGGAACCATGTCCTTTACTCCTCTTAGAATAAGGATGGACAGGGAATTTTAAAAAGTATGATTATTATTATACCACTATTTTTATTGGAGTGATAGAAACTGCTCTTCAAGCATAGCACCCCTGATTACTCTCCACGATGTCCACGTTGACCTCATCATAGACTTCAGGCACATATCCATCAGGGCATATCAGAGAATCCACAGTGAAAAAGAAGCTATTAGCTATCACCCCATTTCTTCCTCGTACACTGCTAATCCAGACCTGTAGTGAGAAAGGATGGAAATTATTAAAATCATACCTTGTCTGCACACTACAACCTTGTCTATACCTCCCTACATTGGCTCTGTCCTACAAGTCTCACCATCCCTATCAGGATTCCTAACCTAGGTAACACCATGCCAACACCAGGGAAGCTCTGGAAACACACTTGGGAACAGGCATCACTTCATAACAGCCAATTCAGAGTCTCTGGGGAGAGCACCCTGGTCTGCAATGAGAGACTCTGCTATCATTATTACTCACTGTCAGCATTAAACACACTTTCATAGATTCCCCAATTACTTTGCAACTCCACTACTCAAATTATACTCAGCTGTCATAAATAAGGGCAAAAACTACTGAACACCACATTCAGCTGTTGACAAAAATACTCTGGCACACAAATCGTGTTTCATAGTATTTTTCTTAGAGTATGCAATAGCATTCCAATAGTATATGAACTATACAATGTGGATTGTTAATTGCATACTAGATATATGTTATTCTATTAATTTTTCATTTGATTTTGGAAGTCCTTCATTTCCATAAGGAAAAAAAACTCCTCTTTGACAAATAATAGAATTTATAGTTATCACAGCGCATGAAATAGAAAGCAGGGAATGAAATTAACACCAAAGGAAACACTGACAATAAGGAAGGTCAAGTACAACATGCAAATAAATTACCTCTTCTACATGCCTAGAGTTCAAGTGCAACATGCACACAAATTACCTCTTCTACATGCTTAGAGTTCATGGGCTTTGCTGAGTGTGCCATGATGTTCGAGGTGTCTGGATGCATGGAATACTCAACTTCTAACCAGTCTCCCTTGTAAGGCACAAAACCTACAAGAGCCATGGAGAAACATCTGACACTTATTTCTTCTCCGAAGTCATGCTGAATTCACCAGTTTTGTCATTGCTGTGATATTGCTAAGAAGTTTGCATTCTAAATGGAAATCTCTTTGTCGATGTTTGAACAGACATTTTTTAAACCTTTCAGACACAAGCAAAGTTATGTGGTATACCCTGACTGTGCTGTATTGATTTGATAAATTCCAATAGGCAAAAAGGGGGGGGCAGAACATCACAGTTCAGTTCATAGCCAAATTTGGGGAGCAGCTCGGCATATATCAAACAGTCATGTTCCTCACTCTTTCCAGCGAGGTAGTCAAGTAGTAAAGTGAAACCACAGGCTTGAAACTGGCTTCCTCTATTACAGACCTTCCCACTGTCTCTTAGTTTGCAACCATGGTCAAAGTATTAATCCTCTTTGTATCTCAGTTTCACTATGTATAAAATGAGAAGTGTACTAGTATTCTTGATGACATTCAGACAATGTGACAATAAAATGTTACATGTACAATACAGAAATTATGCCTGCTACAGGTAATCACCAAAGGAATCTTGACTGTTAGGTGTTATAGCAGTGGCATCAGGAACTATTGCCAAGATGCAAATGAGTAAACATCCTAGGTTTTTGATCAGGTGAATTCTTCAATACATACATTACATTTTATGCATATAATTTAAAAAATAATTTTACACTAAAACAAATGTTGGCCACAGCATAACAAAGATACACAAAAGGCTCAGAAGGAACCAGAACTCTCGAACATTACAGGTGGTAGCATAAGTTGGCACACCGAAACTAACGTCAACAAAGTTAAACGTATATTGATCCAACAATCCCAGGCTCAGTAAGACATCTCGTCTATCTCCTTAATCGGTATACATTTCTTTGATGTGGCTTTATAGAATATACATAGGCTTTTACATGCACAGTGTACACATCTGCAGCTATAATCAAGCTAAGATTCAATTATCTCCACACTGGCTCAGAATTAATGTAACTAAAGCTCAGTTCGGGCATTTATTTTCATTCAGTATATTTGGCTCTCCTCATTCTTCCATAACATATCTACTGCTCACTCTGTGCAAATGCTCAAACCAAATACACTGCAATTACGTTTTCCTCTCTTTTTTTCCCAACAAAACTCAAATTCATCAGCCAACACTTTCATCTCAAACCTCAAATTACATCCACAGTTCTCCTACAACTCCCCATCACCTCTGGCCAGGATTTTTACAATGTCTTCCCAACTACATTCTTGACCCCACCCTTCTGGGACATAGTCTCTTCTTCCACATCGACGGAGTGAACATCTTATAACAAAGCTCAGGCGTAAATCCTAATTTGACATCCAAGAGAAATAAAATACCTGTTTGGTTTCTAGGGCTGAGCTAATCTCCCCTACGCATTTCAGATTCATGACAGATGCATTAGGCAAACGATGCATCAACAAAATACAGCACTGGGTAGAGTCCAACGCTTAGAACATGCCTGTCAATTATAAGTAGAATTCAACAATATGTACCCCCAAATGCACACATCAAAAGATGCAATTCTCTCTCTAAACTTCCTGTTTGAAGCATCTGTATTGGTTGAAAATATTTTCCTTCTATATTTGTGGCACTTTTTTTTAATGTTTAGTAACTCTGTGAATGAGTGAAAGATATATCTAGATGTTTACTGACTGCATTCACACATAATAAATGATAACAGGAGCTCCTATAAACACTACTTAATTGCCCTTAAGGAGCTGTGCATGTCTTCCAAAGGTCCTGCTCAACTCTTTGGGAACTGCTGACTAGAAGAACCAAGTATGCTGTACACGTTGTTCTAGTGCTAAGATTCTTTAGAAAAGTAAACATTACAGTTTTTCTAAAAATGGAAAACACACCTTGAGAAATAATGTTTAGGTAAAATTTAATTGTTTCACTCATATAGATACACCATTCCTTATGGCAGTAACACAATCAATTAAAATTCTGGTTTCCAAGTCTGATGGTGCAGCATCATGAGTATCATCAAAGATATCAACCACCTGTAAGATAAACAGATATTTTCTTACAACATAACAAAAAGCTGAAAACAGAATCTTATTATTAAAAATTGATGTAAAAAATTATTTTGAACAAGTATCCTCCACACTAGTGAATATGTCACATGGCAAATTGATCACAGATGTGAAATGATGAGTTAAAAATAATGCACGTGCTTAATGTATTGTTTAAATACTTGTGACAATGTTAACTGTATACCCAAGGTTGAGGCACTCATTAGATGAGGTTCAATGATAAAGTGTATGTTGTTTTTATGCTTCTTATGTTTTTATGTTCTTATTTGATATCAAAAAAGAAGAAACAGAAAAATATTTAGTTCTAGTATGTTGTGATAAAAATAAAAAGCATGATTAAAATGGTTTTGTAAAATCTCCAGAAGGAGGAAATTTCACATTGGGAGAAAATTGTGGTAGCAAATAGAAAAAAATGTTTTGTGTTGGGTTCTGAAATAAGAGAAAGCATGTCCATATTAAATGACAGTAGGGGCAGGAACCGGGAGGCAGAGAGAAAAAATGCACTCAAGCTACAGAAACAAGCAGGTAAACCAGGTCATTTAAATGTGATATATATACACAATGAAATATTATTCAGCTATCAAAAAGAATGAAATTCTACCATTTGCAACAAAATGGATGCAACTGGAGGACATCATGTTGAATGCAATAAGCTGGACCCAGAAAGCCAAATACTGCATGTTCTCCCTTATATGTGGGAACTACAATTTAAAAAAAAAAAGGAAGAAAAGGAAAACAAAAGAAATGTCTGTGTGTTTCAGTATTGCTGCGTGTGCAGTTTTGTAAAAATTTGTTTTAGGCCTTTATCAACCAATGGTTAAGAATGTTATACTAGTAGAGTTTTAAAGAGCTGTGATTATTTTAAAATTTACCTCATATACGGGTGAAACGGTAAAAAAAAAAAAAAGATATAGAAGCAGGGGACAGAACCAGGAGATTAATGTTGGAAAAATCTCTTGAAATTGGAGGCAGAGGCAAGAAGAAAAGTCAAATTATCCCTGACATAAAGGTATACAAACTGCTTTGCTACTTGGAAGCACAATAACCTGTATCTAAATTTTTAACTATACAAACAATACACGTAATTACAGAAGTGCACAAAACAAAGCAATTCTCCAAAATCCATAATTGCATTACCTAAATTACATTACTACTGTGTAATTATTACTGTTAACTGCAGTATATAAATACTAGAAAAACAG
Source organism: Oryctolagus cuniculus (assembly GCF_051225735.1). Taxonomy (NCBI): domain Eukaryota; kingdom Metazoa; phylum Chordata; class Mammalia; order Lagomorpha; family Leporidae; genus Oryctolagus; species Oryctolagus cuniculus. The sequence continues at coordinate 112,997,563 of NC_142888.1, forward strand.
ATGAAGAATATTCAATTTCAAAAAAATAAGTCACAACAAATATTAGAGAAGAAAAACCTATAGTTCCAGGGTGAGGCTTCAAATATGACACTATATCCCCTGTGCCGGTCACATTCCAATGGGTGGTTTAATCAAGAACAGTAGGATGAAAGCTCACTGGAATAAGAGTCTGTCCCCACCTCAGTCTTTCAACTCCTCAGATGGTTCACTTTCTTCAACACCAGCAGTGCCTTCTTGCCCACTTTTCAGTGACATGCTATCTTCTTGCCCACTTTTCAGTGACGTGCTATCTGTGTTACCAGAACTGAAGCAGAGGGGCTTGTCCATGTCATAATCAACAGAGGAACTTGCTACTAACATCTGTTGATTTTCCAAATTGTTGTCATCTATGAGATAGGTCAACAAGGTCACAATACTTATGTTAAGATGCAAAGAAGTCTTACCCTGGCCATCTTATGTTCTCTTGGTCCTCCATGTGTCAAGCCATAAATATAACTATATGTTTCTAATAGGGTTGTCCAGTACTTTGCACATCTATTTCACTTGTCAGGTCTGTGATGGCCTTCTATAAGGTAGCTGTTATCACCACAGATGCATATATTAATTCTGGTTTTATAATATATACTACTGTCATCACAACATAGTGAGGAACTGCATCTCAGGCTTCCTTCTCATCTCTTTAGAAAAAAACTTCAAAAAATTTGGCTCCAAACTGCACCCCATTATTTTGCTGTTGTGTATAAGCACAGCTGAGAAACAACATTTTTGGTTTTGATTCCTGCAATCAGCCAGCCAAAGCAGTCTGTCGATCCCCTAAGGTACCCGATATATATCTCCTCCATCTAGCTGCAAAAACTCGGCAGTTGGAGAGACAAAATGAAATTCACGCACAACTGGGGGAGTTTCTCTGCTGGACACATAAAAGAAATCACCTGCAGGAGGCACGCGAGAAGGCAGGGGCTCTGCACCCCAGGACCTCATGCATCATCCCCTTCTCACATTAGAAGAACATGAGATGGTGGTTTGGGTGTTAACTAGCCATCGTGCATCTGTGACATATGGGCACACATATGACAACAAGCACCGACATGCAGAAACACGCAGAGGAAGTGCCCTGGTCGCTGTCAACTGCACTAGCACCTGGGCCCCCTACCAGTACTGAGACCAAAATGGGGAGATTCCTTGCAGGGGGACAAATGGGACACACAGCTAGGCACCTGGCAGAGATCCTGGCTGATCCTCAGCGGGTTCTTGGCTCTGTCGGCTGAAGAACGCTACACCCGTCTCAACAGCTGGAGCATGGTCCCCCTCTGCAGTGCACACAGGCCACAGCACTGATCGAAGCTCACTGCACAAGATCTCATCTCTCCCTCAGATCACAGTAGCCCTCAGTAACCTGTTTCCTGCTCCACTTCTTCCGCTTCTGCGGTACGAGTCCCAGCCGCCAAACAGCAACGTCTAAAATGGCGCTAGACCCGGTTTAAGGATCATGCGATCAAGCCAGCAGCTCTCATGCACAGCTCACGACACTAGCTGTCACCGCAAGACTTGTAAGACCCACCCTTTAACACTTACAGCCAATGAGATTGTCGCACACAGGCAAGTGGGCTACTGTAGCCAATAGGTGTCAGTGACAAGAAACATCCTGACTCCTCTAAGCATCCGAACCAGGTGGTGCCTTTTTGAAAAGCCTCGGGAACACTGGTTGGGGATAGGGCATGTGCTCTTGCTAGGGAAAGTGGTAGATCTTCTAGCGCATTTCCTGTTTGGGCCACCTGTGCCTTTTAAATGTACATCCAACATGGGCAAAGGAAAATTCCAGCCCTCCCCATTGTATTCCTGATGTTCATCATAGCTGCAAACTGTGTCGGTGGTCCGTGAGAGGTAAGCAGTGCTGGGTTCGAGGTCCTGTGGGTATGTAACGTTATATGGGTGACAGATCGTGACTTTTATCCTAGTGCTTCCACTATGGAAGCAATCAATAATTTAACACAGAATTTTTTCATAACTATAGCCACCATCCACCATCTACTCATCATTACCAATGATTTGAAGCAATGACTTGCTGCTCGCTATGGGGCAGCAGGTCCGATAGAGCTCCTCAGGGCCAGCCTGGGGAACTCAGGGGCCGAGCAGGATGATGAGTGTCGGCGGCAAAGGAACCACACCAGAGCCGGGAGATCAGCCGACACCCAGGGCGCACCCGGGTTCTCGACTTTATTGGGAGGGGAAGAGCTTTTATAGACACAGAAAGGGGGCTGTCCTGGGCACAAGGGAACCGAGCCAACCAGCTGAAAGGTAAGGCAGGAAACAATCCGGGCACGCCCTCAAGGGCCTATCACAGCCGAGGACACATACTGTCCATGAATACGGAAGTCTCCTGTCAGGCTAGGTACCGCCCCCGGGGGCCATCTTGGATTGTTGGAAACGCTGAGTCATTGGGATGTGGAAGTGCTGCAAACTCGAGCAAAGGCTTAGAGGCCTTATCTAGCGAAGGCTTAGCAACTTTGTTTCCTTTTCGATTGGAGCCCCCTGCAATGACTCTCTTAGGCTTGCTGATGCTGCATTCATTGCATCAGCAGTACTTTTTAAGTACCGACCCAGAGGCGGACACCAGTCTTAGAGTTTGAAATTAATCAGAGAATCAAAAAGAAAGAATTTTGGCTTTGAGGAGCTAATTTATGCTGGAGGAGGAATAGGGAGACAATAAACCTGAGTACAAATACATACATGACATAGGGGAGATGAAGTACTGTCCCCAAACCTGAGTGGGCCAGGGACTGTGAGGGAGCTGAGTGACTCTGGGTCTCCAGGGTGGGTCACATCACCAGCAACACCTTTAGGCCATGAGGCCCTGTGTCTCTCTGGTGCCAAGCTGAAGTAGGAAATAAGCGGAGCAGGCCCGCCTGGGTCTATGCTCCCTGTGCCTAGGAAACAGGACTCGCTAGGATCCCAATGTATCATAGCTGTGTGTCTGCAGTTCCAGTAGGGCAGTGGACAACTAAGGATGTGAAAGGTGGCAGCTCCTTGTCTTCCCCTGCATGTAGGAGGAAGCATTTGTTCTGAGTCTCAGTAAATCCATGACCTCCTGGCACAGTTAAAGCAGAGGGCCATAGGGCCTGAGTGTGCTAATGTTGATGCACGGATCTGGGCTCCTTTCACAGGCCAGAGCTATAATAGGTCCACTCATCTCTCAACCCTTTCACAGGGTGGGCAGAAGAGTGACACACAGGGACAGGTGATGTGGCGTAGTGGGTAAAGCCACCACCTGCAGTGCCAGCATCCCATATGGGCACTGGTTCGTGACCCAGCTGCTCCACTTCCAATCCAGCTCTCTGTTATGGCCTTGGGAAAGCAGTAGAAGATGGCCCAACTCCTTGGGCCCCTGCACCCATGCGGGATACCCAGAAGAAGCTCCTGGTTCCTGGCTTTGGATTGGCACAGCTCTGGCTGATGCGGCCATCTGGAGAGTGAACCAGCGGATGGAAGACCTCTCTCTCTGCCTCTCCTTCTCTCTCTGTGTAACTCTGACTTTCAAATAAATAAATAAATCTTTAAAAAAAAAGAAGAGTGACACACAAGTCCATAGTGGTCGCTGCAGAGTCCCTCAGGGGTAGGAGCAACCTACAGAGGCCATTGAATCTCCCTGAGGCCCGTGCAATAGCAACAGCTGAATAGGTGGGACCCTGAAGCTCTCTGGTCCTCAGAAATGGCACACATGAGCCCTGGTTCACCCAGAGGACCTGAGAGCTTGAAGCTGTGCTGCAAAGCAGGCCTGGATCCTGCTCCCCAGCTCCCGCTGTGATTGGCCCATCTTCTTGGGAGACCTGGGGACCAGGAGCACTCCCAAGGACTATGGGAAGTCTTGCCGCAGAATAAATTTCAAATACCACACAATGCCCCCTTATCTGTGTTCAGCACAACTTTGGGGCTTCCCAGGAACTTCTTACCCATTTCTTGCTCACCATTCCCTAAGTACCCTTTTGTGGCACAAGGCTTATTCCTAGACACAGTCTGTTGGATTATTCCAGGAGAGTTTGGGTACAACCCATCAGCCTTGTGCTGAAATGATCTTTTATTGGAAGGGGTCCCTGGAAGGCAAGTGGACGGTTGCTTCCTGGTAGGGATGGGGGATGGTAGTGACTTGGTAAAGTCATGAAGTCAGCCTCAGAAGCAAAGAATTTACAGCATGATCAAGTCCATGGGTATGCGTAATAGTTACATTTTGCCTTCCGTGTTCAGTCCCCTTTTTGCTATATGTGCAATCTGTATTTCTCTATAGCACTATTCATCTGCCAACATTCCAGCATTCCCACATTTAAAAAAAATTATTGTGACCCTGTGTCCCTCTTTCCTATGTTAGCTGCTAAACTCCATAAGGGCCAAACTCTTCGAGATGTGTTTTTCTGTTTTTAATTTTTTTTACATTAGCCCAACATGGGCCACTTAGAATTCTGCCTGGGGCTAGTGCTGTGGCGTAGCGGGTGAAAGCCCCAGCCTACAGTGCCAGCATCCTATATGGGTGCCAGTTCGAGTCCCGGCTGCTCCTCTTCCAATCCAGCTCTCTGCTATGGCCTGGGAAAGCAGTAGAAGATGGCCCAACTCCTTGCGACCCTACACCCATGTGGGAGACCTAGAAGAAGCTCCTGGCTCCTGGCTTTGGATCAGCTCAGCTCTAGCTATTGTGGTCATTTGGGGAATGAACCAGCAGAATGAAAGACCTCTCTCTCTCTGGCTCTACTTCTCTCTGTAACTCCTCTGTCTTTCAAAATAAATAAAATAATTCTTTAAAAAAAAGAATTATGCCTGATACACTACAGTCTGATGCAATGTTTTTAAAATTAATATATGTGAGAAGTAAACATTTGATTCCTTTTCAAAGATTGCTAGGTTACATACACCTAAAAGTTCTTCAGCAAACAGGATGTAAGTGGACAAAACAGCTAAAACAAATTCTGAGACCATTGTAACCCTGTCGTTACTCAGCCATTGAGGAACTGGGGAGGGAGCTGAGTGCTTGGAAATAAACAGCTTGTTGTGAACTACCCCAAGTATGCTGGCACACCAGGCACCCCGTCTTGTAAAATCATTAATTGTCATTTTTGCTGCACTTCCTTAGTCTGAGTCCATTCTCTGAGTGGATGGATGAGGCTGTTTCTTACAATCTGGGGACTCATCTGGGATCTCTGTGCCTGCATGGTATGGGGGCCCTGGTAGAGGGGGAGACACACCCGTTTTGGGTGGTATACTCTGTCCAAGTGCCCCATCTCACCATAGAAGCCACAGAAAAGCCAGAGATTGTTATTCAGAAGACAGCGCAGGTGACACGCACAAAAAAAGCAGGTACCAACAACCAGGAAACCTTGCACATAAGCCAAGGTAGGAAAAATTGGACTATAAGTACTGCCTTGGTGGTTGTGAATTTTCAGTGGTTATATACAAAGTGCGTGCAGAATCCTGATAAGCGATTTTGTTTTCCATGGGGGAAATGGCTGGAGACAAATGAAGCAGGTCCTGGGCTGTGCAAAGAACCTCCACTAAGGGGGTCTGAGCTCACAGGAAAACACAGGGTAGATTGCAAAAAATATCCATTACAGGAGATGGAGTGCATAGGGAAACTCAGACACAGAGCTCAGTAGAAAATGGGAAATAAGTTTCAGGCCTGGGGGGGGGGGCTCCCTTTGACATTTCCCAGGATAGTCCATTGGGGAGAATTTTGAGGTTTTGGAGGATGCCCCTTGGGCCAGGAACAAAGAAAAGGAAAAAAATGATATTAAGTATTGCTGTATTATTTGGCCTAAAGATCCAATTCTTGAACCCTTGGTGTTTTGGCCATGGCCATTTGGGAAAAAGAGACATTTTAAAGTATTCAGGTAGACTTTATAGAAATGCATAAGGTGGGGAGATTGATTAAGACAGCAGGATTCGTTTTACATCAATGATACTGAAGGGGGTTATGGAAAGCTTGGATATTAAATGGGACCAAACTCCCTGGCATCCTCCCTCTTTAGGAAAGGTAGAAAGGACGAATCAAACCCTTAACTAATCTTAGAAACTAATAGAAAGGATAAATCAAACACTTATCTTGAAACTTACTTTGGACCAAATGCTTCTCCATAGCACTCCTTAGGGTTGGAACATCTCTCAGAAGGGAGAGGGGATTGTCCCCTTATAGATTGTTATTTGGGCTCTCTTACTTAGGTAGGACTACAAAACTCCCTATCATGGAAACCAAAGATCAGTTTCTAAGGAACTACATACTGGCCATATCCTCTACTTTGTCATCCCTAAGGTTAAAAGGACTCCTTTCTCAGAGTCTGCCTCTTAAGTTCACAGTTCATCACTTTGAACCCAGTGACTTCGTGCTAATTACGACCCGGAGGAAAGACGACTTCCAACCACACTAGGAAGGCCCATACCAACTGCTCTTGACCACTGAGACAGACATGCAAACAGCAGAGAAAGGGTGGACTACTATACTCTGGCTAAAGAACTGGTAAACAGACCCAAAAGGGGAGTAAAAGACCAGTAGGAACTGTGTCAATCACCCGAAAAGCCCTTCAATGTGACTCTGAGAAAAGTGTAACCATGGTTTGCCTAGGTTAGGTAAAAAACAGGGGGAGGGAGGACATCAACCAGGACATATTTACTATAGGCTAGAGCGATAGGAATGCCAAAGTAAAATGTGTCAAATTTTCAGTACAAGCCCTTAGCTCAGACACATGTGGCTCCATTTCCTCTAGGATATATGTCAATCTTGATGCTTTCTAGGTCTATACCGGGAGGAGGAGACATGTGGAAACAAGACTTGCAAAAGCCTGTTGTTGGTTTTCCTGCACAGCAAAGATCAGACTCCAGGGCAATGCAATTTTTCTCCATAGGGAACAAGAACTATTTCTCTTGCCTCTCCTGGCAGGGGGCCAAGTTAAATAAAGCTGTGTGAGAACAATTGACATGTATATACATCTTGAATTTTACTGGTAAGCCTGACATTGGTAATTATTCAGCCTTTCTTATACCCTGGGCTGGTGTCTGGTGGTATTGTCGAAAAGAGCAAGCTCTGTGCCCTGTTACCAGGACTTGTGCTTTGGTTCATTTGGTCATTCCCTTCACCCTAGCATTCCACAAAACACCCAAAGGTAAAGAGAGAAGGTCATCAAATAAAAATGAAAATGAGACTAAATTTGTAAAAAGAAAAAGAGAAGAGACTGTGAGAAGTAAACATTTGGTTCATTTTCAAAGACTTCTAGGTTACATGCACCTGGAAGTTCTTTGGCAAACAAGATGTAAGTGGACAAAACAGCTAAAACAAATTCTGGGAACATTGTAACCCTGTCTTTACTCAGCCATTGAGGATTTGGGGGAGGGACCTGCATGCTAGGAAATAAACAGCTTGTTGTAAACTACCCCTGGTGTTCTGGCACACCAGGCACTTGGCCTTGCAAGATTGTTAATAAACTCTTGTTTTCACTGCATTTCCTGAGTGTGAATCCATTCTTTGAGTGGATGGATGAGGCTGTTTGTCACAATATATGACTGGCAGTGATACGTAGCTGTTGTTAATTTCTTATTTTTGAGCAATCACTTAATTGATTTTTAAACACATAAAAATATTTAAAGGTGAGCTTTTACCCTAGCACTTAAGTCACTATATAAGATGTCTGTGTTTCACACCTGCATAACTGGAATAGATTCTTGGCAACAGATTTAGAAATTACTGGGATGTTGGCAATCCCCACACACATGGACAGAATTGTGTAGTGGGCTTGTGGTAGAGGTCTTTGTCTTTTAATTAATCTTGTTTCTAACTGACATGATTAAAGTTGTAGTAGAAGCCTTCCCAAGGTCAGAAGAAGAAAAAGAGAAGAATCTGTCCTGGGAATGAAATGTGGTTGTTATCCACTTACTATCTGCTTATATGTAACCATTTCAGGTTCTGCTTGCTAGTACAGAGCAATGGTGTTAATCCGTGCCAGACAGAGTACAGCTCAGTATTTGTGTGTAAAAATATCAATAATTATGTACACATGAGTAGTATTGTATCAATTCCTGTGGCCACCATGTAACATGAGAATATCCAATCAAATGTATGCATGTAGCCATATAAGGGAGAAAAAGATGCTAAAAACCACACATAAGGAAATACTCCTTTTTGTTCAGGGCTCAAGCTTTTGGATACGAAATTCTACCTGGGCCTTATGCTGGCATAAATAATAAAAGACTACTTCCTGTTAAAAGGCCTTGGTGTCTTGTCTCTGTACACGACTCCTGCTACAGGCTTACTCTCAGAGTTCTGCAGAAGGAACCAGCCTTGTGGACCCGTTGATTTTGAACATATTTCCTCCCAGGAGATCAGTTTCTGTTGTTTGAAGGCAATTCATTGTGGTCATTTGTTATGGCATCTCTGGGAGACTAACACAGGAGTGTTAAGTTGTTGAGGGAAAGGTAGTCTCAGACTGTGGGAAAGCATAGTCTCTATGGTAATGCTGCAGGATTCTTGGATATTGAACTAAATGTTGCTGGAGAAAGAGCCATGAGAGCCTGGAGCTCACATACTCAGTGAAAATGAAACTGGGAGATTACCATGACATTGATGTTGATTGTTGTAAGCCCACTGATAGAGAATTGGAATAAGACATGAACCGGGCTATTCAAAGGAGGAGAAAGAACATTGATTTCTAAGGCAATGGATTGATTTTCATCATTAATATTGAAAAGAAATAATAATCCTCATAGTATATCCTATAAGGAATTGTATATGTGAAGGAACAGAGAGTTCCTATACATTATGAAAATCATACTTTTGCAGAGGAGCTACTGTAAGTATTGGGCAATAGACAAAAGCACATCTACAACAGGGCCCTCACAGAAATCTTCCCCAAAGAGAACGTACGTGCTGAACGTGTGCACAGGCACAGCCTGAAACCATATCCCTGAGGCCTTTTTAATGGTGCAATCAGTGTGGGTGGAAGAAAGCAAGATGCCCCCACCCACCAACTCCTATTATGTGAAGGAGCCCACTTCTCCATGTGCTGTAATCCTACTGACTGGAGGGTGGCAAGGGGTGGTTGCTGCAAATTCTCCCAGTGACCAGATAAGGGTCGAGGGGCCTGTATTGGCATCCCTGGCTCTCCAGAGGGCCTATTCCTAGAATTTGCATTCCAGCACTCCAAGGCTAGGGAAGAGGAGCAGGAGGTGGGTTCCTGAGAGCTACTGTGACCTGCAGGAGAGGGAAGCTATGACCTTCAATAGTTTCCTTCAGTGCCCAGGCCTGTGCTGGGGACAGGCCCATGCTTAGGTTTGTAAGCCATGTGGTAACCTTCTGCTGCAAGAGCCAGGAAATACCCATGGGTCCAGGGTCCCTGCAAATTACCCCTCTGTGTGTTCCGTGTTCCACCTGCACAGAACATGCATGTAGTCGCTCTCCCAGCCCTAGCACAGGACCATTGGCGCTTCATCCTTCACATGCTGGCTAGGCTCCATCCTGGGTGTGTATGCATGCACATGAGTGCATGTGTGCCTGTGGTGTCCCAGATGCATGAGTGCATTACATGTTCTAGGCTGGCATCTACTTTCTCTTCTTCCAAAGCAGCAAGGGACTGACACAGAAGGTCCTGGGGTATAGGATTCCTCCCTTTCCATGAGAACTTCCTTTTGAAGGTGCCTAATTTTTACCTGTCCAAAGGTTAAACTGCCTAGTTGCAAATGAATTTGTTTTTCTATCTCAAAAGTGGAAAACAAGTGGATGAATCTTATATTTGGCCCCTCAGGAGAGCAGGGGAATCATTTTGCAGGCAGATTTCTGGGATCAGTTCTCAGAATGCTACTCATTGGTTCTGGTTGCACACAACAGCCAACCAGTAGGGTGCATTTTTGGGCCAGAGATAATCTTCAGGTTTCATATAGTGCTTTGAGGAGATGAGAAGGAAGTTGGATATGTGATTGCTCACTGTATTGTGTTTATGAAATGGTATATTATAATAGTAGGGGGATCTGGAGGACTCCATATGAACCATTATGTGCTACACAGAGATGCAGCTGCTCTCTATGCTGTGATAATGATGAAGGTGCATAATCATGGCACCACCTTCAATTTTCCCCACGCAACTATGGTGATAACAGCTAACTTGTGCAAGGTGCTCACAGCTCTAAAGTGCTACCTGCATGTGTCAGTTAACAAAATAGCCCTATTGGGAGAAGTTCTTATTTTCTTCTGTTCATAGGTGACAACAGGGTCAGAGAAGTTAATTCATGTGTCCAGGATTACACAGATGGTTGGGGTAGGACTTCTCTGTACTGGGTGTTTCCCCTTGAGCCTAGTTAATGTGACCTCTGATTACTATCTTGCAGGTGACACCACAGTAAAAACCACACAGGTGGTGGTTGTGGCTTGATTGGTGAGTCCATCCACTTCAGTACTGCTGTGATGGGCAGGGTGCCTCTCAGGGTTAAGCAAAAGATTACTGCCATTGTGAAAGAAGATGAAACACGTGCCGGCACCGTGGCTCACTTGGTTAACCCTTCGCCTGTGGCGCCGGCATCCCATATGGGCGCCGGGTTCTAGTCCCGGTTGCTGGCTCCTGGCTTTGGATCGGCGCAGCACGCCAGCTGTAGCAGCCATTTGGAGGTTTAAACCAATAGCAGGAAGACCTTTCTCTCTGTCTCTCTCTCTCACTGTCTAACTCTGCTTGTCTAATAAAAAAAAAGATTGAGTTTGGGAGCTGTCTTTTATCCCAGTGGGCATTCTTTCTTGCTTTTTTTGATTAATCTACCTCTTCTACTGTGACTTGTACAGTGGACACAAAGTCACTTCCTGGAAACTATGCATTCTTCTGTGTGAGTCTTTTTAGTGACTTCTGTTTTTGAATGTGATCACTATACTTTTGTTCTGGTATTTAGTTGATATGGTTAACAGTGATAATCATTGGACCCTATATAATCCCAGAAATTTTATCAGGAAAACTTTCCTTTTCTGTGGTATTCATTCATAGCCCTGGAATTCTTTGTCAAACAATGTGCAATGTAAATATGCTTCTAATATCTTTATAGAAGTATCATTTTCATAACACAGAGTCCTCTTAAGATGGCAGTCCAATGACTTGTGGAAGATGGGCAGAGTCTTACCAACCTCACCTTACCTATTTTGGTGGCTATCATCAAATTATCCTTTAGCTATATGGCACCAATTGAATCTTCGTGAAACAGCCAGTGAGACTGCCTACTCCCAAATATTTTCTGTATCACTTCTGTTTTTCAATCTGGAATTGTATTAAATGTAAAAAGTGAAAAAAAGTTTAGAACTGTTTCTCCTAGGCACATGGTTTCAGGCATCAGCCATGAAGAAGTGAGCAGGGCTTTTGGGATTGAAAACAAAGTACAGTCCAGGGACAAATTGATAGTATATATAAAAGCTCCTGTTGTATATATATATAACAGCACTTACTATTGGTGAATACAATTAGTAAGGTCTGCCTAAATATTTCATCAATGTAAGTATTAAAATGCTCATCAAGAAAAGATTCTTATGTGTGGACAAAAGTATTCTCAAAGTTGTAAAATTAGGCCTTGCCTAATTTTGCTCCCACCACCACAAGAAGGAAGAAAGCATACAGTTGCCCCTGCACTTTCCAAACTTCCTCTGAAGGGTAGCTCTGCCAGCTCTCGTGGTCTCACCTTGATATGCCAGGAATGAGTGGCCTCCAAGTGCCTCAGATAGGTCCTCCTCTTGGAATTCAGGGACTTGGTGTTGCAGTCCTAAAGACATGCTTGAGCAAGTGTACCTTCAGGCTCATGTGCCGCCAGACAGATGGGGTTGAGATGGCTCTGGTTGTAAAATGTACCTAAAGGAATATTTGTGCTTGCTTAATGCACATACAAAAAAGCCTAATCCACTAATTTCGGTAGGTTCAAAGACCAAAGATAGACTGTATCTGGCCTCCAGTTATTCACAAATCAGTAGAGGAATGGAGGAAGGAGGAAAAGAAAAACAACTTGAAACCAAGTTCTGACCCATGTGAAGTCTCACGAATCATGGGAGTTAATATTGGGAGAACGTGCAATAGAATCTTGGAGGAAGTCAGGTTTGACCTGGGTTGTGAAGGAAGAGAGAAGTTCTACTTGTTCAATACAGATGTGGGGGAGACATGATAGAAAGAGAAAAAGCAAAATCTAGAGAGAGGAACACAGATGAAGGAAAGAAAGGATCCACAGTGTGAGCTAAAAGTGCAAAAATGAAGTCAAGTTAGGTTTGCATGTCAAAAGCAATGTCAAATTATAGCATTTATTTCTCCACATTATGAAAGTATCCAAAATGATTTCTGTACAGCACCTAACAGTCTTTCCTACATGTACTTTTTGTAATTACACAACTAAGACCTGCTCACTACAGTACAAGTAAAAGGTAGAGGGACATCAAGCAGAAAACAACTACCTATACTCCACAATTGATGAGACACATGCTGCTATTTATCCTGTTCTTCACATGCTTTTTGCCTAATGACCCAATAGTTATAATCGCATCGTCTCAAAAAGATGATTTTCATAGTATATGGAAACTCTCATTTTGTTTATCTTTGCAGTATGCACTATTAGAAATCTTTCTGTTCATTATTAATGATAAAAATCAATCCATTGACCTAGCAACTAATGTTCACGCTCCTCATTTGAATACCCCAGTTCATGGCTTATTTCATTTCTCTATCGTGGGTTTACACTGATATGTCAGCACCATACTCATGCAATCTCCAAGTTTCACTGAGAATATTAGCTCCATGTACTCATGTGTGTCTCTCTCTAGCACCGCTTAATTAGATACCCAAGAATCCCACTGTACTACCTTGGGTACTATGATTTCCCACAATCTGAGGTTATCTTTCCCTCAACATTTTCTTTTGACAGGTAGAGTGGACAGTCAGAGAGAGAGAGACAGAGAGAAAGGTCTTCCTTTTCCGTTGGTTCACCCCCCCAATGGCTGTTGTGGCCGGCGCACTGCGCTGATCTGAAACCAGGAGCCAGGTGCTTCTTCCTGGTCTTCCATGCGGGTGCAGGGCCCAAGGACTTGGACCATCTTCCACTGCACTCCCGGGCCACAGCAGAGAGCTGGACTGGAAGAGGAGCTACCGGGACAGAATCCGGCACCCCAGCTGGGACTAGATACCTGGTGTGCCAGTGCCGCAGGCGGAGGATTAGCCTATTGAGCCACGGGCACCGGCCATCCCTCAACATTTTAACACCCTTTTGTTAGTCTTCTAGAGGTACCAAAACAAATGACCACACTAGAGGGACTTATAACAATAGAAACTGGAAGGAGACGGGGCAAAATCAATGTGTCAGCAAAGTTGGCTCTTTCTGGAGAGCTATGCATTATTCTCAACACGTGTGGACACTGGCAATGTTCCGGGCATTCCTAGATCTGTAAATGCATCAGTCCTATCTCTGCCTCCTCCATTTCATGGTGCTCTTCCCCATGCGTGTCCAAACTTCCCTCATCTTAAAGGACCATCACTCATTGGAGTACAGCTCACCATATTCCTGTAGAATGCCATCTTAACTTAATTATATTTGCAAAAATCCTATTTCCAAATAAGATTCCATATATAGGTACCAAGGTCTGCACAAGAGCAGATATTATGGAGGGGAAGCACAATTCACTCCAGCTGAAAATAGTTTTCAAATTTTTAATTACTCAAATATTTTATCTTTATCAATGAAAACTTGTAAGACACAGATGTTCAGGACTTGCCTCTTAGGGGTGCTTCAAAAAGTTAATAGCAAGAGGAATTGAAGGTAAGTTATTCTGATGCAAAAAAGGTATAAATTCCATGATTTTTTTTTGAGCACATCAATTTTCATGAATACCTTAAAACATCTCTCTCACTGAGAGAGCAACGATCGTGGGTCAACAGCAGATGTTGGCACCTTTCTCTTTTTTTTTTAATTTTTTAAAAATATTTTTATTTATTTATTTGACAGGCTGAGTTACAGACAGTGAGGGAGAGAAACTCTCTTCCTTCCATTGGTTCACTCCCCAAGGGCTGCCACTGCTGGCGCTGCACCAATCTGAAGCCAGGAGCCAGGTGCTTCTTCCCGGTCTCCCATGTGGGTGCAGGGCCCAAGCACTTGGGCCATCCTCCACTGCCTTCCTGGGCCACGGCAGAGAGCTGGACTGGAGGAGGGGCAACCAGTACTAGAACCTGGCGTCCATATGGGATGCTGGTGCCTCAGGCAGAGGATTAACCAAGTGAGCCACGGTGCCGGCCCGCCTTACATATTCCTAACATCTGAGAGAGACACATAGAGACACAGAACTTCCATCTTCTGGTTCCCTTTCCAAATGCCCAGAGCCCATCCTGGCATCCAGGAACTCAAGTAAGGTCTCCCATGTGGGTGGCAGAAATTCCATGGGAAAGAAGGACACAGGGAGACAATAAAAATACAAAAATGTTGTCTGAATGTTGGAAGATGAAAAGTGCTATAGGAAATGAGAAATATATCCAGCAAAAAGGGGGACTCAAAACTGAAGGAAAAAATAGCTGTCACTCATGCCCATGAACTTACTCACCCTGTTTTTCTCAAGGTAGTCTTTGCCTCTGGGGCCGCCTTTAGGGCCATACCAGACTTCTGCCATCAGCCATCCCTACCAGGAAGTGACCCTCCATTTGCCTTCCAGGGACCTCTCCCTGTCAACTCAGCACAAGGCTGATGGGATCTGTCCAAGCCTTCCTGGAATGACCTGCTATCTCAGGGCCTAGGAATAAGTCTTGCACCACCAGATGGCATTTGGGGAATGGCAAGCAGTATATAGGGGCAAAGTTCTTGTGAGACCCCAAAGCAGCACTGTACACAGATAAGGGGGCATGGGTGTGGTCTTTGAGCTCTGTTTCAGAGCGACTTCCCATAGCCCCTGGAGGTGCTAGTGTTCCAAGGTCTTCCAGAAAGGTAACACTACTGCAGTGAAAGCTAGGCAGCAGGAGCCAGGATAGACTGGTTGTGCATCACTTTTCTCCTCCCCCTATGCAAGGATTTGGTGGTGAGCCAGCCATTCCCATGGCCCTGGCCTGTAAAAGGAGCCCAGAGACAGTCAGGCCCCAAGGTCCACTGCTGCTACCTATGCAGGGAGCCCATGGACCTACAGGGACCCAAACCAGATGTTTCTTATTGTACCCAGGGGAAGACAGGTACATCATCCATTGCACCCTTACCTGTTCACTGCCCCGTCAGAGGTGCAGGGATTCCAGGATATCACAGAACCCAGTGAGCCCTGCTTCCTAAGCACAGAGATCATGCTTCAAGGCAGGCCTGTTTGCCTTAGTTCTTACTTGAGCCAGGTGTGGGGAGAGGCACAGGGCCCTGCAGCATGAAGATACTGCTGGTGACACGACCCAGCCCTCAGACCCAGAAGCTCGCAGCTCCCTCAGGGACCTTGCCCCTCCTGCCAAGTTGGGGACAGCACTTCACCTCTCCTGTTTCCTGTATTTATACCTTACTAGCTTTATTGTTTCCATACACCAAATTCTGTGGAAATTACCTCCC
This sequence comes from Oryctolagus cuniculus, assembly GCF_051225735.1. Taxonomy (NCBI): domain Eukaryota; kingdom Metazoa; phylum Chordata; class Mammalia; order Lagomorpha; family Leporidae; genus Oryctolagus; species Oryctolagus cuniculus. The sequence continues at coordinate 113,013,094 of NC_142888.1, forward strand.
CATAGCCAATATTGTTTCTTTTTATTCACTGATTGATTCCAAACACCTATACTGGTGCCTGCCTCAGTGCTGTGTCTAGCACGGCAGAGTCAGGTTGACCCGAATGAGGAATGATGTGGCATAGGATAAAGAAGCAGACTCAGTGCGGCCAGTGCCGTGGCGCAGTGGGTTAAAGCCCTGGCCTGCAATGCTCACATCCTATATGGCTGCTCCACTTCCGATCCAGCTCTCTGTGCTGTGGCCTAGGAAAGCAGTAGAAGATGGCCCAACTCCTTGGGCCCCTGCACCTGCATGGGAGACCCGGAAGAAGCTCCTGGCTTCGGATTAGTTCAGTTCCAGCTGTTGTGGCCATTTGGGGAGTGAACCAGTGAATGGAAGATCTCTCTCTCTCTCTCTCTGCTCTGCCTCTCTGTAACTATGCCTTTCAAATGAATAAAATAAATCTTTTAAAAAAAGACTCAGATTAAGGATTTCAGTGTGGGGAGCCCAGGGGGCTTTCTGTCAAAGACCAAAGGCAACGACAGAGCTCCCAACGCTTGTTTATTCCCAGTTTTATTATCAGCAGTGACAGAACTGATGAATCATAAACAATGTGCAGTTCAACAAAAACGGGTTCTTGTAACAAGGAAGTCTAAACACACACACAAAAAAACAAGGAATAAGTTCCGCTGTTTACACGAAGTCTAAGAAATCACAGGTTATACATGATTACTTAAAAATTAGTAATTACAATAATAATCACAGTATTGGGAAATCCTAAAAAAAAAAAAAACACTAGTGCCCACCAAACACTAACCAGGATAGAGTCTTTCAACTGTTGTTTCCCAGAGCCCATAGCATTTCATCTGCCTCCGCATCATTCAACTGACCTTTGCCAGTCACACAACCTGACTGATTACCTTTGTAATTCAGCCAAGCATGCTTTCAGTAGTTCGGGCCATGTGGTGGTCTCCAACACCCCAGGGTCAGTGCTGAATGAATGTCAAAATATAATTTGCTTAGCAGAGTCATTGGCTGGAATCTTTTGGTAATGTTGAATAAATGGTGGCAATGGTTATCAAACAATTTTTTTTAATTTTTTTTTTTTTTTGGACAGGCAGAGTTAGACAGTGGGAGAGAGAGAGACAGAGAGAAAGGTCTTCCTTTTTCCATTGGTTCACCCCCCAAGTGGGATCTACGGCCGGCGCCTTGCACCGATACAAAGCCAGGAGCCAGGTGCTTCCTCCTGGTCTCCCATGTGGGTGCAGGGCCCAAGCACTTGAGCCATCCTCCACTGCCTTCCCGGGCCACAGCAGAGAGCTGGACTGGAAGAGGAACAACCGGGACAGAATCCAGTGCCCTGACAGGGACTAGAACCCGGTGTGCTAGCGCCGCAGGCAGAGGATTAGCCTAGTGAGCAGTGGCGCCGGCCAAACAATTTGTTTTTTAAAGGCAGACTTTACAGGGAGAGAAGGCAATGGAGATGGAGGAGAGAGAGAGAATCTTGTCCGCTGCTTCACTCTCCAAATGGCCCCAACGGCCAGGGCTGAGCCAGTCTGAAGCCAGGAGCTTCTTCCATGTCTCCCACATGGATGGCAGGGGCTCAAGGACCTGAATCATCTTCCGCTGCCTTCCCAGGCCCACCAGCAGGGAGCTGGATCAGAAGTGGAGCAGTGGGCACTTGAACAAGCACCCATATGGGATGCTGGCCTCACAGACTGCAGCCCCACTCCCTATGTCACAACTGCTATCAAACAATTCTGTTACATTATTGAAGACCTCCAATGAGAAAGCACTGGGATAAAAGACAGAGACTTGATGTCTCTGTAATATTACATACACACAGGACCTCACAACCCTCCCTGCACACAGACACCTGTGGCTGGAGCATTCACTGACCAAAGGATAGCCTGCATTGTTTGCACCGCGGGGCACGCTTCAAAACAAGGTAAATCTGACCCAAACAAGGAAAGTGCCAGAAGAATCTGCAAGCTTCCCAGCAGGAGTAGGCACCATGCCCTCAAGCCATATTCCCGAGGCTTTAGAAAACGCCATAAGTTTGGATAGGAGGAGCCACGATGTTTCCTTTCACGGATTCCCATTGGCTGTAGAAGCCCTGTATTGGGCAATCCTATTGGCTGCATGCTGTCAGGGGTGGGTCACACAAAGTCTCTTGGAAAGGCGGGGCAACGCGAGAAGCTCATGAAAGCTGCTGCAGAAACCTTGTGAAGGCTGTTCCGGCTCCACTTCAGAGGCTGAGGAGCCCAGGAAGCAAGTTCCTGAGGGCCTCTGTGACCTGAGGGGAAAGGAGGCCTCTGAGGCTGAAGAAGAGAAGCAGGAAGCAAGTTCCTGAGGCCGCTCTGACCCTCCGGGGAAAAGGAGGCCTCCTGCTTCCTCGGCTTCAGGCATTGCCCAGGCATCTTCTGGACCAGACCGCGCTGAGGCTGGTGAGAAGTGTTGCAACCTTCTTCTGCTGCAAGCATCACGAACCTTCTGCAGGACAGCCAGGGTCCCGTCCCTGCAAGGTACCTCTCTCTGTGTGTATTCTTGTCTCCCCCGCAAGGAACCTCCCTGTTTTGGTCGTCCTCCTGGGCTCTGGGTGCTAGACGGGTCAATAGTGGCCATTGCTCCCTTCTGTACATGTGTGTATACATGTGTGCTTGTGCGTGTACGTGTGCCAAGGGTGTCCGAGAGGCACCATAACCTGCCCGCGAGGCTGGCCGGCACTCTGGTCTCCATTTTGTATTTCTCCAATGTAACACAAAAGAACCTGGGTTGCAGTGCCTCAGACGTTCCCTCGTGCCTCCTGGTGTAGGTGCTCTTTTAGGTGTCCAGAAGTGAAATTTCCTCAATTGTGCGTGAATTTGTTTTGCGTCTCACACCGCAGAGTTTTTGGAGTCAACTAGTGGAGTCATACAGCTGGTTGGTTAGGAGACCAGCGGACCCCTTTGGCAGGCAAGCCACTGGAATCAAATAACAAAAGGTTACTTTTCAGTGGTCCTTGTAAACAACAGCAAAATAATCAGGTATGGTTTGTGGCCAGAGATACATCTCCAGATGTTTTTCAGTGCTTTGTATGAAGAGGTGAGAAGGAAACTAAAGATGCACTTCCTCACTATGTTGTGATGATAATAAGGTATATTATAATAGTGGAGGAAGCTTAAAGACTTCACATTCATCTAAGAAGATAACAACTACCTTCTGCAAGGCAGTCATTGATCTTAAAAGTTACATACAAGTATTAATTAATAGAGAACTCAGGGAGAGAGAGAGAAAGAGATCGAGATCTTCCATTCACTTCCTAAATGGCCACAATGGATGGATCTGGGCCGGTCTGAAACCAGGAGCCAGGAACTTCTTCCGGGTCTCCCATAGGGGTGCAGGGGCCCACGGACTTGGGCCGTCTTCTACTGCTTTCCCAGGCCATAGCAGAGAGCTGGATAAAAAGAGGAGCAGAGGGGACTCGAACCATCACCTGTATGGGATGCTGGCACTGCAGGCAGAGACTTAACCTACTATGCCACAGTGCCGGCCCCCAGAAGGACTTTTTTATATTGCATCTTTGCATCTGAACTTAAGTGATCTTGTTGACCTGTCTCATAGATGGAAACGGTTTGGAAAATCAAGAGCAAGTAGTGGCAAGTTCCTCTGGTGATTAATTCATTATGAATAACTCTGCACTTCAGTACTGATGAGACAGGGTGCTATTGAGAAGTGGGCAGAAAGGTACTGACAGTGTGGAAAAAAGTGAACCTTCTGAGGAGTTGAAATCCTTCCAAGAAAGATATAGTTTGAGGACAGTCTCTTACTCCAGTGGGTTTTCACACTTGCTGTTCTTGATTAACCCACCCACTCATATGTGACCTACACAGGGAGGGGATATAGTGTCAAATTTGAAGCCTCACTCCCTGGAACTGTAGGTGCTTCTGTTCTAATATCTGTAGTCATTTGTTTCTTTTTTAAAGTTTATTTTTTATTTATTTGAAAGGCAGAGTTACAGAGAGAGAGAGAGAGAGAGAGAGATATCAATCTTCCATCCAATGATTCACTCTCTAAATGGCTGTAACAGCCAGGGATGCACCAGGCCAAATCCAGGAGCCAGGAGCTTCATGCAGGTCTCCCACATGGGTTCAGGGGCCCAAAGACTTGGGCCATCTTCGGATGCTTTCCCAGTCACATTAGCAGGGAGCTGGATCAGAAGTGAAGCGGCCGGGACTTGAACCTGCAGACATAAGTGATGCCGGCGTTGCAGGCAGCCACTTAACTTGCTGTGCCACAACAATGTGAGCATTCTTCGTCTGTTTTCTTAGTATTTAATTGATGCAGATAACAGTGATACCTATATGATACGTATTTATGGACAAAAAAACAATAAGAATAAGGTAAAAACTGAAGAATAGACAGTAGTTATCTCTGGCTCATGAAATTAAAGATTATGAAGAATTGGTTTGTGTTTATCTGCTTTGGCACTTATTCCATAATTATTATGTCTTATTTGTGTAAAAAAGAAATTTTAATATAGAATATTTCACATCCTGATATCAAAACTATTTGTATACCTGTCTATCAGAGACTGATTAAAGCCTAAGGACTTCTCTTTTTTTACCTCTGTCTCCAATTTCAAGAGATATTTTTTCCAACTTTTACCTCATGGTTCTGGTTCATTGTTCTGGTTCTTGATTGACATGGTTTACCTGCCTGTGTGCCTAGTGCATGTGCATTTCTCCTCTCTGTCTCACAGCTCCTGCCCCTGCTGCTATTAAACAAGGACATTCTTTTTCTTATTTTCAACCCAGCATAAAAACTCACTTTCTCTATTCAATGCTTCTGTTTTCTCCCAATCTAAAATTTTCTGCCTCGGGATAAATTGCAAAATTCATTTTTCCATGTTTATAATTTTTATCACAACATGGTAGAACTAGATGCATTCCCAGTTCCCTTCTAATGTAATATTGAATTTTTAGAGCACAAGAACAGTACACATTTCATCACTGAACCTAATGCAATGAGTGCCTTAAACTTGGGTGTACAGTTAACATTGTCATATGTGTTTAGATAATACATGAAGCACAAGCATTATTTTAAATTCATCATCTATCAATTATGTTCTGCTTGTTGTGTGACATATATGGTCTAATGTGGAGAGTTATTTGTTGAAATATATTTCTTGAGCACCAATTATTTAATTACATACATTTCTTTTTTTAAAGATTTATTTACTTATTTGAAAGTCAGAGTTACACAGAGAAAGGAGAGGCAGAGAGAGAAAGAGAGAGAGAGAGAGAGAGTCTTCTATTTGCTGGTTCACTCCCCAGTTGGCTGCAATGGCCAAAGCTGTGCCAATCCGAAGCCAGGAGCCAGGAGCTTCTTCCAGGTTTCCCATGTGGGTACAGGGGCCCAAGGACTTGGGCCATCTTTTACTGCTTTCCCAGGCCATAGCAGAGAGCTAGATCAGAAGAGGAGCAGCCGGGACTTGAACCGGCACCCATATGGGATGCCAGCACCGCAGGTGGCAGCTTTACCTGCTACGCCACAGCATTGGCCCCTATATACATTTCTTTTGTCAGCTTGGTGCTATGTTTGAAGGAGATGTCAATTATACAGGTGGATTACATCTCTGATAATATTCATGACATTGAACGATCAGTCCTAGTAAGCAGCATTTTAACTGATTGTGTTACCACTGTAAGGAAAGATGTTGGCTACATTAATGCAAAAACTAAGTTCTCCCTAGGCACTGTTTCTGAAAGTATGATTTCCAATTCTAAAAAATTTAAAGTCAATTTTCTGACAGTATTTTAGCACTAGAACAACTGATAGCATTTAGTTAGTGGCTCCTGAAGAGTTGAGAAGGACGCATGAAATTGAAAATAATATACAATATGAGACTAGTTAGTTAGTATTAAAAAGATATTCCACAAGCTTCTGTTATCATTTGTGATGTGTGAATGCTGTGAGTAACGTCTGGATGTCTTTTGTTCACACAAATACTCAATTGCTAATCAAAAATTTCCAAATATATAGAAAGATAATATTTTCGACCAATACAAATGATTCAAAAGGTAAGTTTAGAGATAGCGTTGCAATTTCTTGCATGTGTGTATCCTATATCCACTGTTGATTTCTACTTGTAACTGGCAGATATGTTCCAATATTTTTACTGTACCCGAAGCTACATTTTGTTGATTCTTTTTAAGTCTAATGCAGTTGTCAGGTCCCTTGAGTATGAAAGGCAAGATTAGCTAAGCCCCAGCAATCACCCTGGTCCTTTATTTTTCATGAATGTCAAAGCAGGATTTTCACCTGAACTTTCTCTCAAGATATTCACTCCGTGCTTTGTTGAGAAGAGACTATGTGGGATAGGGCAGGGGACTGGAAATTTATATCCCTCCTAGCAGTCAACATTTCAGTAGTGCTTACCTGTAGCAGGCATCATTTGGTCTGAATATAGAAAGCTGTGCTCTCACCTCTGTGACTGACTGCATTTCCTGAAGAAGTTGTGAATGTGGAAAGTTGTGAAATTAATCCCGTGCAGCCCCAGAGCTTCTGTCTGTGTTGAACAGTTCTTCATACTTTTCCACTTGGCATTGCTAACGTAGTTCAGGAGAATCATTGTCTAAGGCATAATGATGTCCTTTCTGAATGAAAGGTTTACGAGGTGTTTGTTCAAATGCATGTTAAACCATATTTACACAGAACACAAACTTCTTAGCAATATTATAGTACTGACCAAAGTTATGAATTTTAAATGACCTCAGAAAAGAAATAATGGAATTTTTAAATTTTTATTTGATTTTTATTTAATTTTTAACAGATTCTAAGAACATAAGGATATTCCCTTCCTTCCTCCCTACCTCTCTCCCTCATCCTCTATCCCTATCACAAATATTCTTCTTTTTTTTTTTTTTTTTTTTGGACAGGCAGAGTGGGCAGTGAGAGAGACAGAGAGAAAGGTCTTCCTTTTGCTGTTGGTTCACCCTCCAATGGCTGCCGCGGCCGGCGCACCGCACTGATCCGAAGCCAGGAGCCAGGTGCTTCTCCTGGTCTCCCATGGGGTGCAGGGCCCAAGGACTTGGGCCATCCTCCACTGCACTCCCGGGCCACAGCAGAGAGCTGTCCTGGAAGAGGGGCAACCGGGACAGAATCTGGCGCCCGGACCGGGACTAGAACCTGGTGTGCCGGCGCCGCAAGGCAGAGGATTAGCCTAGTGAGCCGCGGCGCTGGCCTCACAAATATTCTTAAAAAGATAGTCCAGATGGCCGGCGCCGGCCTCACAAATATTCTTAAGAAGATAGTCCAGATGGCTGGCGCCGGCCTCACAAATATTCTTAAAAAGATAGTCCAGATGGCCGGCGCTGCGGCTCACTAGGCTAATCCTTCGCCTGCGGCGCTGGCACACCAGGTTCTAGTCCCGGTCCGGGCGCTAGATTCTGTCCCGGTTGCTCCTTTTCCAGGCCAGCTCTCTGCTGTGGCCCAGGAATGCAGTGGAGGATGGCCCAAGTGCTTGGGCCCTGCACTCGCATGGGAGACCATGAGAAGCACCTGACTCCTGGCTTAGGATCAGCGCGGTGTGCGGGCCGCAGCGCGCTGGCCGCAGCGGCCATTGGAGGGTGAACCAACAGCAAAAGGAAGACCTTTCTCTCTGTCTCTCTCTCTCACTGTCCACTCCGCCTGTCAAAAAAAAAAAAAAAAAAAAAGATATTCCAGAACAAAGGCCAGTGTTTTTGCTCAGAAAGCATGCAGAAATTCAAGAGATGCATGGAGAATTGCCTACCAACAAACTTTCACAGCACAGATCTTATTTCCTCATTTTCTTACTAAATCCATGTCTGTTTAGAATTTTTCAAAAGCAATATTTTAAATTGTTGCACTTGTTGGGGTCAGTGCACTATAATAAAGCTAAAAATAATAATATCTTCATTGTCACATTTGTGTCTTTAGCATTTAATGGAAAATAATATTTGCATGTATATTATTATCAAATTTTCACTTTTTCCCAGAAACCTTTTATTTAAGGTATACAAACTTTATGTATTTCATAAATTCAAATTTAGGAACATAGTGAACTGAAGCTTCTCCATGGCTCTTGTAGGTTTGGTGCCTTATCAGGGATATTTTTTAAAAGTTGAATATTCAGTCCAACTAGGCACCCCGAACATGAGGGCACACTCAGTGAAGCCTGTGAACTGTAAGCATGTCGATGAGGTAATTTGTTTGCATGTTGACTTGATCATGCTTTCTGTCATTCTTTGGTGATAATATGCAGCTTTCCACTACATCTTCTTGGATCTCTATAAACTGTGTTCTTTGCCAAATAGGAGCTTATGTTCCTTTTGAAAATGAAGGATTTCCAGTACTAAAATAAAGAGATGCTAATGTATACCTCATATGCAATTAATAACCTACATTATATAGTTCATATGACATTGGACTGCTGCTATAATGCTCTAATAATAACACAATGAGATACAATTGTGTGCAAGAGTATTGTTGGGATAGAGTGAATGTAGTATGCTGTAGCAGCTGACCTTGTAAAGCTAAGTGTGATGTCTGCTGTGGAGTTGGAAAATAAGTGGGAAATCTATGAAATGGTGTATATTGCACACAGGAAATAATAATGATAGCATAGTCTCTCCTCAGAAATTCTGAATTAGCTGTTTTGCCACAGGCATTTTTACACAGAATCCCTGGTGTTGACATGGTGCCAGCCAGGTTGGGAATTCCACTGGGGATTGAGAGAATCAGGGGATAGAGCCAGAGTGAGGAGGTGCACTCAAGATTGTACTGTGTTATGATTTTAATCATTTCCATCCTGTACAGGTCTGGATTAGCAGTGTACATGAAAGAAATGGGGTGATAGCTAATAGTGTCTTTTTCACCTTAGATTCCCTGGGTACATCCTGATGTATGCATGCAAGAAAACCAGAATGCTATCAGTGTGAACATAGTGGAGAGTTATCAGGGGTGCTATACTTGGAGAGCAGTTTCTATCTCCCCAGTGCAAGTGTTCTTTTTCCTGTCCATGCTTATTTCTAGGAACAGTAAAAGCCTGAAAACACTCAACTTGATCATCCTGAACAGTGTTTCATCTAAAACTTTTTTGATGCAACCAATTCAGATACTGGCTGATTCACCTGGGACCATGGATCCACTATAGGGCAGGGCATCAATTTAGCATTGATCCAAAGCTGGCAAGTTACAATAGGAAAGGAGTTATTGGAAATCCCCCACAATTGAGTTTGAATTTTTTTTTTTTTTTGCTTTCTGTGGCTTGTAGTGGATTGGGTAATGGCAGAGGCCTGTTTATACCCTGAAGTCACCTTCAGGGGCAAAGCAGTTTGCCTTCAGTTTGAGTCCCCTGATTGCTATGTGTTCACTTTGTTTTTCTCCGTAGCGCTTTTCATCTCATCATCAGCATAATTTGTTATATTGGTTGTTGACCTGGGTCCATCTTTCCTATGCAAATAGGTAAACTCCATAAAATGCGAGGATGTGTTTTTCTGTTTTTTTTTCTTTTATTCTCATTAGCCTATTATGAGCCACTTAGAATTTTGCCTGCCATAACTACTATCAGATGTAGAGTTATTAAATGCAGTAAGTGAGCAGTCTGACCAGCAATGATGTTTAGATGTGATTAACTGATCACTTGTTCGATAGAAATAAAATTTTTTATCAGTCCCTAAAGGCCTCCATTGCTTCTGTACCAACATAACAATCTCCAGAAGTGAGTGTTTATTCCGGCATTTAAGTTGCTGTTTAAGTTGTCTGTGTTTCACAACTGAGAAACATGGATATATTCCTGGCTGCAGTTCCTGACACCAGCTTCCTGACAGTGAAAAACCTGAGAGGCCAACAATAGGTTCATGCCACCCACATGGGACACCTGGCTTGAGTTTCAGGCTCCTAGTTTTGGCTGTAGTCATTTGGGGAGGAAATTAGGAGTCACGAACTCTGTCTCTGCCATGTTTCCCTCTCAGATGTTAAGCAGAGAAAGGTGCCAGAGAGTCTTACCTCTGTTCTTGGCCTCATGGCCTTTATTCTCTCAATGAGAGGCAAGGTTTCTTAAGAGGTTCATGTAAATGTGCATGAAGAAAACATATGCATGGATTTCAAACTTTGTGCACCTGAGAAGCCTTCAACACCTCTTGCATTTGACTTTTGAAGCACCCCCACAAGGCAAGGTGTGCTCATCTGTGTTTTCCCAGTTTTTAGTGATAAAGATAAAATATTTGAGTAATTAAAAATTGGAGAGCTATTTTCAAATGAGTTGAATTGTGCCCCCATAATATCTGCTCATGTGCCAACCCATGGTACCTGTGTATGGAATCTTTTTTTTTTTTTTTTTTTGGAGAGGCAGAGTGGACAGTGAGAGAGAGAGAGACAGAGAGAAAGGTTTTCCTTTTCTGTTGGTTCACCCCCCAATGGCCGCTGCGGCCGGCGCACCGCGCGGATCCAAAGGCAGGAGCCAGATGCTTCTCCTGGTCTCCCATGCGGGTGCAGGGCCCAAGGACTTGGGCCATCCTCCACTGCACTCCCGGGCCACAGCAGAGAGCTGGCCTGGAAGAGGGGCAACCGGGACAGAATCTGGCGCCCGGACCGGTACTAGAACCTGGTGTGCCAGCGCCGCAGGCCAAGGATTAGCCTGTTGAGCCGTGGCGCCGGCCTCTGTATGGAATCTTGTTAGGAAATAGGATCTTTGCAAGTACAGTGAACCTGAGATGGAGTCATACATGAAGGTGGTGAGCAGTGCTTCCTTGAGTGGAATTCTTATAAGGAGAGGGAAATCTGGACACACAGATACACAGGGAAATGCACCATGAGATGAAGGAGTCAGATATAGCAATGATGTATCTACAGATTTGGAATTCTGAGGATATGGGCAGTCCCCACACACCTGGAGAGAATAGTGCAGTGAACTCTCCCTCAGAGCTTTCCAGAAAGAACCAGCCGTGCTGACACATTGATTTTGAACCTGTCTCCTCCCAGGAAATCAGTTACTGTTGTTTTAAGGTACTCCAGTGTGGTCATCTCTGGGAGACTAACAGGGGAGAGATAGTCTCGGACTGTGGGAAATCATAGTCCCTAGGGTAATTCTGTGGGATTCTTGGGTATTGAACTAAATGGGGCTAGAGAGAGACACACACAAGAGCCTGGAGCTCACATCCTCAGTGAAAGTGAAACTGGGAGATTGCCGTGAGGTTGGTGCTGACTGTTGTGAAATCACTGAGAAAAATGCAATAATGTCTCATTGTACGGATTGAGTTACAGGCTCCTTCTTTCAGTCTGGCACACAGTGCTGGCTATTGCAGAAATTTGAGGGGGGCACTGTCGCATGGGATCTCTCTCTTTCTCTCTCTCTCTCCTCAAAAAAATTAAATTTAAAAATAAGCATAGATAATGTATAAAAGACCATATGATTGGTTTTTTTAAAGAAAGCTTTTATTTAATAAATATAAATTTCATAGGTACAACTTTGGAATATAGCGGATCTTCCCCCCATACCCACCCTCCCACCCCGACTCTCATCAAAACATCATATTGTAAATTAACTTATTTGTGAATTTAAGATATAAAATTTAAAAATTAAAGTAATTGTTAGGCCTAGACATTTAAAAATGAAAATGTAAGTAAGTTGGCTAAGTTGACATAAATTCAGATGTTACAGATGTAATTTACAGAGATAACACAAAAATATAGTGAAAGAATCAGCAAAGGAATTTAAATGAGAAAAAAGACTACATGGTTTTCACATTAAAGTGGAGAGTAACAGATATATAGAGGAGCACAAAAGGCATAGTATGTAGAGAAATTAGCAAAATTATGATGCAAATTTATCCCTATTGTAATTTACTGGCCTATATATTCCAATGAAAAGGTATACATTACCATCTTTTATAGCATATTTTGTTTATTATTTATTTGAGAGAGACATAGAGAAGAAGGAAGGAAGGAAAGAACTTCTCATCTACTGCTTCACTTCCTACATGACTGCAACCTCCAGGGCTGGGCCATGCTGAAGCCAGCAGACAGGAACTAAATCTAGATATGCCCTGTGGGTGGCTGGTACCCAATTAAATAATCCATTACTGTGCATTCCCAGGATGAGCATGTTGGTAGATGGAATGGAGATTGGAACTAAAACTTGAACCTAGAAATATGGAATTCAGGTGTCCCAAGTGATGGCTTAAGTTCTGGGACAAATGGACCCCATTTTTGACTCTTAAAAAATATATATATATAAAACATACCTATATTTATTAAAATTTCTATTAATTCTATTTCTTTGTTTGAAAGGGGTTGGGGGGAGAGATCTCCCATCTGTTGGTTAATTCCCAAAATGCCTGCAATAGACAAGATAGAACCTGGCCAAAGCCAGGAAACAGGGACTCCACCTGGATCTCCCACATGAGTGACAGAGATCCCAGCACTTGAGCCAGCACCTGCTGCTTCCCAGGGTGCACATTAACAGGAAATTGGTAACTTCTACATCCAACACTTGCTCCAGGGGTATGATTTTATTTATTTATTTATTTGAAAGTCAGAGTTACAGAGAGAGAGGGAGAGACAGAGAGAGACAGTGAGAGATCTTCCATCTGCTGGATCACTCCCCAGATGGCTGCAACAGTCAGGGCTGGGCCAGGCTGAAGCCAGGAGCCAGGAGCTTCTTCCAGGTCTCCTACATGGGTAGCAGGGGACCAAGCACTTGGGCCATCTTTCACTGCTTTCCCAGGCCATTAGTATGGAGCTGGATCAGAAGTGGAGCAGCCAGGACACAAACTGGCACCCATATTGGATGCTGGCATTGCAGGCTGCGGCTTTACCCACTACACCATAATTCTGGACCCAGAGGTAGATTTTTTAATGATTCCAGGTCACTTACACTGAATGCTCTTAACACATTTCAGTGTATATTACATAATTATTAACTATAGTCACCATGCTGTTCTATATATTCCCAAAGCTTATTCACTCCACAGAATGGAACATTTGTATTTTTCACTATCATCTGCCCACCTCCTCCACACCCTTACACCTGACAATCACTGCTCTACTCTCTGCTTTTATGTGTTTGACATCTTTGAGATTCCACTATCAGGACAGTCATGCAGTGACTCTTTCTGTGTCTGCATACTTTCAGTTGTGATAATGTCTTCTGACTGATCGGTGTTGTTGCCTGTGGCAGGGTTCCTTCATTTTAAAAGTTGAACAATATTTCCTGGCATAGTGCTATGGTTTGGATATGATTTGAATGTGTCTCCCAAGGGTTCGTGCATTGGATGCCTGGTCCTTAGAGTGGCAGTGTTAGGAGGTGGTGTGGCCCCTGACTCTCCTGAGAGAATTTGTTGTAACTGTTAGCAAGCCTGAGCCCTGGTTTGCCCTCTGGCTTCCTGGTTAGTAGTTTGATTACTCACTCCTGCCACATGCTGTGACCATTATGGCAATCATTGTTAGGCCTTCATCAGTGACTAAATCAATGGGATCATCTGATCATGGAATCTCAGCTTCCAAAATAGCACTTTCCTGCATAAGTATCCTGCTCTTCAGGTATTTTGCTCAGCAGTGAAAAATAAGCTGCTACTACATAAAGGGATTTCAGTTTAGATTTGTGTTTCCTTGATGATGAGTGGTAGCAAGCACTATGCCTAATGGTTATCTGTATGTCTTTGTAGGAGAAATGTCTATTCATAACCTTAACTATGGTTTTCATTTTACATTTAAGTGTTTAATCCATTTTGAATTGATATTTGAAGATTATGGGAGATGCAAGTTCAATTTTATTCTTCTCTACAATACCAAATTTCTGTTATATCCTTTATTGGAGGGGCCATTCTTGGCTTCCATGTCAAAGATGAGTCAACTGGGTATGCATGGGTTTATTTCTGGGCTCAATATTCTGTTCCATTGGTCTGCATATGTATCTTGATGCCATTATCAAACTGTTTTCATTATTTATTCTGAAGCTTTGTAACATACTATCAGGAAGTATGATGCATCCATTTTTCTTCTTTTTCAAGATAACTTGGTCTTGCCATTTTTCTCTATTGGTTTCTTCAACTTCATTAATTTTTGCTCTTTAATTCTTTCTTCACTAGTTTCCTATGATTTAAGCTTTATTTTAAAATCTCTTTTCTAATATATGCACTTGAAGATATACATGTCTTCTTAAACACTGCTTTGATACATCTCACAATTTGTGTAAGTTGTGTTTTCATTTAATATTTTAAGTGAAATGAAATATTTGAATTTCTTTTGAGTATGCTTCTTTAACTCATGTGTTATTTAGAAGCTTGTTGTTTATTCTCCATATGTTTGAGGATTTCCAGCTATCTTTCTATTTATGAGTTCTAGTCTAATCCTACTAAGAATACAGTTTATAATTTCACTAATTTTTTAAATTTGTAAAGATGAGATTTATGGCACAGAATATGTTGTTTATTTGTGAGTATCCTACATGAGCTTGGGAAGAATATACCTTCTGCTCTTGTTGTTGAAATAGCGCATAAATGTTGACAGCATCCAGTTGAATAATGATGCTCTTGAACTCAACTATGTCCTCAATGATTTTCTGTCCACTGTACTTCTTCATTATTGATAGAGGAGTTTTCAGGATTTCAACAACAATAGAGCATTTATCTAGTTCTCCTGCATTTCTATCATTCTTTCTTCACACAATTTCTTGGCCTATTGTTTCTTGTTCTGATACCTTCTTTTTCTGAAGTTAACATAGGTATCTTTACTTTCTTTTGACTAGTGTTTGGCACAATATATGTTTCTCATTCCCATTTATTTTTAACATAGTTACTGAGTTTTAATTCACCTAAAACACAATTCACCCTTTTAAATATAGAATTAAGTGATGTCTAGTACATTCACAAATATGTACCTCATGTATCATAGTCAATTTTAGAACATTTCATGACCTCAAAAATAAACGGTATATCCATTATGTAGTCACTGCTCTCTTCATTTGATTGGGTATCACTTGTTCAGGAAGAATCATTTGTCTCTTGCAGCTTTCAACATTCTCTCTTAGTCTCTATCTTTTGAGAATTTCAGTGTGCTGTGTTGAGTTTGTTTAACATTTATAATTTTTATGTGCTTTGAGTTTTTTGAATGTGCTGAATTATGACTTTAACTATTCTTGTATAATTTTTGGTCATTAATCTTTCAAATAATCCCCTTAGCTCCCTCTCTCTTCTCTTTCTGTGACTCCAGTTACGCATACGTTCATACATTTGAAGGTATCATACAAGTTTCTTAGGTTCTGTTCATTTTTCTGATTGTATTATTCCTATGCTACTCCTTAATTGGCCTAATTTCAAGTTCATTAATTCTTTATTCTTTCTGTTCAAATCTGTTGTTGAGCTCCTCTAGTACAATCTTCATTTCAGTTATTGTACTTTGCTGCTTTGGAATTTCTGTTTGATTCTTCTTTATAGTTTCTCTCTTTGTTGATATTTTTGATTTTGTGAGATATTTTTCTCCTAATTTTCTTTGATTTTTTTTCAATGTATAGTTAAGACAACTGATTTAAAGTCCCAGTATAGTATGTTCAATGTATGGTATTCTTGATGGATAGTTTCTACTTAATATCTTTTTATTTGCTGTGAATGAGCCATATATTTTTTGCTCGATATCATCCAGGAACATCTTCCACCTAGCCTCTTTTCTGCCCTGAGAGAATTCTGAGTTAGTCAAAACAAAGGCAAGCATCTTTCATCAGAAATATCCTTCAGAAGGATCACAAACATATCACATCAGAAGGACATGATGTCTTGAGAACAACATCCATGTGCCCCTTCTGCAATCGGGACCCTGCAAAAACCCTGACACTAATTACTCAGAGTTGGTACGAGCTTCTGTAGTTCAAAGCCCAGTCCCTCCCTAATACCAGCCTCACCTCAGACACCAGCTGCAAGTTTTGGACTCACCAGACCAGACTCATTTCTGACCAGCTGGCTCCAAATTTAGGAGATCTTACTATTCTCCCAGGTTTGGTAATTTGCAAGAAAATTCACAGAACTCAGCAAAGTGATATCCTTACAATGATAGTATTCTTAAAGTGAACAGGTTCATGTTAGATATAATCAAAGAGGGAGCCAGACATAGGAAGTTCTGGAAGGACCCCAAATATTCAGCTTCCATTGTTCTCAGTGACATATTACTTGCCCAGTTCAGTTATGTGTGATAACATTTATGATATTTCCAATCAGAGAAGTTTTCCTGAGCCTCATTCTCACTACATTACCATAACTGAATATGACTCCATCTCCATCTCCAACTCCCTGGACTTCAGGCTCATATCCTGCATCTCAAACCTTTAATAATTTGAAATATTGTTGGTTTTTCTAGTGTGTTCAGCTCACATCCAGAATCATCTCAGTGCTATATAATCAGGTGTGTTAGAGGATGAACATTATTAATTTCAAAAACACTCCTATCATGCAGGAAATCATAAGAGCGTTAACTTCCCAGAAAATGTGAAGAAATACCAGCCAAATTCTTTATTACACAGTCTTACATAGGAAATTTATACTGTTCCTTTAAGACCACCATTGAATGTTTAGCGAAGAAGTTAGGCCTGCCTAGCCCTCCTTTCCCCAGCTTGGACAGCCAGCAAGCCATATGGAGTACCCAATTCAAGTCCTGGCATCTCCACTCCAGCTTCCTCCTAGTTGTGCATTTTGGGAGGCAGCAAATAATGGCTCAAGTATTTGCCCCACTGCCACCCATGCGGGAGACCCAGATGTACTTTCCAGTTGCTGACTTTGTCTTGGCCTAGTCGTTACTGTTGAGAGCTTTTGAAGAGTGAACCAAAAGATGGAAGTTCTCATTCATTCATTCATTCTCTCTCTCTCTCTCTCTCTCCCCCGGCTCTCTCCCTCTCTGTCTCTCACCTTCCCTTCTCCCTCTACCTCTCCCTCCCTCCCTTCCTCCTCTCTGTCTCCTTCATCTTTTCTCTCTTTAAAATAAGTAAGCAAGTTTTAACCACCACCACTGAGCCAGAGACAGAGGCAGAAGGGTAAAGTATGTTGCATAGAAATAAGTTTGCCTTAACTGGCCTCCATACTTAGGAAATAAAATTTGGCCCACCAAAGCCTCCATACATAGTATACTGTAACCTAGCTTGAGATGAAAACACACTGAAACATAACTTTAGAGTTATGTTGTAACCAAGCAACTGTTTCAGCCAATCACAGCCTTTGATCTTCAGCCAATCACTTGCTTCCAACTATTCATACCATGTTCATATAAGGCATAGGCCAACATCAGCCAATCAGGTTATTTCTGTATGTCACTTCCTTTTCTTGGGCTATAAATACATCCTGTACCTTTGGTGGCAGAGCATTCTGAGCCATCTGTTGTCTTGAATTCTGCCAGGTTCTAGAATGTTCCTTATGCTCAAGGGAAATTTGTTCAGTGGAAGTCTCTGCAGTTTTAACAGTTATAGCAGAGTTGACAGAATCCAAAGTAGAGTTTCCAGGTGCCCCATAAGTAGCGAGGGACCACTCAGCAAACCCACAGGACCCCTTGAAGCCCAGTGATCGCTCCCAGCACCTGAAGGTTATTGGGTAAGTCTCTGATTCAAAGCTCCACTCGGTTTTTGTTCTGAACTCTCTCTGCTTATTTTAACAGCCATTGTTATTCCTTTCATTTTCTTTATTTATTTATTTGAAAGTCAGAGTCACAGAGAGGCGGTTCACGCCCTAAATGGCCGCAATGGCGGGAGCTGCACCGAGCTGAAGCCAGGAGCCAGGAGCTTCTTCCAAGTCTCCCACACTGGTGCAGGGGCCCAAAGACTTGGGCCATCTTCCACTGCTTTCCTAGGCCATAGCAGAGAGCTGGATCAGAAGTGGAGCCGCCAGGACTTGAATCAGTGCCCATACGGGATGCTGGCACCACAGGCCATGGCTTTACTACCACGCCACAGTGCCAGCCCCAGTATTCCTTTCATTTTCATTTCCCTACCTTACTTACATTTAGTTAAAAGAACTCAGTCTCATTGATTCAGACAGAATTTGAACTGGATTCAGAGTTAGATTGGATTTGACAACTGAATTGGATCAAGAGCTTAGGGTGGGTAATGCTGATTTTTTCCCCCTTTTGGCTTTTGAAACCAGGGATTTGTGTTGTGAGTGGGTTTACAAGGCTGACAAATCACTGACTGAACTGAATCCAGGGTCAGATCCAACCATCAATGAGTTGCGGGGCCTGCCCCGTGGCTCACTTGGTTAATCCTCCGCCTGCGGCACTGGCATCCCATATGGGCGCCGGGTTCTAGTCCCGGCTGCTCCTCTTCCAGTCCAGCTCTCTGCTGTGGCCCGGGAGGGCAGTGGAAGATGGCCCGGGTCCCTGGGCCCCTGCACCCGCATGGGAGACCACGAAGAAATACCTAGCTCCTGGCTTCGGATCAGCATAGCTCCAGGGTGAACCAACGGAAGGAAGACCTTTCTCTCTGTCTCTCTCTCACGGAAGGAAGACCTTTCTCTCTGTCTCTCTCTCTCACTGTCTAACATCAGTGAGTCGGATTTAATTAAAGCAGGCCTCAGTCTGATTGGGTTGGATCATCTGGGTCAGACAGAACTGGACTGGGTTCGGTAGATAGCTAAGGTTAATTGATTGGTCTGTTAGATAATCTTGCAAGTAAAAGAAGAACCAGTTTTAGACAGCTGAGCTTATTTGGAAACACCATAGAACTTCCTGAGCTAAAAATTCAAGGAGGAGCACATCCTGCAGGAACTGACAACGTATCAATTTATAGCCTGCAACTAAGCTCAGGAGTTTAAAACTAACCCAGCTGGTTTAAAAGGACTAGCAACAGCAGCCAAACTGGTGGAGGTTGTATCTTAGTTTTCAGGAGTGATCTTTTCTTGTAGGTTCCATATGCTATGGAAAGTCTTTTGATTTCCAATAAAATTCAGCGTCTTTTAGTAAGTAGACGACTATGAAATTCTTTCATCTTATTCTAATCTCCATTTAAAATACGGCAGCTAGTTCTCAAAACCACCCCTTTACCTCCAGACTTCTGCAGTGCTAGCAGCCTCCCAACTAGTGGCCCTGGGCCCGCAGCTCAGCCAATGACCATGGGCTCCATGTCCAACCAGACGTTTCTGGTGGCTGTGCCAAGGTGGTGGCGAAGGCACCGGAGAAGGAGCCAGAGGACATGGCCCCAGGTAGATTAGCTACAGATGCTGTCTGGGGCTAGCAGTTGTTCAATGCGCACACGGGTATCAGCTTCCTACCCACAACCGAGTTGAGCTGGGGTGGATGTCTGTGCCCCAGAGTAAGCTGCACATGGAGGGCTTCTGGAGTTTGAAGGAGGGTGAACTGTTGTGCCCAGATCGTCGGATCCCCAAACACTGCCAGAGACTTTAACACACCGAAATGCAAGAGCAAGGTTTATTTCAAAAGTGCAAGCTGCAGCAGGGACCGCGTGTACTCAACCGTGCAGCGGAGGGCAGAGGAAGGCCCCAGCCGTGCTTGGGAGCCTCTTTTAAAGCCAGGTTACGTCATGGGGGGGGCGGGGTAACAGTGGATTGGCTGGGGTCACCTCTGCTACTTCCTGATGGAACTCGGTTGTTCCTGATTGGGTCAGACCCAGGGGATTTCCTTATATGGTGAACGCTAGCGAGCTGTTCCGTTGTAACTTTCGGTTTCTCCCCAGAGTGACGCTGCTTTTACGGGAAGTCAGGCCTGCCTCTCCGAATGGAGGCACTTTTTTGAAACATAGTTACTCTGGCCCTTCATAAGCATGGTTGAAGCAGTGGAGTTTGCCTTCAAGAAGTCCACCAAGGGCTTGGAATCCATCCCTGTCAGAAGGCCTAGTGTGGTTTTCTGTATTGGGAGTCAGAGGTGGTCAAAGAGGAAATGAAAAGAGACAGGTGCAGTGGAGGTCTAGACCATCGTACCCAGGAATGCAAGCTGCCGCCCCAGGCCCAGAATGCCACTTCTGCCAGAGCATGAGCATATGGTCACCTCGCGCCCCCTTAAGGCCCAGCAGGTCCCCAGCTCCCAGGGAAAGCTAGCCTGCTTCCAAGAGAGTGAAGAAGAGATCCACAGCATTTCCCTGCTCCCTGAGACCCAGAATTGAGCCACAGAGTGGGGGCTGTTCTTTTGCTAGTTCATCACCTGCAGAATGTAGAAAATGGGAAGAGGGTAGTTTGGGGACAGCTGGCACTACCATGTAGCTCAGTCTGGGGTTCACAGTATCACCTCCTTTTTCCCTTTTGCTGGCAGGAAAGAAGTGAAGCAAAGGAATTCAAACCATTCTCTATCCAAATGCAAATGAGTGATTAGGGAGGGCCATCACCCTATAATCTGCATTCTTTTCCTGAGGGACCATATTCAAAAGATCCAGCTTTGCAAAGTAGCTTGGATGGAAAAGTTGTTTTCCTTCAAGAAATGGTATGGAATAATACTTCCCTTGCCAGGGTGAAAGGACTGGTTGTAGCACCAGATTACTGGACCCAACTCACAAGCCACTGCATTCTATGGGAGGGAATCTGTCTGGAGTAAAGCAGGGTTTTCTACATTATGTTTCCTCATCACCTATCCTGGGATAGGAGGGCTCTGGGAACTATCTAAAGCAATGGAACAGCTGTAGACCTGCTGCTCTTAAGCTCATTTCCACCCTATTCTGGACCAGTGTGATTTTATTATTTGATCCCATGGATAACTGCACCTTGAGTCCCCTTTTTTCCAGGATGCTAGCTGCACTGTGTGCAAATGATGTCTCTTTTGTATTTTAACATTTTTTATAATATAAATATTCTGGTTTTGCATTTTTGTATCTTTTAATTTAAGGCCCTCATCCCTGCACTGTCTTCTCTGGTACATAAGCAGTCTTGTGGATGAGTCAGCAGCAGCTCCAGGGCTGCACAGCAGTTATGCTTTTTGTTTTTATCACCAGGAGAGCAATGATTTGGCATCGTGCAACCTATTGAATTACCTCATTTTGCCAATTAGAGGTGGCTTTTTTGAAATCCCATCCACCTTGAAAAGACTTCATGGGATACAAGGTTTTAATTGGATTGCCCCATGAATTGATCTGCTCCTGGGAGATTGAAAATTAGTCTAAACAGGAAACAGTGTTGCAGAGAAGTTAAGATAGGCTAAGCCATGTGAAAGGCCCCGAAACGAAGCCATCATTAGGGTTGCCTAATCCTAGGACACGGTCTTTTGCTTCACATAACAGATCCATCCTTCATCAGATTGCATTACACACAACAGGTTGTGTATGTGTGCACAC
The DNA here is from genome assembly GCF_051225735.1 of Oryctolagus cuniculus. Taxonomy (NCBI): domain Eukaryota; kingdom Metazoa; phylum Chordata; class Mammalia; order Lagomorpha; family Leporidae; genus Oryctolagus; species Oryctolagus cuniculus. The sequence continues at coordinate 113,034,323 of NC_142888.1, forward strand.
GTACATGTGTGTGAAAAATGTGGGTTGATAAGGACAAGTTTGAAGTTCAATACACCCGTACCCATCATGTGCCATCCAGGGATAAAATCATGAAGCAGGACTAAAATTCCTAACTTTTCCAATTCTTGGCTTCCAGAGAGACCCATAAGTGAGGACCTTGGTGGTGTCCAGAGCCAGTGTCCTGCCCTGTGACAGTAGCGATTACTATAGTTGTGCTAACCAAAGGGAAAAAAAGTGGGTTTTGTTCACATGCTGAGAGAGCACCATAAACTTACCTCACTGTGTTGAAACAGGACGAATGCAATAGAACACATCAGGTGATGTGTATCTAATCCTGGGCTGATGTCTACCCTGAATGCTGTCCCCCTTAGTTATTGTATTTGTCTGGGCTTTGTAGGACTTCACTGTGTCTCTGAGTTGGTGATTGCTATGTGTCCTAGTTTGTATAAATATAATGTGTTGGTCTTTCTCCACCTTAAAAAAAGAGCACTGGCTGTAGAGCCAGAATGCATGGCTTTGAAACACGGCTGTCAAACCAATGATTAAGAATATTATACTCTTATAGTTTTTTTTAAAAAATTATTTTATTTATTTGAAAGACATAGTGACAAAGAGGTAGAGCCAGAGAGGGAGAGAGAGGTCTTCTATCTGATGATTCACTCCCCAGATGACTGCAACGGCCAGAGCTTAGCTAATCTGAAGCCAGGAGTGTCTTCCAGGTCTCCCACACAGGTACAGGGGCCCAAAGACTTGGGCCATCTTCCACTGCTTTTTCAGGCCATAGCAGAGAGCTGGATTGGAAATGGAGCAGCTGGGACTTGAACCAGCACACATGTGGGATGCCGGCACTGCAGGCTGGGGCTTTAACCCACTGTGCCACAGCTCCAGCTCCACTGTTATAGTTTTAATGATCTGTGATTACTTTAAAACTTAATGTATATAGGTGAAATACTTATTTTTCTGTTCAATTATTTCTTATAGCCATTGGCTATATTTCCACTAAATTAGGGTCTTTTTGCTTTTACTTGTGAAACTTATTTTTTTTAAAAAAAGATTTATTTATTTATTTGAAAATCAGATTTACACAGAGAGAAAGAGAGGGAGAGAGGTCTTCCATCTGGTGGCTCACTTCCCAATGGGCCGCAATGGCCAGAGTTTTGCCGATCCAGAGCCAGGAGCTTCCTCTGGGTCTTCCCACGCGGGTGCAGGGGAGCAGGCCACGGCAGAGAGATGGATCAGAATTGGAGCATCCAGGACTTGAACCGGCACCCATATTGGATGCCAGCACTGCAGGTGGCAGTTTTACTCGCTATGCCACAGCGCTGGCCCCAACTTGTTAAACTTCTTATTTAGGGAAGGTATTAAGCCTTTTTACTGTAATGTAAATTTAAAATATGTGACTTCAAAAACTAAAAACAAGGAAAAGGAATCTCATGTTCTTGTACCTGGCTTGGTTGACTCACCTGAGCACACCAGGATCATCAAAAGTGGCCGTGCTTCAGGCATAGCTGACCAGATTATGATTCTTTGGAGTCGCAGGCAGCACTCAGGATGCCCAGCAGTCCAGTGAGAACTAGAGCTAAGCTCATGCGTAGCTGCAAAGGTAGTTGGCCTGCCTCTCTGAGAATCCAGCTCATGCTGGGTTACCCCTGCTGAGGTTTGCAACAGCAGATACAGGCAGAACTTTCAGTGGGGACATGCATGGAATGTCCTATCTTGACTTAACACAAGCAATTGTGTAGCCAAGCACCTGACCATCTACTGATACCATTAGGATCATGAGAGGTTGACCTTGTCCCAAGATATCCTCATTGGAAAATAGGTAGCATGGAAAAATCCCACTGGCGAGGTAAACTTTCAATGTAATGAACATTGGCTTATGGAGATAGTTTCAAACATGTTGGCTGAGGTGACCACAATAATAAGTGCTAAAGCCACTAGAGCCCTGCCTGCATGCCAGTCACTGCTCTGGGTGCTGTACTAGTATCATTTTACAGAATCCTCACAAACACACAAGGAAGGACGTGTGGTTTGGATGCCTGCTTTATAAAAGGGGAACCTGAGGGGACTTGTTATGAGGACTTGCCCAGAGTCACCCAGATATGGCACTAGAAATCAGTCCACTTGTTTCTTGAGCCATGTTCCTAATCACTTTCTGTATAACAATGTTTTATTAATTTGAACAAATGGAATTCCCCACCTTGCCCATTATATAGCAGGGCTAGAGTTAATCAGTTCAGCTACTTTCCTGATGGCAAGTGACGATGCTGCATTTTGTTCAGGTGTGTGAGTGTTTTATTCCCAGAACACAGGGAATAACTGAGCAGTTACAGGTATGTAAGGGGCAGCAATTGGTCTGGAAGAGAGGATGAAAAGAGAGAGGGAAAGTTCCCTTTCCCCTCCTCCAAGACTCTTTCCTTGAGTGCCAGAATTTGATTGGTTTAGCAGCAAGAGGATCCATGATGACTCATAATGGATCTCAGAACCTTAGCACCATACACTATGGCAGGACTTGAACATTGGCCACTGCCTCATGGTTACTCCTAGTTCAGGGGTGAATACGGTGAGCGAGGGGCAGGTATTATCCAGCTTTGGGAACCATCTCCATATCTTTTCCCTGCATCCTCAGCTATCTTCTCAGAGCTCTTCCCAGGATTGTATGAAATCTCTGTACTAAATCTTTGCCTGTGAAAGAGTCACCAAAATGTACTAACAGTGTTTCTTGGCTTTGTGTAGGTGTGCTGGGCAGTGGTCAGTGATTCTGGATACAAAGTCCAATCCCCAGTGACAGCTGACAGGAAACTCAGTCCCAGGTAGGATTTTCTATTCTTCCTCATTCCCTGGACTCATCCTTAACTATGACTCTTCACTATTCTTTTGATAACGCACAGTTCAAGTAAATGAGTTGTTTAGTTGCAGAAAAGTGTGATTGCTCGCATTATCCTTCTCAGCCCAGGTTACCTTCACAGTGTCTGATGTTCAACATATACACTGTCAGTGTTTGTGTGTGCCCCATGTATGTATTGTGTAGAGTCAGGACATGGAGCACTATGGGATATCAGAAGGCGGCTGCTGTGCACAGGGCTTTGTGTTTTTACAGCGCTCTTCTCCTGAAGAAGTAAAGGACTACTATAAGGAGATGTGGCTATCCCCACACTGGCTGCCTCACCCAGCCTCAAGTAACACCTGAGGTGATTGAGCAGTTTCCTGTATGGGGACCTAGATTACACAGCCAGTCTGTATGGCAGGGAATGCTAAGTCCTACAGGTTTCCTCCTGTCACCCAGAACCATGTACAGGCATTGTTGCGGGATTAGGTGTCCAAGACAGCTGACAAAAAGTAAGTTTTGTTTCCTTGCCTTCTTTGGAGTCCAGATGAAGCATCCTGAGGGAGTGCAAGGCTGGGGCTCTGAGGCCAAAGTAATTGGGTTCATGCCCTGCTTCTGCCACAGACTAGCTATGTAACCTTGGGCCACTTCCCAAACTTTCCTGTTTAGTCCCCTCCTCCTTGATCTTTTATGAGGTGCAATGAGCTATTGTGTGTAAAGCCCTTGGAGAAGGACCTGGCAGGCAGGCAGCCCTTGTGTGTGTGGTGGGGGAGGGCATTACTGGTGGTGTTCTTGTAATTACGGTAATACTGATGAATCAGGGGAGGTCAAGGGAGGTTCTGGAATGGAGAATGTATGTCATCACCTAATTTTCTCCTCCCTAGTGAAAGCCTTTTAAAGTCACAGACAGGTTCTAGACTATCTTCCCTGACTCCATCTGCTCTCTTGCACTGAACTCCATGGACAGTTCACTGTTTTTGTTGGGTTAGGTTTTGGGTGCCTTCCCCCGAACCAGGCTCCTCTTTGTTTATCAATGCTAGTGATCATAGCCAGCGCCACGGCTCAGTAGGCTAATCCTCCGCCTTGCGGCGCCGGCACACCAGTTCTAGTCCCGGTCCGGGCGCCAGATTCTGTCCCGGTTGCCCCTCTTCCAGGCCAGCTCTCTGCTGTGGCCAGGGAGTGCAGTGGAGGATGGACCAAGTGCTTGGGCCCTGCACCCCATGGGAGACCAGGATAAGTAACTGGCTCCTGCCATCGGATCAGTGTGGTGTGCGGGCTGCAGCGGCCATTGGAGGGTGAACCAACGGCAAAAGGAAGACCTTTCTCTCTGTCTCTCTCACTGTCCACTCTGCCTGTCAAAAAAAAAAAAAAAAAGAAAGAAATGCTAGCAATCATTAAAGTTGAAAAAAAAAATACTATGGCTCACCCTATCTTGATTTATCTTTCCAAGTCTCAAATCTATGACTCCAAAGAACCTTCTTGCATTTAAACACCATTGACAGAATTGGGTTGCACATATTTCCCATGCATATTGTGAACATACACACAAAAAATGGTGTAAATGGATATGCAACTGAGAGGCCCTCTCCCACATCCTTTCTTGACCCTTCATCTACATGCCTACATGAGAAGAACTGTCATTTATCATAATGCTGTAAATTCTTAGGGAGCTGGTTTTCTGCATTTTCTTGTACTTATATAATGGCCGATTTTCTTCTTAAATTGTAATTTTTGAAGATCCTTTCCAGTCTTTACCTAGAGAATACCCCCATCCTTTTCAGTAGCTGCATTTTGTGGCATATTATTAATATAATGCAATTTATTAACAGGATCAGCTTCGAAAATTTTCCAGTTTTCCTTTGCAAATCAAGTCAATCACCTACATATTTGACTAAAGGTAAGGTAGATACAATTTAAACATACCAAATAAGATTTTGTATTATTCTCTAGGAATAAATAGGAGAGAAATAATGTATCCAATTCACTCTAGCTACCAAACATATGTGAACATAATTTTAAAAATAGTGTAATATACATGAAACATTTTTATGAGCTTGTTTGCCACTAAAATTCCATTTTTTTGAAAAAGGAAAATTACTATGTCAATTCTCCCCTAAATTAAGCTATTAATTCAGTGTGTTGGCATTCATGAACTTCAACAGGATTTGTCCATGAAACAAAATGAGTTGCTTGCTCATTCAAAATGAAGAGGGGTGGGTATTATGGCACAGCAGGATTAAAGCTACCTCTTGGGACACCCACATCTCATAAAGGAGTGCTGGCTGGTTTGAGTCCCAGCTGCTTCAATTCCAATCCACTTCCATGTTAATGTACCTGGCAAGCAGAGGGTGACTGCTCAAATACTTATATTCCTGCCACCCCCATGGGATATCCAGATGGAATTCCACACTCCTGGCTTCGGCCTGTCCCAAGCTTGACTGTTACAGGCATTTGGGGAATGAATCAGCAGGTAGAAGATCTCTTTCTATTTCTGTCTCTCCCTTTATCTCTGTCATTCTGCCTTTCAAACCAATATTATTAAGTCTTTAAAAATAAAAGGAAGATAATGCATAATGGGTATAAACTTGATGAGGAGCTTAACCTACAAGATATGACAACCTACATGATAAATTTAGACATTAAAAATTAACAGAAAATGCATCATTAGAAGAACAAAATAGAGTGTAGACATAGACTCATGGTTGACATTTTAAATCAGGTGATGCCTCAAAGCAATTTCTTTTTTTTTTTTTTTTTTTTTTTTTTGACAGGCAGAGTGGACAGTGAGAGAGAGAGAGACAGAGAAAGGTCTTCCTTTGCCGTTGGTTCACCCTCCAATGGCCGCTGCGGCCGGCGCACTGCGCTGATCCGAAGGCAGGAGCCAGGTGCTTATCCTGGTCTCCCATGGGGTGCAGGGCCCAAGTACTTGGGCCATCCTCCACTGTACTCCTGGGCCACAGCAGAGAGCTGGCCTAGAAGAGGGGCAACCGGGACAGAATCCGGTGCCCCGACTGGGACTAGAACCCAGTGTGCCAGCGCCGCAAGGTGGAGGATTAGCCTATTGAGCCGCGGCACCGGCCCTCAAAGCGATTTCTTATAACTATTGTAGGTCCCCATTACATGATGGATATACACTACAACACTGTCAGTAGATACCTGAAAACACTGCATGAGGGAACTGTGAAAAGTCCATGGAAAATGGAATTAAAAGATGTCTATTTTGGTGCAAATTTTTTTTTGAATACAAGTTCAAAAAGTTCATGGAAGATGCAGATTGTGAAGACTCTATGCCTGGACATCAAAAATTCTGGGGACCAAAATCAATTTGTCTATTAATTCCATTTTCTATGAACTTTCCAATTTTGCTTTGTATATATACACTATGATTTTTCCTATGTGCTCTGCAGTGTTGCCACATGGTACCAGAGTTCATTTGTCTTTCCTTACTTTATACCTCCTTTGCATCCTTACTCTTGTGCTCTGGGGTCAATATTAAGTAAAATAAAGGTTACTTGGATACAAGTACTGAGGTAGTGCCACAGGATGATACAGGACAGTTTGAGATTTCATCATTGCACTCGGTAAAGTGTCTAATTTAGAATTCATAAATTGTGTATTTATGGAATTTTTCCACTTAAAATTTGCAGACTGCAGGTGACTGCACATCATTGAAACCATTTAAAGTGAAGTTGTGGATAAGGGGGGATTACTGTACTGCAGGTAGCAAGAGTGTGGTATGGGTGTATTTGTGTGTGTGGCAAGGAGATAGCAAAAAAAAGAAGAGGTCTCTGGATCTGTTTGGTGATGTGCATCATCTT